>NC_139512.1:37802598-38220098 GCF_947247035.1 Vipera ursinii
CATATCTAAAAGTTTTCATTCCTTTAAACATTTCAAGATACAGATAGGCCTGGAGTTTTTTTTTCTTATTTGACCAAATACACATTTTGAGCTAATTGGTATCACCCTAAACTTTTCTGATATGAGATTGAAAAGTGTATAAACAGACAACATAGTGAGCACAGTAGAAGAACACAATTTCTGAAATAGGATTCAGGATCAGTAGAAATACAGCAATTTTTCTTTGATATAAAGTTATTTCTGATAATATTTTTTGCCTTCTTTATCATACTATGGGATTCACAATTAAAGGAAGTTCCTAAATGTTTAGGAACAGTCCTTTGGTTTTTATCCATTCCTTTTGTCTCAAAAACTGGTGAGAAGATCAACCAGAATCTTGGCCTAGTTTTCTCATGTGTTAACTCAATAATATGGTCATTGTTCTGAGGACAGTATGTCATTTGACCATCTGTTCCCTCAGCTGTCCTATAGTTTTGCAATTATTATAGTGTAGAATTTTGAAAGATTCTCTAACTGTAAAATTAAAAAAGAAGAAAAGCTTCCAATCCTTTCACCTTAAATGTTCCTTTCCTTTTTTTCACTGAACTAAGAAAGATGCAAAATGTTTCTCTCCTCCCCACCCCCAACTTGCTTGCCACTCACTTTTATGTGTGAAATGTTCCACTCAGCTCCATTCCATAATCAAAGGCTGTTGAAATATCAAGACTCAATTAATTATTACAATTCCTGGCAGCAGTGCTAAAGTTAGTGGGTGGAGACCTCATTGCGTTTAATTTTGCATGGACTTCTACCCTGACACACAGCTTCTCTGCTCTTGAGGTAATTATATTTTCTCCTTTACAGTTACATTTAAATTTCAGGATATTGGAAGCATTACACTGCACTGTATTTCCCACCTTTTAAAAATAGCAATGCAGTATTTTTGTCTTTCCTGCTCTGCTGATTCTTGCTAAAAAACTTCAGTCATGAAAAGCTGTTGCCTCCCTGTGGCCAAGGCTTAAGCATCTACCTGGCTGTGCTCAGTCAAAAGGCCCACCCGGTTCTCAACAGTATCAAGAGTTAAAGACAAAGATTACAGGTTTTTTTTCAAGGGGAATGCCTTCAAGTCAGTTTTTGACTTCTGGAGACTGCCTGGATAAGTCTGCAGTTTTCTTGGCAAGATTTTCAGAAGTTGTTTCCTATTTTACCTCCTTCCTAGGGCTGGTTTTGAGCCTAGTGTCTCAACCATTCTGATAAACTGAGAAAGGAGAAACTTGGAAGGTGTCTGGCCCAATTCCCTGCTAC
Source organism: Vipera ursinii (assembly GCF_947247035.1). Taxonomy (NCBI): domain Eukaryota; kingdom Metazoa; phylum Chordata; class Lepidosauria; order Squamata; family Viperidae; genus Vipera; species Vipera ursinii. The sequence continues at coordinate 37,803,883 of NC_139512.1, forward strand.
AGCTTACCTGATAGGTGATCATGCAGTTTCTGGTTAAAAATGTCTCAAGTGAGCTCTAACCATAGAATAAAATGTTTAAATGCTTCATTTTCATCAGGATAAAACGGAATAAATGTTTATTGTAGTGATTTGCATTTTCCAGAATTCTTCAAATACTTAATAATTTTTATTGGTCTAGTTTTATTTGAAGTATGCAGTGCATTCAGTAATTTTGAAATGTTTTTAATTAGGTTATAGCTTATCATTGGAGAATCTTGGAAATCTAAGTATCACAGGTTTCAAAGAACATTCAGCCATTGCTCCAGATACTAAAAATTAAATCTGGCATTGCCAATGGCACTACAGCAAATGTGTGTGAATATGGAAACAAAATGGTTGGACAGGGCCTTGGTGACCTCCTAGTCTAACCTACAACCCACTTCAGGAATCATTGTGATTATTTTTCTGTAGGGATAATATGCAGCCATTTTCCTTTCCTCATTTTACTCAGAATGAGTACTAATAGTATAGAGCTACTTGCTACATGGAAGTCTTTTGCACTCTTCAAAACATATGGATGTCTTTGCATCAAACAGGGCTACTTATTTAAACATAATTGATGTTGCATAATCTCAGAATCACTCAGATTTCTAAAGGTCCAGACCCAACTTTGTGACCTTTTTTGAAAACTATTTTAATATAGAAAGTTATTTGTAATTTTACTTGGCTCTGTCAAATAGCATGTCAAGTTGAAATTTTGAACCAGAGCAGGAACACAGATTCAATATAAATATTTTTACTACACAACAGTTGTTGAAAGCACACACACATACACATGCACACACACATCCATATGTATATAAACATAGAGAAAGATTTCTGGAGACAAGTGGAGGCTTCATCTGGAAGTATTGTTTTAAATAAAGTATGGTGTTCCACATTTTTTAAAAAGAAAAATGTATTAATTCATTTAGTGAAAATATTTTCTTATCATCAGTCTAAGAGAACTTATGAGCTCTCTTTTTAAAAATGTATCTTCCATGATTGTGAAAGTCCTTGGAAATGAAGTAAAGGTTTTAATAATAATAAAATTATCATGAATAAAAAGAATAACAGAATTGGGAAAGACCTCGGAGGTCCCTTCGAGTCCAACCCCTTGCTCAAGTAGGTAACCCTATACAAGGGGTAGGCAACATCGGCTCTTTTATGACTCATGGACTTCAATTCCCAGAATTCCTGAGCCAGCCAAGCTGGCTCAGGAATTCTGGGAGTTGAAGTCCATGAGTCATAAAAGAGCCAAGGTTGCCTACCCCTGCCCTATACCATTTCAGACAAATGATTATCCAATCTCTTATTAAAAACCTCTACTGTTGGAGCACCCACAACTTCTGGAGTCAAGTTGTTCCACTGATTAATTGTCAGGAAATTTCTCCTTAGTTCTAAGTTCATTCTTGGTTGTTTCTCTCCTTGATAAGTTTCCATCCGTTGCTTCTTGTCCTGCCCTCAGGTGCATCATCATCATCATCATCATCATCAAGTTGGAAGGGACCTTGGAGGTCATCTAGTCCAACTCCCTGCTCAGGCAGGAAACCCTATACCATTTCAGACAAATGGCTGTCCAGTCTCTTCTTAAAAACTTCCAGTGTTGGAGCATTCACCACTTCTGGAGGCAGGTTGTTCCACTAGTTAATCGTTCTAACTGTCAGGAAGTTTCTCCTTAGTTCTAGGTTGCTTCTCTCCTTGACTAGTTTCCATCCATTGCTTCTTGTCCTGCTTTCAGGTGCTTTGGACAATAGCTTGACTCCCTCTTCTTTGTGGCAGCCCCTGAGATATTGGAACACTGCTATCATGTCACCCCTCACCCTTCTCTTCCTTAAACTACACATACCCAATTCCAGCAACCGTTCCCTATATGTTTTAGCCTCCAGTCCCCCAATCATCTTTGTTGCTCTTCTCTGTACCCTTTCTAGAGTCTCAACATCTTTTTTACATTGTGGTGACCAAAACTGGTTGCAGTATTCCAGGTGTGGCCTTACCAAGGCATTGTAAAATAAATAAATAAATAAATAAATAAATAAATAAATAAATAAATAAATAAATAAATAAATAATAATAATAGTAGTAGTAGTAGTAGTAATAGTAGTAGGCAGGGGCCTTGGAGGTCATCTAGTCCAACCCCCTGCTCAGGCAAGAAACCCTATACCATGTCAGACAAAAAAAGTAGTATTAACACTTCACGTGATCTTGATTCTATCCCTCTGTTAATGCAGCCTAGCACTGTGTTGGTTTTTTGGCAGCTGCAGCACACTGCTGGCTCATATTGAAGTGATTGTCCACTAGGACTCCGAGATCCTTCTCACAGTTACTACTATTGAGCAAGGTAACACCTATACTATACCTGTGCATTTGATTTTTCCTGCCTAAATGCAGAACCTTACTTTTTTCACCATTGAGTTTCATTTTGTTAGATAGCGCCCAGTGTTTGAATCTGTCCAGATCCTCCTGTATCTTAAGTCTATCTTCTGGAGTATTGGCTATTCCTGCCAGCTTGGTGTCATCTGCAAATTTTGGAGGATAGATTGACCCCTTCTTCTTTACAGCAGCCTCTTAGATATTGGAACACTACTATTATGTCACCCCTATTCTTTCTTTTCATTAAACTAGACATACCCAATTCCTTCCAACTGTTTTTTGAATGTTTTCACCTCCAATCCCATAATCATCTTTGTTGCTCTTCTCTGCACTCTAGAGCAGACGTCCCCAACCTTTTGGGCACCAGGGACTAGTTCGGTGGAGAAACGTTTTTCTGCAGACTGGAGAGTGTGTGGGTTTGTGTGCTGCCTGCATCCCACAGATGTAGTTTTGCTTGTTTGTGCGGACTAGTTGCTGGCATGCTGCAGCCCAGTACTGGTCCATGGACTGGGGGTTGGGGACCCCTGCTGTAGAGTCTCAAAATCTTTTTTATATCATGGCGATCACAGCTGGAGGCAATATTCCAAGTATGATCTTATCAAGGCATTATAAAGTGGTACTAACACTTCATATCATCTTTATTCTAGCCCTCTGTTAATGTAGCCTACTGTAGGACTGTGTTAGCTTTTTTAGCAACTGCAGGAGACTGCTGGCTTAAGTGATTGTCCAGTAGGACTCCAAGATCCCTCCTGCAGTTATCACTATTGAACCAGATACATCCTAAGGAAATCTGTCAGTCTGGTGAGATAACCAGGCTAATGTTCTTTTTGTCTGTCCTGGCCTTCCTTAACTAATTTTCTTAATTTGGAATGCAATTTGTAATTTCTCAAGGCTGATCTAGCATGATCAAAGGGAATTTTACCCCTGGGGAAACTAGCTTGGAGAATTTACATTTAGCACATTATCAACATTGTCAAGTGATTCAAACTTAGTGTGCATTCATGCATTCTAAGTATACAACTAAATACAAACTGTGACTCTTTTTGTGCTGTATCTACCTGTCAAAATGGGACTTGAGTCTGGTTCCAATGCAAAAGGTATGCGGCATCCTGTTGGAACTGCCAGTGATGCAAGGAGAAACAGGAAGCACCATGGGCTTCTTCATGGAATAGAGATGTGACCCCTTTTTGCCTTTCAGAGTTTTGGGTGAAGTTACCCTTGGTGACTGAAGCACATCAACACAGTTGACTTACAGCATGTCCTTCTGACAGCATCACAGCATTTTCACTATGGGATTATTTAGTAGCTTGAATAATAGAGGGAAGAAAAAAGAACTGTCCTAAATGATGCTCAAATAACAACACATTCTTCTTGTGAATATACTTTAGAATTTTGGAAGAAATCTAATGACTTTTTCAAAGTATTTACTTCTCAAAATGTTTACAAGGAAAATTGAACTTCATAAAATTCAGCTTACAACTCGCTGTATTTATATAAACTTAGACATACTGTAATGGTTAAGATATCATGAAGATGATGCATGAATCATATCCATTTGTACGTTATCTGTCTCACTTTTTATGCTATTATAATAACTTGGGCCAACATCTCAAGTTTCCATTATCATTATGTCTTTATGTATATTAAAATAAACTGCAGGCAGACTCATTTTATGTCATTTTAATCTCACCAAACCTGTAGGATTGTGTAACCTACAGTTACTCTGCCAGGGATGGGGGACTGAGAAAGACAGTTGGCAGATGAAGAAATAAAGTCAAATTCCAGAGACAGGTGATTACAGGGTGTGGCCAGCTCATTCTTCCGCTAGGTTAACTTTGAAGACAATACTAAAGAAAGGAGGGAGTTCTCATGGTTTTTTTTGGAATTAACACAGTTCATATATTACAACTCTTCAGATGTTCCCTGCCCATTATCTTAACATGTAAGTTTGTTCCTTTAAAATTAAACTGAAGAACCATCTTTGCCCTCCATCACACTTCATAACTATCAAGGTAAATGTAGCCTAGTGAGCCAGTGGAATGAAGTGGTTAAAGAATCAGGCTACAAACCAGGAGACTGTGAGTTCTAGTCCCACTTTAGGTACAAAGCCAGTTGGATGGCCTTGGACCAGTCAAGACTCTCAACCCTAGGAAGCAGGCAATGTCAAACCACTACTTAAATCTCAAGAGAAAAATTGCAGGGACTATACACCTTGTTTCATAGAACATCATCATTGAACATAATGTAGCACATAATGAGACCTCTTTGTAAAAGATCTAAAAGAAATGGAAGGCCTTTACCAGGTAGCCTGAATCAGACTCCTCTTTCTGATTTTCACTTTGCTTGATAAAAATAAAGTCTACACTACTCCAGAAACTACTTATGATATTTATAGCTGGAATGATAAAGCCAATTGCCTGACTTCAGTTCAGCCCCAGTTCTGGAGTCATTTCTTCATTCTCTTTCAGTAATATGTGTTATGTTTTAATAGAGCAAAGAACAATGCTTTGCAAAAAATATATAGATGCTTAAATAGAGGGGATAGGGGAATTTAAAAAAAAACCTCATTATATCTTATTGGCCAAGTTAACACAGAAAGATTATAAATCCACAAATTACTAATTGCTTCTGCCATTATAATAAAAAAGAATCGTAAACCCGTTATTACTTTAAAGATGGGCTACAGGATGCATTAATCTTCCAATGCAACATAATTCATATTTACCTGGTTCCTTCTGTCACTGTATCCTCATTTGCTCTTCCTGGATTCCCTATTTAATGCTTTGTAGTGGCCCTACTGGGAAAGGAATATTTGCAACTTTTCAACAGTCTTGGCAATTAATGATAAATCTATTTAGCAGTTGGTGGTTTAACTATTACTCCCTTGGTAGGAAACCAAAACCAAAAGCAAAAACCAAATTAGGAAGAAATTCTAACCTTTCACCACTGAGCAAAAATACATTGTTGCTAGTTATAGTGGGGGCTTAACAAAGACAAGTGGGGAACCTGGGACAAGAAAAATATAAAATATAATAATTTAAACATTATTACGATCAAAAGAGTGTCTGCAGAATTGCAGTTACACTCCACTGCTAATATGGATGATTTTGCTCCAGTTTTTAGTGAGATGGGATGGTAGACAAGAATGCCTTAATTTTCATGGCATGCAGTTTATCTGAATAAACTAATGGTATCTCGGTAAACAAATGGTAAATAAATGGAAAGCATGATATGGCCTGCCAGGTTATAAAATCAGGTCATGTTATTAAATAGGACATTGAGTAATGATTCCTTAAGTCTTCTGCTTTCTAAGGGAGTTGCATGAATCAATTAAACCTTTGTTTTTTTTAAAAAAATATTGGATTTAGTCTCATTATGAACTCTCCATATTCTGTTGCATTACCTGGCAATTATTTTCCTGTCACTTTTGTTGACCACATTTCATACCTCATCATGCTCTCGCCCACTGGCAGCAGATACCTATTTGCCTGCCAGGCTGCGAAACTACGTGGAACTAGCAACTTCCTGCCGGCTTCCCCACTAAGTAGGTTGTGAGAAATCAGCAGAAAGTTGCTTTCTTAAAAACATTTAGGATTTAGTTAACAATGGGACCTTGGACAGTAGGAATTGCTTTCACTAAGCAACATGATTGTGCTTTATAACCACATCACATAGCAATGGATATTCCAGTCTCAATTGCCCTTATAAATTGAGAGCTACCTGCATAGTGAAACTGAAATGTACTGTATATTTTGTCTTCTGATGATTCTCAGTTAATTAATTTATTAGTATTATCATTCAAGATGTAGAGAGGTTAATCATAGGGCTTCAGAGGTCTTCTAGTTCAGTCCCTTGCTGAAGGCAGGAGACATTATACCATCCCAGTCAAATGGTTGATTGATGCCATTCCTTTCTCCCATACTTCCAATGATCCTCAAAACTTCTATTGGATTTTCTATCCTCCATCATCCCTGATCAACAGATATCCTGCATGGGGCTGACAGAAGCTGGAGAGCCACAGGTGCCTGGTCTCTGCCCAAGGTGAACAGAATGTCAAAAATAATTTTGGTTCTACAACAGGTGTCTGGAAGTGTACATCTACAAATATTTGTAGTATTCCAATGGATAGATCCTTGGAAGTGAAGTCATATTTTAGAAGAATTACAAAAATCTCAGATGCTGATCCACAAGACAATATACCTGCTCTCCTGTTTGACAACCATTAGAGAATTGTCACATGGAAATGACCTAGTCCCATCAGATCTTTCCTCATATTTTAACCTCTCGGTATGTGCATATGACCTATTCTGACATGCATCTAATCACTGATGCATGAACCAAAAGCTGCTACAATCTCTAAGGATGCTTTGGAATGCCTGCTATATCCAGTTAGGCATGCACAGAATTAAAGTTTACAGGAGTATTAGGTACACATTCAGTCATTTTGGACCTCACAGCAACTGGCATATAGAAGGATTAAAATGCATCCACACTGAAATGGTCCTATCTCAGAACATGGCTAAAGCAATGTACAATTTGGCCCAAATGCGTAGAAATACGATGCCTTTTGAGAGATCATTATAATGTATTATGAATAATTCAGGAGGTGTGTGTTTTCTGAATAACTGTTTTCACTTTTGCTAAATAACCTGCCTTTGTTGGTAGCCCATCTGATAGATATTTATTTATTTATTTTATTTATTTATTAGTTTTTATAAACCGCCCTTCTCCCGAGGGACTCGGGGCGGTGTACAGAGGAAGGACGAAGTATACAGACCGAACAATAAAATAATAAGAAACACTAATGAACACAAACTGGGACCCCAATTAACGCTATCATGCCAGGCCAGCCTGCTGGAACAAAAAAGTTTTTAAGTCGCGACGGAAGGTACGGAGGTCAGGGGCCATCCGGATTTTGGTAGGTATACTGTAGCTGTCTCTGTTAAGATGAGGCTTTGCAACCCACGAGAGAGGGAGATGCTTAGGTTTATCAGAGGGGAACTGGGCATAGGCTGAGTTGTTAAAGTTTTTAAGGGGTGTAGGACAAACCATCATTTTCACAGACATGTAATTAGAGAAGTCCCTTCAAATTATACATTAAAATACCTACAACATCCCCTCCCCCCTGCATTTTGCAAAAGAAATGTGGGCCTGTCCTATGGAAAAGGGAAAACATTAGAAAAAGAAAACAGCCACCAATGTACATGTTAGGCATGCCTGTCTGCAGTGATAATGACCGCTCTAATGATGTGACAAGGTCAAAGTTTGCAAACAAAACAGCGATAAAGGACTATTGACTGTCAGAGCTGTAAAGGTAAAGAAACGACAAGAAAGTTTTTGTTAATTAAAAGGATCTCTCTCTCTCCCTCTCTCTTTCTTGCCTTAGAAGCAAAGAGACGGCAGATGAAGAAATCTGCAGAAATTATCTAAGGCCGCCTGAACCTTAGCATTTATTATTCAGCACCTCACTCATTGCCCGATTATAAATATTTAATCACTCAACAACTGTAAGTGTTTGTGTCTTCCTGGAGGACCTGCAAGCATTAGGAAATAAAGGGAGTAGAGGGAAGTGGGGGTGGGCATTTGAAAGCCAGACACCAGTTCTTAAAACAGGTTTCGAGATTATGCAGAAACAAATGAAAAGGTGTGAAGGACCCAACTGTTTTAGCCCTCTCCTTCTACAAAGAGCAAACTAGTAATCCAATCCTTTTTGTTTTTCGTCCTTATACTAGACCTGACAAGCAATTAATTTTGCACACATGTATGCATATGTGTGTGTGTATCTGTGTGCACATGTGTGTGTAATGACAGATTCGGACAGAGGGGGCCATTAGAGACCAGCCAAAAGATGTTCTTAATGAACACAGAGCCCCCAGCAGTGAAAGGTGCCAGCCGGATATCCTGCTGCATCTCTCTCCCTCTCCCTCCCTCCCTCTCCCTCCCTCTCCCTCCCTCTCCCCCTCTCCCCCTCCCTCCCTCTCTCTCTCTCTCTCTCTCTCTCTCTCTCTCACACACACACACACACACACACACACAGACATGGAGCCAGCTTACTTGGCAGGCTTTCGGGCCTATCAATAATGCATGAGAATGATTCTGATGCTAGGAAAAGGAAAGATCCGCTGAGAAAGGCTGTGTTACAGCACTCTGAACATATATTTCTTTGCCTAAAGGTCCTGTGATATGTAGTTTTTTTTCCCCCTGGTGTGAGGACTGTGGCATTTGTTTCCTTTCTGTTATTTCTATTGCATCAGTAACAATAATAATTTATTATATCATGTCTATTGTTGCTTGGCACAGTCACTGTCTTGCAGCTGTTTAAGTACATTATGGCCATTGGAAGCAAAGGCTCCTATGAGAATGGATTTTGAAGTGAATTATGCATGGATGTTATGAATACTATAGCTTAGTTGGGACATAGGTAGTTTGGCTGATTCACACATGCATGCATTTTACATCCTATGATAAATTCCCCATTTACTACACCACATTTGCTTTGGGCAAAAAGTTGTGTAGTATGTTTAAGCCGGCAAATATATGAGTTCACTGACTTGGTATTCAGAGTTAGAATTAGGGCTGACCAGGAGCACTAATAGGACACTTGAGTTCAGGAAATGTTTGAGCAAAGTCCTCTTTCAAAATGTCAACCTGTGAAGTGCTGTTTCTTTGAAGAATCAGAACAGCCCTGCCACTTTGATCCAGGTATTAAATAAGGCTTCTGTCCATGTTCTCTGTATTTGCAGAAGCTATTTCCAAAAAGTGAAAAGCATCCAGCTAAACTAAATCAGCCCACCTTCACTCTTTGATCCAAGGCATCATGACAAAATGATTCAAGTTTTGCAAGTGAAGCATTTCCTTGAATCAGGTCATTGAGACAGTCCTAACAGAGGTAATACCTTGAGGCAAAATGCCACTGCTCTACTTATTCCCATTAAGCACTGCCAAGAAAAAGAAGAAAAGAGGGCATGGATATGTAAAACATTTGCCTACAGTCATTATTATTAGTAGTAGTCCCAATCAATCCATTGCAAGATAAAATGCTGAGAGAGAATAACAGGCTCAAAGTCACGTGGTTGAATTCCATATTAAGACAGAACTTGAGTCTCACTCCTTCTAGTCCAGCATCTTAATCACTACACTACACCGATTCTTATTAATCTAGTGTGTGTGTGAGAGAAAAATCTCTTCATAATGGAGAAGACAGGAATGGAGTTGGAAGTTTGAATATCTGCTAAGTCTGGTAACAGCCCATTGTTGATGGACTCCTTTAAAAGTCTCACTTGTATTTCTGAAATGGAGGCTTATCCTTAGTGAAGGAAGGCACATAGCCATTTTATTTAGTGCCTTGCCTAGATGTATATATTTTCTCTAAGTATGAGGTAACATTCCTAGGCATTTCAGAGAAGAAAATACATGGGTCTTCTGGTTTCAATAAACTTTTGAAAAAGCACCTTTGAGACAATAGAAACACAAACCAAAAATGAAATTGAAATTCCTCCCTCCCTCCCTCCTTCCCTTCCTTCCTTCCTCCCTTCCTTCCTTCATCATATTTTGTTCTGGAACAATATATTCATAGATGTGTAGTTCAGGGTAGAATAGAAACTAGAATCTAATGGTTAATGATTTGACCTGTAATTCCAATTCAATGTAGACCAAGATAACACTAAGTACTGAAACTTTTCAGGCTGAAAACTACATATAAAGTTCAAAATGAATCAGGATAAAGAACCAAATAAAGTCAGCTCCATACACACTCACACATGCAAACACACACAATACATTATACCTGTGTGTGTGTGAAAATATAATTAAACTGAAATATAATTAATAAAATCTAATTAATATGATTATTCCTTGTTTATTTATCCCCCTATCATATATTACATTTTCATGGAGAATGGAATGCGGGTTTGTAAAATCTACTCTGCTTTTTAACTGACCAAGTGAAAATAGTAGTGATTCAAGGAAAAAAAATCTCTTGTTTACTGCCACCTATACGCCATAAACTGGGACAACAAATGTATACAGGTAAAAGTAAAAGTAAAGGTTTCCCCTGTCCACTCATATTTGACTCTAGGGGGCAGAACAATTTCAAACAGCACCAACGACTTTTAACGGTCTCATCAACAGTTCCGAAACAGTTAGAAACTTGCCGTTGTGTAGCCAGTTCTTTGCAGGCATTGAGCAAGACGGGAGGTTCAAATAGCAAAAGGCTTTATTGAAGGTCAGAACATAACAGAAGCAAAACAGGAGCTGCTGTGCAGCTATTTATGCAGTTGGCCAATAGGCGGCAACCAATAGGTTTAAAGCAGTGGTTTCCCGCCCAAAGACCTAGTTAGCCAGCTGGAGACAACCAGTCCAAGCCGGCCTAGCAACCCTTACAATATACACATGAACTTAAGCACTTAGCAATTGAACTCAGCAATTAGCAAGCAGTACAACATAAGCAAACACTTACAGCATATAAAGGCCAGTACATTACACTTGGCATGCCAGCAAAGATTGTTGGTCATATGTTGTATGTTACCTTAGTTCCACCACATTGCTCAAACACATTAAAACCTTCCTGATCATGTGGCCTATATCCCTTAATATCCATCCCAAAACTTTTCACCTTTGAGAGCCAATGCAGCCGCAGCTGATCCAGGTGCTGCCATCTTATAATGTGTGAATGAATATGAATAAAATAATATGCATATATAAAGGTAAAGGTTCCCCCGCACATGCGTGCTAGTCTTTTCCAACTCTAGGGGTCGGTGCTCATCTCTGTTTCAAAGCCGAACAGCCAGCGCTTGTCTAAGGACGTCTCTGTGGTCATGTGGCCGGCATGACTAGACGCCAAAGGCGCACGGAACGGTCCCTATTTTTCTACTTGCATTTTTACGTGCTTTCGAACTGCTAGGTTGGCAGAAGCTGGGACGAGTAACAGGCGCTCACTCTGTTACGCGGCACTTGGGATTCGACCCGCCAAACTGCCAACCTTTTGATCGACAAGCTCAGCGTCCTAACCCACTGAGCCACCATGTCCCTTGCATATATATATATATGAACACACACACACACACACATACTGTACATATATACACACACATTCTAATTGCATGAATTGCTTTTGTCTCTATGTAAATAGTTGCTCTTGTCTCTGTGTAAATAGTTGCATGCTGTATGTGTGCCCATGTTTGTCAAATTTATCTCCAGACAAGTACTTTAAGCTAAGTCCTTCACTACTGGCATGCACTTCATATTGAATAGGCTTAGAATTAGTGCAGCCCTTGGACTGAAAATAGTTTCCATTTCTGCGCAGTATTAAATTGTTCAGTTCCAGGACTTATTTTGTTTATTATTCCAATTTATGGGGATGCCCATCTCTAATTCACACTCTGGCAACTAATGAGTTAAAAAACCCATAATAACATATAACAATAAAAATGACACTAAAGCAATCAGCAGCCAAGGTAAAAACAGAACAACCACCAAAAGGCAACATAACTATTGCACAGGTTCTGTCACACATCCAGGTTCCCAAGCTTGGCACTGAGGCATGAGAGAAGGCCACCAGGACCAGGGCCAGTCTTAACTCTAGGGAGATGACGTCCCAAAGGGCAACACCATGACATCAAAGACTTATCCTGAATATGGGCAGTTGGCAATTCCTAATAGATAGGATCCAGAGAATGCTTCTCCTTCTGGACTGAATGGAATGGGTCAATATAATTGGGGATCCCTCAAATAACTTGGCCCTACGCCAGGAAGGTTTGAATTGAACCCTGAAGCATACTGACAGCTTGCATAGCAAAGATGTAATCCGTGTCAGCGTTGTGACAACAGAAGAAATTGTAGCCATTTTACTTTGTATTTCATTGTAACTTTTCACTCTATAGTTGGGGATTTTCACGTAGACTAAGGGGGGAGGGAGAAGAATGAGCATTCTTAGTTAGCCATAACAATTGCAGCTGCAATTATATTCATGATCAATTTGAGTTAAGAATTTTGGCAGCAAGAGGGTGGAGGAGAAAAGCCCACATTTATTTGTAATTGGAGAATATGATGGATGACAGCTTGGTTTGGGGTGGGAATTGCAACCTGTAACTTTGTATCAGGAGAGGGAACTTTCAGTTTTGGGTTCAACTAGGTAAGTGCTGATATTTTGTTTCATAATAAAATGTTCTTTAAGGAAGTTTTTCTTGCCTTGAAGTTCTTTTACCTGGTTTCATCTATCAGAACCATGACAACATATATACAGTAACTGCCTGCACTGCTGTAAACTGTACCAGTTGTGGCTTCATATAGTTCATTTGGCCAGGTCGTGACTAAGTTATGAGTGATTAGGAGCAGAGCTTTTTAGTCTGGGAACAAGCATAATTGGTGCACAACATGAAGTTGTGAAAAGTTCCTCCTGGCTATTGTTGTTATCTGCAGAAGGCAAGGAGTGCTTTTTCTTACCTAAACTAATTCTGAACTGTTACTATGACTTAAGATAACCTTCACTTCTTTCACATAGTTACCCTCATTGCCAGTATTCTTGATGGAGAAATTTGTAAGCACTTGTAATTATGGTTACATGGTCCCTCAGAGCTAGATTGGTTAGTGGTTAGGGCACCAGTCTAGAAACTGGGACACCTGGGTTAGTCCCACCTGGGTGGTCCTGTGCCAATAACTTTCTCTTAGCCTTAGGAAGGAGGCAATGGCAAAGCACTTTTGCAAACCTTACCAAGAGAAATGCAGGGACTTGTTCAGGCAATCACAAGTCAGCATTGATTCAAAGGTAGGCAAAGATTAAAAAAAACCAAGAACAAAAAACATGCTCTCTGAATATTCAGATATACATTGTCACCAATGGAGATGTATCTTGAAAAAGTGGGCATATTCCTAATGTAAGTTTGGTTAAATACAAAATAAAAGGTAAAGGTAAAGGTTCCCCCGCACATGCATGCTAGTCGTTTCTGACTGTAGGGGCCGGTGCTCATCTCCGTTTCAAAGCCGAAGAGCCAGCGCTTGTCCGAGGACGTCTCCGTGGTCATGTGGCTGGCATGACTAGACGCCAAAGGCGCACGGAACGCTGTTACCTTCCCACCGTAGTGGTCCCTATTTTTCTACTTGCATTTTTATGTGCTTTCGAACTGCTAGGTTGGCAGAAGCTGGGACGAGTAACAGGCGCTCACTCTGCTACGTGGCACTCGGGATTTGACCCGCCAAACTGCCGACCTTCTGATCGACAAGCTCAGCGTCCTAACCCACTGAGCCACCGCGTCCCTTAAATACAAAATAGACACATACAATAGAATTAGAAGAAATCTGAAAACTTGACTAGCACAGTACATACATACAGTACACACATACATACATACATACATGTCCTTCTATGGCCTAGTCATTGTATCATATCACTCCCATTTGATATTGCTTACTTGTCCATTCATATATGAGCTTGGTTTGAAGTTGTAGTACTAATCTTTAAAACTTTGAAGGGCCATCTACATCTTTTGCCACTATTAGGAATCCAAAAACTTTAGAACAGTACTTTTAGTGAAGATCCCACACATTTGATATTTTCTTTCCTAGCAACATTTCTTGACCAGTTTGTGAACTATTAAGTGCCATTTAAAAAATTTATTTTGCTACCTCATGTGTATGATATTGAAGTTCCTTAAATCCAGATGGACTCCTAGTGACCACATGGACATAGTTATAGACTTTTCTCAACAACATATAAAAATATATTGCCATTTCCTCTTTTGAGGGGTTTTAAAAAAAAATAAAGGGACGCGGTGGCTCAGTGGGTTAGGACGCTGACCTTGTCGATCAGAAGGTCGGCAGTTTGGCGGGTCGAATCCCGAGTGCCGCGTAGCAGAGTGAGCGCCTGTTACTCGTCCCAGCTTCTGCCAACCTAGCAGTTTGAAAGCCCGTAAAAATGCAAGTAGAAAAATAGGGACCACTCCGGTGGGAAGGTAACAGCGTTCCGTGCGCCTTTGGCGTCTAGTCATGCCGGCCACATGACCACAGAGACGTCCTCGGACAAGCGCTGGCTCTTCGGCTTTGAAACGGAGATGAGCACCGGCCCCTAGAGTCGGAAACGACTAGCACGCATGTGCGGGGGAACCTTTACCTTTACCTTAAAAAAAAATAACTTCCAAGTTTAGCCTACAGTCATAGACATCTCTCCAAAACTAATCACATCCATCTCGCCTTAGGTTTTTTTATTGAACTTATGATGCTTTATTGAAAATTGCCTAGTGATTGTCAAAAAAGTTAGTGGCAATAAAATAAATAAATAATCAGTGCATTGCTGGAGTTTTATACTTTCTACCTATACAATCATATAACATTTCATAAGAATCTAGCATCCAATGTGAAGTATCAAAGGGAGTAGTCTGATGTACTATAGTTTAGACTCTAGTCTATTATATTCAAGATTGGCAATTTATTTCCCTTTGAACTAATATTTGTGTCTGATAGCAGAAGTCAATTTGAAGTGACTGCTGTGGTGCATAATATTAAATAGGGCTATTAAGCAGGAGCCACAACACATATGCTTCATAAAAAAGTCAGGAAAGTTTCTGTGACTCACCTCAAATTACTTTTCAGGGTTGTTTTTTTTTTGATGCGAGTGAAATTAGAGAACTAAACAACAAAATCCATCTATGTAGATATGGTCAGATTCACTTTCCTGTAGACTTCTCCCTCCTTCCAATCTACTTTCTATGCTTGAGATTGGCCACAGAATAAGCCAGGAGAATCCTTCTGCTGCAGTGCCAAGCATCCTTTGACTTCTGCCAAGACTCTCCCTGTGTTTCTCTGGCTGCTGCGTAAAAAGGGCAGATCTAATGAGACAACACCAAGCATCTGCTTTTGTCTGTTCCTCTGGCAGAATCAATTATGGATGCAATTTCTATTTGCACATCAAAAATTCCATAGTGGGAGGATTTTCCAGCTTACGGTGTCTTTTCTGCTAAATTCAATGACTGGGACTGCTTATTCTTATGTGCAAAAAGATTTGATAGACACATCCATGTTTGTTCCTTCTATTACAGAGGCAAAATTTGACTATTTCTGCTTGATTCATCTGGAACTCTGAATCCTCAAGGCCCAGCACTGAGATGAGCTCAAACTGTTGGAACATGTAGTATACTGCCACACATCCAGAAAGCAGATATCACTGAAAAGATAGTAGGAAGCCAGCAAGCAGTATTTGTCCTTCAGAATTTCTTTTTTCACCATATGATTTAGTGTGGAGGATGTAATACCATCCTCAGATAGGACTGGATCTGTGCAATTTACTAAGCTGAATAAAGCTCAGTGTGCCATGGAGAGAGAGAAGGATGTGTTTGCTTAACTTTTTGTAGTGTTCTATTTCCTTCTGGGTACAAATTCATTTCATTCTACTTGCACATCAATTTGCATGCTTTAAAATCAGTACAAAACTTCATATCCCTTTTTGTATACAACTCTCCCAAGATGTGCATATTTGGAAGGTGTTTAATATAGATTCTTTGTGTGTGTGTGTATGCATGTGCATATACAGTATATATATACATACATACATACATATATATATAAATATATATATTCTCACATAAACATTTTTGTAGATATATTTTATCAAAAACTGTACTGTAAAAGTCTGGGAAGTTCAAAAATGGGAAAATATTCCTTGGTCAAGTATTAATTCAGGAACTGCAAATTGTTTCACTTTGGGGGCAAAAGAAGGATCTTTCTCACATTATTGATGTCATCCCTTGTCTCTAAAGTCTCATATCAACATTATAAGACTTTTATAAAGACCCTGATATGACACCATGATATGTTAGGATGAAATGTCCTACTCCTTAGAAAAAGAGTGGGAGTTTTGTCTTTGATTGCATAGGTATGGAAAAGCTTTTTCCAAATATGAATGAATAATGTGAATCAATAACATTTTAGGGTTCTTAGAACAGCACAGCAGCCCATAGATATCTGAAGAGCACAGAAGTGACTGAGTAATTTAAAATTGCTTCTGAACCTATTTATGGGTTAAAAAAAGTTTTAAAAAAACTTCAAAGATTTTGTCCAGTGGTGAACAGAACATAAAGATGCACATATTAATTGATTTAGTATCAAGATTGGTCTATCTCAGCAAGTTACCATTAGCAGAAAGTTAACTGGGTAATCATGCATAATTACCTCACAGCAAGGATTTCCTCAGACTTCAGCTGCATAAACATCTTTGAATAAGGAAACTTCATATTTCCAAGTCCCTGAAAAAATGACAAACCTTCTTCTTCTTCTGTATAGACATCCATGAAAATAATCATTCATGAACACTCACTGGGTTTTTTTAGCCTCATGTATCTTTCTGATGATAAGCCCTACAATCACGATATATGCATAACACACAATATATGCGGTACACATTGTATGAATTTGAATGATCTAAAGTTATCCAAAGCACTGTTCCACTCCCCCACTGTAAAAAAATAATTTCCATCTATATAAAGGATACTTTTACATGTAGTAATATCTATTTTCTAAACTATTTATACATCTCCCAGGTCTGTTTTGAAAATGATTGATTGAACTGCAATGTAATCAATATCTGAACACTTTACAATTTTCTCCGATGAAAAATATAAGATTGCTCAGAGCCCACTTTAGATGCACAAAGGGATAATTCATACATGTAGAAACAGATTTTTTTTAAAAGTGGGGCTATGTTTTAATGTGCAAGTCAGACTCAATAAAGATTAGGAAAGACAATCATCAGAAAATAACTAATTGGCCTTTTTAGATGTAGATGCTGTCTGTCATTCTGTGCTGATTCAGTAATAGTGCTTCTTACTGGGACTGTGTCATACACACACCTATTGGGGCTTGTCTTCATTTTGCATTCTGCATAACAATGTGATTTGCCTGCTATTATGCCTTCCTTTTCCCTTTTTTTTAAAATGGGGAACAAGGAGTCAAAATTCTAAAGCAAAAGGGACCCAGTAATAAGAGGGCTTAATCCTTGCATTTATTTACAGTTAAATCCCTTACAAACTCTCACCACCCCCTGCCCCTTTGTCAACCAGCTCCCCAAAGGAATATTTTATTTAATTACTGCTACTCCTATTTATCTGATTACTTAAGATTCTTTTATTGTTAAAAGTTTTTTTAAAAAAATACTAGGAAAAGTAAATAATTTAGCATTATAAAATAACATAAAAGCATTCTGAAAAGATCTAATATTAAACTGGATCTCTTAAAAATACAGCTTTAAATTACGTATATAACCAAATTTATTTATTTGCTTGCTCATTTATTTCTTTGTTGAGTTAGTTAGGGTTTTCTTTTGACCTTCCTGCAGGAGCTCAAGGCAACTTTAATTACAATCTCTATTCTTTTTTTCATAAAAACAATCCTTTCAGGTAGATTGGGCTGGAAAACTATAATTGACTGAAGGCTAGTACAGAAATAAAATTGTTGGCTTCCCACAGTTAAAGCAATCATCACTGTGAAGGATAAAAATACTTTCAGTTCTGAACATGCAATTCATTCGGAATGGTATAGGGTTCCCTGCTTGGGCAGGGGGTTGGACTAGAAGACCTCCAAGGCCCCTTCCAAGTCTGTTATTCTGTATTCTGTAATACAAGAAATATAATAATCAACTGAGAGGGAGCCTGCAGGAACCTAAACATAATATTGCTTATTTTGTATTTTGATTTAGCATTCTGTGTTGCCACTGGACTTCCCTTAGTGGTTTCATGTAGATGTTAAACAAAAGAATGAACTTCTGAGGCATCCTGCAAAGCAGTGTTAAGACTGCTCACACACATATGCCCCAACATTGCCTAGAACTAACCATAGAGGAAGTCAGAGAGCCACCATAACACTAATCCCCTTACTTAATACTGCTGCCATTGTCTTCACTGTGATGTTTCTCAAAACTACAGCTTCAGGGTATTTGGACACATAGTCCATGTGGACCAAAAAAATATTGATTCCATTTACTAGTCTTGGGTAAACAGCTCAGTTCTTCCAGCTCACATCTTGAAAAGGGAGCCGATTGCATCCTGTCCTGATCTAGGTCTAGATTTCTGATGGGGCAGGGTTGTCTTGGGCCAATAGAATCTTGCCTTCAGAGAGACCAAGATCTTTTCCAAGGCCAGATAGCCTCTTTCAGCTTCCATGTTCATTCAGTAGTCTTGCACTGAACATCTCTGCAACAACCATCTGCTTTCTCAATACCTACGTGTTTAGGTTCTTTCTAGGTTCTCAGTTGCATTTGTTTTTACACAAAGATTGGCTTATTTTTTTTCAGACAGTCCATCTAGGGGTTCCTCCATCCCAATGACCTTGTAAAGATTGATCAAGTCTTTCCAGTGAATATATGTCTGCCTGTCAATCCTCAGCAATGGGACTTCAATTGTATTTTTCTGCCTCTAGTCATCCAACTAATGCTGTCAATATTCTACCCCAGTGCCTCGGGTCAGTATGGCAAGAACAAGCTTTTTGGTCAAACCTGGCAAAAATGAATGGCTGGGGGGAGGGAATCCTCATATTTAACTGTGGTGGTGCAGTGGTGAGAATGCACCATTGCAGGCTAACTCAATGCTCACTCCAGGAGTTTGATTCTGAGAGGCTCAAGGTTGACTCAGCCATCTATCCTTCTGAGGTCAGTAAAATGAGGACCCAGATTATTGGGGTAAGATGCTGACTCTGTAAACTGCTTAGAGAGGACTATAAAGTACTGTGAAGTGGTATATAAGTGCTACTGCTCTTCTGGAACTGAATATTTTCCATCTTCAGCTCTGATGGGAAGGTTGCACTCCTTTGAATCCACAGCTTCTGCTTGAAGAAAGGGCAACTATGGCCAGGAAGTCCTTTGCATAACTCCATTTAGTGCACCAGTTGTACCCTTTTCTAGAGGCCCTACTCATAGTTGTTTACACCTTAGTAACCTTTTGACTATTGAATTGAATTGAATCACTACATGAGATTTTCCTTGAAGTTGTAGCTGGTCAAAAATTTAGCAATACAGGCAACACTTCTACTTGATGACCTCCACTGGCCCTCTCTAGTCTTCAATTCAAGTTGTGGGTTACCATCTATAAAGCCCTTCATGATACAGGGTCAACTGTCTCCAGTTGTTTCTGCCCACTGCATGCATTCCAATAGAATGGGCATGCTCCAAGGTCCTCCCTTGAAAGAATCTGATGAGTTCTTTTTAAGTCTATGCCCTGTGAAATAAATTCTCCTTCTGCTCCCCAAGATTTGACTGGCACCAACCCTGTTAGCGTTCAGGCTTTGAAGACCTGGTTGTTCTTTTAGGCATTTGGAATAGGTTATTAGATGAGCTCATCCTGGGAGGTGCATTATATATTGGTGTCCCCTATGTGCTTTGTTATCATTCTCAATTTGTGGCTATTTTTGCAAATACGAGGGCAATTCGGAAATAAACCTCCATTTGGTTATCAATGACAGACACTCCCAGATACAGAACTTTTATTATACACATTAACAAACTACAACATTACATTACTTTTGGACATAATCACCATTCAAATTGAGGCACTTGTCATAATGTCTTGCAAGGTTTGAAATTCCTTAATAGTAGTCACTCAGTGCAAAATCAGGGCTATATGGGGTTGGGGGTGGTGATCAAAGCATCCCAATGGAACTTCAACAGTTCTTGCATGTGTCTAGTGGTGTGTGGGTGAACATTATCATGAACCAGCACCACACTGGAAGTTAGCATGCTCCGATGCTTGTTATGAATGGCTCGTCTGAGTTTTCATAACATTTCACAATAGACTTCTGAATTGATAGTCAAACCATGCTCCATGAACTTCACTAGCAGTACTTCTTTGGCATCTTCACATTTGGTGGGATTTTCTATGGCATCACTTCCAGTGTGGTGTTGGTTCATGATAATGCTCGCCTGCACACCACTAGATGCACCCAATAACTTCTGAAGCAGTTCTGTTGGGATTTGAATGGCAATTATGTCAAAAAGTAAAGTAATGTTGTAGTTTTCTAATGTGTATAATAAAAGTTTTGTCTTTGCGAGTGTCTATCATTGATAACCAAACAGAAATGTATTTCCGAATTGTCCTCGTATATTGATATATTGTAATTTTGTTTTTACTATATGTTATCTAGAGTCCCATTTTATTCAATTAGGTGGCTGTATAATCTAAAAGCCAAAAAGAAGTTAGGGCAAAAATAAATGTCCAGTGTCCCAAATTACCAAACTTAGAAACTAAATTTTGTGCTCTGACTTACATTTGTATCTCTTTTTTCATTGTTTAATAGAGAAAGCCAATTGCTCTATGAAGTTCTGACAACCCAAAGAAGCTGAGATAACTTCTGTATTTCTGGCTTCCGGTTCCGGAATTTACGTGCTCCCAGACGTGTGAGGGAATCGCTCCTCGTGTCGCCTGGATTTCTTCATCAGGGACCCCCTGTAAAGGGGTCAAAAGTTGCCCTGGAGGAGTGATGAGTGGGGGAGAGGTCTCTCCAGTGGACAGTAGAAGGGTGGCAGCCCTCCTGTTGGCTTGGAGCTACTCTCCGAACCGAAGAAGAAATGATCGGCCACTCCCATGGCCCATCATTTAGCCGTTTCCTACCGAAGCCAAAAGCAGAACAAAGCACTTGAAAGCCCTTGAAAAGTGGGTGAGAATTGCCTTCTTGTTTTCCTAATTGTCTACTTTCCCTGTCAAAAGCTTCTTGAATTTGCTTCCCCCTGTGAAGAGAGAGGGAAGGGATTTTTTTTTCCACCCACCCTCCTCAAGAGCGGCCTTTGTCTACATTGGGAGAGAAAAGAAACAGCCTTCTACTAAATTATACTGATTTATTGGACTTACTGCCTTTCTACTTTTGGCCCAAAGTTCCTATATTTACAGAAATGGACTATTCTACCTATTAGTCTAAAAAGGGGGACAAAAAAAGAAGAATAAATAAATAAAAAGATACTGTCTGAAAAGGATTTGAAGTACTCTGGGGAGTACTAGTGAATACTATTGGCAAACAAGCTTGCTTACATTTTGAACTGACCTTGGCATTAAGATAAAAACCTGAAACAGCTGGAGATGAATTTGGCTTAGACTTGTGGAGGTGGACTCTTACTGATTTTTGTTTGAAAAATAGCCTCCACCAAGGACTATTTATAATTATTACAAAATGGAGAAGGATCAGCCACAAATCTCGCTTGACTATAACCTCATACTTGAAACAATCTACAGAGTTTCTGAGATGTCTATCTCTAGATTTAATAATTTACATGCCAACCTTAAGTCACAAACTGAAACCCAGACTGCAACTAAAGAATTTATACTTCAGAATATAACAAAATTGGAAGATATTACTATTGAGACAGAGTAATATAAGCAACAACTATCCAAAGAACCGACAACTCTAAAAGTACAAGGAACTATCACTATGGCAAATAACCTTAAAGACCAACAACAAACTATGGGAAAACGTAATACTCAACTTTTGACTCCATCAAAAGAGCCTTTAACTTTAGAAGTATACTATGTGCAAGATAGTGATGCTAATGTAGAGGACGTGGAAGATCAACAAAGACAGTTTCCTGAAAGCCTGGATAGCCAAACATTAATTAAAAAATTGGATAAGACTCTTTACTTAAAGCAGATGAACCCAGAGGGAAGAGGAATCCAGACCAAACTGAAGATAAAGTTTTTAGAGCAAATACAGAGACTAGGACTAACAGGGCAACAACATAATGATTTCAAATGGTTTGGTTTTTGTGGACCGCTGATGGCTAGATGGCCTCCTTCGATTCAAACAATATGTATTGGAGTGA
This sequence comes from Vipera ursinii, assembly GCF_947247035.1. Taxonomy (NCBI): domain Eukaryota; kingdom Metazoa; phylum Chordata; class Lepidosauria; order Squamata; family Viperidae; genus Vipera; species Vipera ursinii. Next base: position 37,826,057 of record NC_139512.1, read on the forward strand.
AGGGAGACCTATCTGGCAATTCAAAGGCCTTGGTCTGGAAACCTGATTTGTAAAAAAAGAAAGCCCGGGTTAGATTTAAAAAGTGAGTTCCTAGAGAACCATTAAAGGTTATCCTTTTAGTAATCAGTGATCTAACAGGATCTAAAATAGAAAATGTTTATGAGATGGAACTAGAATGTGTTTATGTATTTATTAGGTTTATTTTACACATTATAATTTGTGCACTGACATAACAGAAATTTGGTTTATACACCTCACGTTTGATGTTAAAAGACATTTGATTATTCTATTCAAGAATTAAGAATTAGCTAAAATTTAAAACAAAATCTGGTTGTGTATAAATAGTTCTAGATTGATAAACATAGACTGTGGTCCTGTCAGTAACGTGTAATGTATTAGGATGTGAAACAGACGATGTTTATTAGGTAGAACATAGCTGCTCAGCCATTCTGTACGTGTTAGATGCTATAGTTTTTGCTGTAATGAAATAAGGGAAATTTGGGTTGTGAATATTATTTGGGATGTTAAAGGCTAAATTTGAATAATATAATTAAAATTAAAATTAGGTAAACTTTAATAACAGGACATAGATATATCTCAATGAAATTGAATTGACAAAGTTTTCAACTGACCATGCTATCTCTAGAAATTTATTAGTTTAAACTGGTTGTATGAAATGTTAAGGGAAATTGAGAAGGACGTTTTGATAATGTAACCTGAATTATGTACTGAAAACTCTGTTACTGAATCTCTGATTACCCAGTCATCTTGATGCTTTCCAAATATCTAGATTTTAACTGAAAAACCAATAAAACTTGTTTTTAAAAAAGATAACTTCTGTATTTCTATGAAGGAGATCATTATGTTGTTTTGCAGATTTGGGAAAGATGAAACAACAAGAGAGAAGAACAAGACAATCTTATATATGAATCTTGAGAGAAGGAAGGGCATATTTGCCACAAGCTTTAGGGAATGGAATGGAATTAAATACTTAAATGCAATTTGTTAATGACCAATAATGGATTATTTCTTCTAATGGTGAACACTTTTCTTTTGCATATTAGTAAATACTGAATTAGGGTTCACTATATAGCTATTTTTTAAAAAAGAAATTATCAACAAAATGAATTTGTAATATAAAGGAGCTATACTATATGCATATTATAGTGTACATAATAACTGCAATTCATAATACTCCTGAGAAAACGTCAGTCCTGCTGATTTTTAAAGAACCATTATTTCTTTCAAATTGTTTTTTTAAAACTGTATTCAATTTTGTCAAAATTACGCAAGGTAATTCAGCACAGATGCAGACATAAATCAACTAACAGTTGTTTAAAAAAAGCCTTCCATGTAAAATGATTGTTGATCATGAGGCTACCACCACCGAAAAAGCCTTGCACTTTATCTCTGCCACGATAACCTCCAAGAGCAAGAGAGCTGGAATAAATTACTTCTGATGATTACAGTGTATGTTTGCTAGTGCTGATGACTACAGTGTGTGTGGACTGCCAATAGAAAAATATTTGGATATGCCAAATGGCATAATAAATAAATGAAAAGAACGTCTGTGCTCCATGATTATATTAAGGATATCAGTTAGTGTCTAGCATTTCTTCTAATGTACAGTACAGGAGTATGGCCCAGTACTTGAACTATAAAATGTATCTGTCAAAGAGAATAATAATAGATCACATGAAGATTCCTACTTGGTTAGTTGATCATTCACAAGGTGCTGAATCATATGCTGAGCTTTTTTTAACCTTCTTATTCCAAATTATAATATAAAGACTCTTATAAAATAACTATTTAACTGAAAATTCTCTATCACAGTCCAGTCACCTTGGTATATTAGATTACAACAGAACATATTCCTCCAATGGTATCATAAAGATCTATTTGGACCATGGCTTGGTTATTTTACTGTGCTCAAATGAAATGTCCTGCAAAAATAATTGAGTGAGAAATGAACTTAGAATTACCATGAGCATTTAGACTGAACAAATTACTGAGCAAAATTGCTTTACCCTGAAATCTTATACTCGTCAAATATGTTTAGTCTAGTTAAAATGTTTGATCTAAAAGAACTCTATTCAAAGCAAATTTCATTTTCCATGGGTATTGGACAGACAGACTCTGAAAAGCTTCTGTAAACTTAGCTTTTTCAGATTTGAATTTTGATTGTGGAGCCAAAGATTTCTAGGCATTTCTCCTGAGGATTTTGGTTTTGGCAAAAATCAGCAATGTGATTCTGTGAGCACTGAATGATTCCTGCCTACATATAATGTCATGGAAGAAAATGTATAATGATAAGCTTGACAAGTGATACCGCTTAAGTTCTTCCTGGAAAACATACAATCTGATTTAGAATTATTTCCTACTAGAGTATTATTTAAGTAATTATATACAAAGTTGTTGCTATATTAGATAGCAATGAAGCAGTAAGAATCAGGGTGATATAAAAAGTAGTTAGTGCTGGGTTCAGAGCTAAGCAGTTATTTGCTTTAGACATGGTTTGTTGAATCAGTCACAATATACTTTACTGACCTATATTAAGCACAAACTAGGAACTTAATCAAGATCATAAATTAGGAAGGTAGATGGGACAAGAGAGGCTCCTGCCTGGCCCAAGAAATAAGAAGTTGCCTAAAATGATGGCAGTAAAATAAGCATTTTAGATGAACATCAAGAAGTAGGAACAGAAAATACATTTATTTTATTAGAATAGTTTCAAAGTCTCTAAACATTTCTACTCCTTAGTTTGCATCATTTATAAAGTTTATAGTAGCAATATTAAAGCTGTCCATCTGCGCTGTAGTTAAGAGGGAACAAGTTGGCAACGTTCCTTTTGACTGACAAATCCCACCCACTCCCAATTCAGTGTGTTCCTTCCCCATTTCCCCCCAATATTTTTGGGTTATGGAACTTCTTGGAGCACAGATTTTTTTTATTCTTGTACTTTTATAACATAACCAAAGTTCTTCTATTACTGACCTCCCCATGCTAATGTCTTGGTAAAGTTCACATCTACTAGATTTGCAGTGTTATTTTCTTTAGACATGGTGCCTGTGTACTGTGCACAATGATGGTCACCGGCGGATGGGCCAGTGCACTGAAATGGGAGGAGGAAAATAATTCAGGAGTAATCTGTAACAATTGATAGAGTAGAAAATAGGCTGATAGTTCTATCCCACCTTTATTTGAAGAAATGTCTTTATCACATTAGAAACCCTATTAAGTTGAGACAGGGTGACTTGTGTAATTCTGTGCCAAAGGGATGAGCAACCTGTGGTTCCAATTCTTGTGGTCCTCACAACCTCTTCTGACAACTATTGTTGAACACTGGTTGTACAATTTCTCATCACTTTAAGACAGGGAACAGAGGAAAACTGTAAGGTAAGTTATACAATGGGCTTATTATAGAAAGGAAATAAAACCTTTCCTTCCCAGTCCCTGACTAAGGAAAAACACAGTTCAGTTCCAATAAAATATCTTCCAAAATATATCTATTTATCTAATCGATTCCTCCTGTAAATTAAAGTATGAATAAATGTTATATTACATCATAAAAGCATAATCTATAGATAAAAGGTAAAGGTAAAGGTTCCCCCGCACATGCGTGCTAGTCGTTTCCAACTCTAAGGGCCGGTGCTCATCTCCATTTCAAAGCCGAAGAGCCAGCGCTTGTCCGAGGACATCTCCGTGGTCATGTGGCCAGCATGACTAGACACCAAAGGCGCACGGAACACTGTCACCTTCTCACCATAGTGGTCCCTATTTTTCTACTTGCATTTTTACGTGCTTTCGAACTGCTAGGTTGGCAGAAGCTGGGACGAGTAACAGGTGCTCACTCTGTTACGCGGCACTCGGGATTCAACCCACCAAACTCCTGACCTTCTGATCAACAAGCTCAGCGTCCTAACCCACTGAGCCACCGCATCCCTAATCTATAGATAAAGGTAAAGGTAAAGGTTCCCCCGCACATGCATGCTAGTCGTTTCCGACTCTAGGGGCCGGTGCTCATCTCCGTTTCAAAGCCGAAGAGCCAGCTTTGATCTATAGATAGAGCTAGTTAAATGATAGTAGATCCAGCTTTGAGAATCTATGGTGGAAAATGGGAGGATAAAATATACAAATGTTATTTAGAAAAAGATTGGGTATATAAGGGAATTTTAAACCTCAATTTGTAAATCTGGTTTAGCCATTAAACATCTATTTCAGTCATGATGAAAACAAATTCATTGTCTTTCAACATTTGCAAACATTTTGGTCCAAACTGTCTTCAGGCTTTTTTGTTTTGTTATGATCCTACAGTATGTATCTATGATCCTGTGTATTTATTTATTTGAGGAAAAATAGACATGGCCAGAGTACCACAAATTTTAGAATATGCTTATCCTACCTAAACTTTCTAGAGAAAAATGAAAGAGTTTATTGTCTGAAACCAGAACCAAACAATAGAACAACAATATTTTGGTCTATAAGATGTTGATTTATTTCACTCATAAGTCCTGACTCTTGGCCATACTAAGTGAAACTATTGGATGGTGTCGTCTCAAACAAACAAACAAATAAACAAACCATGGGTGATTACGAGTTTCCCCACCCTTCCAAACTGGTCTGGATGATTGTATGGGGAGATATAAGCTCTTCTCCATTTACATAGCATAATTCATCATTTAAGAGAATATCATTCTATCTCTTACCTACAGCTATGAGGTTTGTATAGCAAAATGTCTTTCCAGAATGTCAAAAACATATGTAGCTTGAACACAGTTGTGCTTGTTCAGGCAGGCAAATAACTATGCAGAAAATGAAGCATGAGTGCAAAACACACAGGACTGAACAGAAAGAGATACGCATTCCTTGCTGAAATGATGGACTCTCCCTGATGGAGATCACAGCGGGCCTTGATTAATAGCTTTGACTTCTCAGTTCTATCTAAAAAAAGGAGAAAGAAACAACAATCCAGTATATGCATTAGGTGATCATTGATTCCTTCCCAAGTAGATGGTAGTAATAATCAGCATCAGCACATCTGTCAACATTTATTTAAATTCCTCCTGAATGAATGAGCAGGGAAAGTGAATCACCTTGACCTCTCCTACTAGATCCCATTAAGATACAGCTGCCTGTGAGTTAGGTTTTTGGTACATCAAGGTGATGTATTCCTGAAATGATGAGATCCAAAGCTTTACATCAACTTGCATTCTGCGGGAATCAATAATTACTAACTGGTATTAAAAAAAGCTTTATATTATTACAAAGTAATGTGGGTCAATGTACTATCAGAGGGTATTCTGAAGACAATGCCAACATTCACTCATTTCTTTATAACCCAAACAACTTATAATTTAAACAGTTCAAATATAGCAGTTAGTGAAACTGGAGAGAATTAATATTATTTGCTATCCATCTTGTAGTTTGAGTACAAGATCATGCACCTAGAAATGATTGGAGCCAGGCAGCATCCAAACTGAATCAAGGAATAGAAAAGGTAGGATAGGGCTGTGACTTTTGCGGCCTTCCTTGTGTTTCCAAAGGGTTTTCCAAGACTCCAGTGACCCCCTTGTGAACAATAGTGACCCCCTTGTGAACAATAGTGGCTTCACAGAGGTCATCGTAGCATCAGACTGATATTTTGTGTGGCTATGAACCCACATCCTTTCTGACTTGGAAAGTATATTGTGATGATCCCCTTCAGGCTGAATCTATTCTAAAGACTCAATTTCCCCTCCCCAAAATGGTTGAAGAAGAGGATAGGTTGAATCACCAGTTTTGGCAATCTGAGGGACTGAATTGGGGTGAGTTGGAATGTTATAGTGGTGATGGATATAAGTAGATAGACTGGAGGACTGAAGTGGGCTGTTCTCAGAGAACATGGGTCTAGTGTCTTATGCAGGTACAATGTTCCAGCATTCGGAACTCAATCTCTGTGCTATTAAATGCCATGTCAGTAAGTGACACAGATTTAATCACAGATGAGAGGGCCAACATGGCATGTATTATTGAGACATAGCTGGAGCTTGAAACAGATGGGTCCTATTTCAGAGATTGTACTGTCCTTCTCCTCCCCCCCCCCACACAGAAAGAGCTCTACATGTATTTATTCAAACCCCTGAAACAGGTTCTCAGAAAGCACCTCCGTTGCATGGGTCTGGATTCCAATCTCAGTACAGCAGGAGTCACTGGGTAACCAAGTGCAATGGGCACACACGAAGTCCAGAAAATCAGTCCATAAGTTGAATAGTTCAGGATACAAGGTACAAGCACAGAAGGCATAAAACTGGGCATGTTGCTCCAGCAATACTCAAGTCCACCTCCTAATTACCATGGGTTTCTCTATTGTCACTATCTACCACAGGGAGGCAGGATATATTACATCAGTTCTCCCTCAGTGACTGATGGGACCCTGATGGGTGTTAGAGGGAGCTGCAGATTATTACTTATGGTTTGCTGTACAGTTTATCTGAAGCCCTGTTGTGTCTCTGTGAGCTTTCCCCTCATGTGAATCCTGTCATTCTCCATGGTTCATGGAAGAATTGAGGGAGATGAATTGAGAGAAGAGGTATCTAGAATATGGCCATTGCTTGATGAGGGATGAACTTGAGAAGACAAGAGTTACAGCTGCTATTAATGCCTACCCTGTGGCAGTAATAAATGGCAAAGTGGCAATACTTCTCTGCTTTAATTCTGACAGCAGATATAGTGGCTGTCCCTGTAGCCTTGTTTTTACTGATACATGCTGTCTTAGGTAGAGGGGCTCAGAGGTCCTTGTACAATACCACACTGAAGAACTTGCTTAGCACCTGATGAACAAAACCACCTAAATTCATTCTCAGTTGGATGCTGGCCTTAGTACAGGCTTAGTTTTTCCTTAAACTTTGCTATCTCATAGGACAGAGAAAGCATGGCTTTTAATGGCTGCTCCAACTCCGCTTTTTCCCCAGGCATTTCAATCCAGTTAAGAGGAGTCCCCTTTTGGCTGTTTAATTATCATATTTGCATGGCTGTTTCAATGGCTCTGTCTGTCTCTGTCTCTCTTTCTCCCTCTTTTTGATTTACAGTTTGTTTTTGTTCTACGCACCAAGAGTCCCACTGTTTGAGTCAGGCAGTCCTATAAATCCATTAGATATATAAATAAATGAGATTAATTAATGAATGACTGCTGATTTTCCCCAAATTATTTTCATATTGCAAAGAAGCAAGTATAAAGGGTGGAGTAAGGAGCTTTGTTAACTCAGGAATTCATCAAAACCCTGGAATCCATCAAACCAGAACTATTTTCTCCTATGAAATAAAAAGTATAAATGAAATACTGTAGTTGCTCTACAAAAGTAAAGAGGAAATATGCAGGAAGGACAAAAACAACTGTCAAGCCCCGCCGGCCTGCCGCCTGCTCGGGCCTCGACATCGCCTCCGTCGAGCCCCGGACGCTCGGATGGTGGGCGTGGCTTCGCCCGGACTCCGCGGAGCGCGCCGCAGCCCCGCCATGCAGCTGATCGGCGCGCCTGCTTCCAGACATCGCCTCCGTCAGCCTCCGGACGCTCGGTTGGTGGGCGTGGCTTCGCCTGGACTCCACGGAGCGCGCCGCAGCCCCGCCGTGCAGCTGGCCGGCACCCAGCTGATCGGCGCGCCCGTTTCCAAACGGCCGGCGGACGCGCGCTCGCCTCGTCAGCGAGGACGGCGCCGGGCGCCCACCGGACTAGCGCTGGCGTCTGCCCAGGACCCTTCAACTCCTCGGCGGCTGGGCTTAGATAGGGGCCTCGAGTTAAGACATGCGAAGAGGCCCCTGATAAAATTTTTAGCCGGTTATTTTAAGAAGTTAGGGAGGGGGAGGGAGGGGGGGTAGGGAGGGAATCTTTAACCGGCACTCAGTCTGGTCCTGTTAGAGGTCCTGACGGGACGGGGTCTGGGGAGGTGGCTGCTGGTTCTGAGAATGTGGGGGTGGGGCTTCAAATCCCCACGGCGATAGGGAATGGCAGCAGGTGTTTGCGCGGAGGGCCATATCAACATCTGGGATCACGCCCCCGCTATCTCCGAGCGGTGGCGCGCTCCGACCCTCCGGTTAGCACCCTCTTACCCGGGGATGAGGGTGATCAGGCCCCTGAGCTCAGGTTGGTCTATTTTAACGCTAGATCCGTAGTTAACAAAGCTCCCCTCATCCGTGATCTGATCGAGGAGGAATGTGCGGATCTAGCGTGCATCACGGAAACTTGGTTGGGTTCGGAGGGAGGGGTGCCTCTCACCGAGTTATGCCCGCCAGGTTTCCGGGTGCTGCACCAGCCACGGGCTCAGGGCAGGGGTGGTGGGGTGGCAGTGGTTATTCGGGAGACCTTGTGTCCCCGGGAGGCCACCATTGTCCAGATGGCCGGGAGTGAATCCCTTCTCTTGAGATGTGGTCCTCGGGTTCAGTTGGGCTTGTTGCTCACATACCTGGCGCCCAGCTGTGTGGCAACAGCCCTGCCTGGGCTGCTCGACACCCTCTCGGGGTTGGCGGTGGAGTTCCCCAGGCTTATAGTCCTGGGTGACTTCAACCTGCCATCACTGGGGGGGTCGTCGGAGTTAGCTCGGGAGTTCATGGCTTCCATGACAGCCATGGGCCTGACCCAGGTTATTGAGGGCCCTACTCACGAGGGGGATCATACTCTCGACCTGGTGTTCCTGTCTGGACAGTGGTTGGATGATCTGGGAGGGGGTTCTCCATCTATCACCCCTCTGTCATGGTCAGATCATTACCTCCTGAGGCTGGTTTTCCATCATGCCATCCCCCGCCGCTGGGCGGCGGAACCGACCAGGTGGTTCCGCCTCAGGCACCTAATGGACCCGGACCGGTTCCAGAGGGCGCTTGGGCCGATACCTATCACCCTTACCCACAGCCCAGTTGATGCTCTGGTGGAGGCCTGGGAAACGGCTGCCACCAGGGCACTCGACTGCGTTGTACCCATGCGACCTCTGATTCGGCGCAGATCCCGTTGGGCCCCATGGTTCTCTGTGGAGCTCCGGGAGATGAAGCGTCGGAGACGAGGTCTAGAGAGCGGTTGGAGATCCAGCCGATCCGAATCCGACCGATTGCAGTTAAGAACCTTTATAAGGTCTTATCTTGCGGCGATAAGGACGGCGAAGTCTAACTACTTTGCCGCCCTTGTCGCATCCGCAGATAATCGCCCGGCCGCCCTGTTTAGGGTGACTCGCTCCCTCCTTAACCAGGAGGTGAGAGAGGATCCCTTGCAGGGACGAGCCGAGGAGTTTAGTCATCATCTGGCGGACAAAATCGCTCGGATCCGGACCGGCCTGGACTCTGACTGGGCAGAGTCTGATGTGGAGGAATCAGGCGGTCTTGAGCATGTTATCTGGACTGAGTTCGACCCTGTTTCCCCTGATGATGTGGACAGGATCATGGGGAGACTGAGCTCCACCACCTGTTTGTTGGATCCGTGCCTCTCCTGGCTAGCTTATGCGGCTCGGGAGGGAACACGAGGCTGGTTCCATGCAGTAATAACTGCTTCTTTGAAGGAGGGTGTCTTCCCTGCCGCCCTGAAGGAGGCGGTGGTGAGACCCCTCCTCAAGAAGCCTGCTTTGGACCCGGCTGTTTTAAACAACTATCGTCCAGTCTCCAACCTTCGCTTTCTGGCGAAGGTTGTTGAGAGTGTGGTGGCGCATCAGCTCCCTATGTTCCTGGAGGAAACTGATTATCTGGACCCGTACCAATCGGGCTTCAGGCCCGGACACAGCACGGAGACGGCATTGGTCGCACTGGTGAATGATCTCTGGAGGGCTAGGGACAGGGGCTGCTCCTCTGTCCTGGTCCTATTAGATCTCTCAGCGGCTTTTGATACCATCGACCATGGTATCCTGCTGCAACGTCTCAGGGGGTTGGGAGTGGGAGGCACCGTTTTACGGTGGTTCTCCTCCTACCTCCGGGGCCGCTCGCAGTCGGTGTTGACAGGAGGACAGAGATCCGCCCCGAGGTCTCTCGTTTGTGGAGTTCCTCAGGGGTCGGTTCTCTCGCCTCTCCTGTTCAACATCTACATGAAGCCGCTGGGTGAGATCATTCGTGGTTTTGGGGTGGGGTATCACCAGTACGCTGATGATACCCAACTTTTTCTTTCCACCCCGAACCAACCCAGTGATGCCCTCTCCGTGATGTCCCGGTGCCTGGAGGCGGTTCAGGTCTGGATGGGGAGAAACAGGCTTCGTCTCAATCCCGCCAAGACTGAGTGGCTGTGCATATTGGCGTCTCGGGTTAACCATGTTATTCCACCTCTAACGATGGGGGGTGAGGTGTTGCCCCCCGTTGATAGGGCTCGCAACTTGGGCGTCCTCCTGGATTCACGGCTCAATTTTGAAGATCATATAGGAGCCGTGACCAGGGGGGCTTTTGCACAGGTTCGCCTGGTGCACCAGTTGCGTCCCTATTTGGACCGAGACGCCCTACGCACAGTCACTCATGCGCTTGTGACCTCCCGTTTGGACTACTGTAACGCTCTCTACATGGGGCTGCCCTTGAAGACCACTCGGAGGCTTCAACTGGTGCAGAATGCGGCCGCGCGAGTTGTAATGGGGGTTTCCCGATACTCCCATGTAACACCTCTACTCCGCGAGCTGCATTGGCTTCCGGTTGCCCTCCGGGTGAAATTCAAGGTGCTGGTTATCACCTATAAAGCCCTACATGGCCTGGGTCCGGGTTATTTGAGGGAACACCTGCTGCCGGCATCAAACGCCCTTCGCCCAGTGCGCTCCCACAGGGAGGGTCTGCTCAGGGTTCCGCCGGTGAGAGATTGCCGGCGGGTGACACCCAGGGATAGGGCCTTCTCGGTGGGAGCGCCTGCCCTCTGGAACCAGCTGCCGGTGGAGCTGAGGACTGCCCCCGACCTCCGATCATTCCGCCGGGACCTGAAGACCTGGCTCTTCGAGCTCTCGGGCCCAGACTGAGGAGGAATTTTTAATTTGGGGTTCTTTTTTAACTGACTACAGGGTTAATTTAATTTTTTTTAATTTGGTTCTTAATTTTTGTATTTTGGATTTTTAATTCCCTGTAAACCGCCCTGAGTCCTCAGGGAATAGGGCAGTATATAAATATAATTAAATAAATTAAATAAATAAATAAGACTCTGAGCTGCGGGCGGCGCCCGGGCAGGAACAGACTGGAGGCGGCGAAGGGCCGAACGGACAGTCTGACCCGCCCCAGCAAACCGTAGGGGGGTATGTGGCTGTGCCCGTTTTGCCACCCTCTCTCACTGGGCGCTTGGATGGACTCGGGGGGGAGCTAACAGCCGCAACGCCGGCACGGACTGGGGCGTGTGAGGGAGCGGAAGGACAGGGCTTACCTGAGAGGGGGCTTGGCGGGCCGCAGCAGTGCACACGATGGGTGGTGGCTATGCAATGTGATGGGTGGGGCGTTTATGGGGAGGTGGGCGGATGCCGGTTTGCTTTGAAGGGGTGGGGTTAGGGTGTGGTAACATGATAAAAGAGCGTTGAGGCTAGGTGCCTCAATGCTGACTTTACCGCGGTTTGATTTGTGCAAGAAATAAACCTGGTCACCCGTTCCTTTTGGAGTGCTTGTGTTTCCTGGCAGAGGACGTCATGACAACAACTTTAAAGATACAGAAAACATTATTTGCTTAGCAAACAAATCATTTAACGAGAATAGAAATATTTCTAAAGCAGTTCTTAAAAGAGGTAAGAAGTAATGTTTTGATGGATTTGTTAAGAACTGAAATTAAAATAATTGCTCTCATATCTCTATATTTTATTCTCTTTGTTTTAAAGTTTATATCAACAATGCCCTTTAGCATAACATTCTGGTGTCTCTTACTAGCAGTACTATGAAAGAGAATCAGATTTTGTAATAAACAATGGTTAAAAATGTCTCAGGTGGTTTGATGCTATGCTGCCGGTGCAGTAAAATTACTTTGTTCACAGATATCAACTTAAATTACTAGAATTCCAGACATGGTGTAGTTTGAAATATCTCAAATAGAATGCCTACATATATTTCCCCTCGGTAGAGGAAAATTGTGAAATCAGAAATTAAGATTCTGGAAATATATGTTCTCCTATTAAGCAGGTTGGGTACAGGTTGGACATAGAAGAAACTTACAATTTTAGCCTTCCAGAAAGCCATGAAGAACTGGCATTTCCCCCAACAGTTTGGAAAGGAGTTGGAAGAAAATGGGTGGGTTGCAATAAGGGAGTTTGGGTGTGGCTATCAGGTTTTAGTTCTTTCTAAGTCTATTTTTGCTTTTTTATTTGTATGCTATGGTTTTTATATTATGGTTCTGAGCCACCTAGAGTTGTTGTTTTAAGCTGGGTGGCCATAAAAGTATTTTAAATAAAGTAAATAAGTTTCTGCATTTTTCTACTGGTTTGATTTTTCTATATTAGTGTGATTTACATTCCATTTTCCTACCTGGTTAAATATTCAAAACAGATATTATTATTATCATTATTATTATTATTATTATTATTATTATTATTATTATTATTATTATTATTATCATCTACTACTACTACTACTACTACTACTACTCTGGGACTTTAACATTCAAACAGAGAAGCACCTGCCACATAACACCCCAGATTTAACAATTGTCGATAAGAAAGACAAAAAAGTCTGGATAGTGGAAGTGGCAGTGCCTGGAGACAGCACAACAGAAGAGAAAGAACTGGAGAAGATAACAAAATATAAAGACCTACGAATAGAAATAGAACATCTGTGGCAAAAGAAAGCAAAGGTAGTACCAATAGTAATAGGAGCCTTGTGTATAATCCCAAAACAACTGATGTACCACTTGAACACCATGGGCATTGACAAATTTGCCATCAGTTAATTGCAAAAGGCATCTTTACTGGGAACAGCTTCCATCTTGCGACAATGCCATCAAACATCCATATCTGCCTATCCCAGGTCCTTAGTAAGGACTCGATAGGTAGACAAAAATACCAAATCCAATCTTGAACATTTGGCTGACTGTGCGATGAATAATAATAATAATAATAATAATAATAATAATAATAATAATAATAATAATAATAATAATAATAATAATAATAATAATAATATGTGAGTGCAACAAAATCGTGCAAACTGATTACAAAGCTAGACATGACTGAGTTGCTAAACTAATCCACTGGGCATTGTGTAAAAAATATAACTTGCCTGTGTCCAAAAAGTCGTGGGAACATAGGGTGGAAAAAGTTGTCGAGAATGAGAGGGTGAAGATCTTGTGGGACTTCTAAATACAGACAGATTGCCATTTGGAACACACACGCCAGATATCACAGTTGTAGAGAACCGAAGCGTACAGCTGATTGATATCGCTGTACCAGGAGATGCCAGAGTAGAAGAAAAAGAACTGAAAAAAATTACAAAATACCACGACCTGGACATTGAAACTGCGCGATTATGGATGAAATGCGTAACAGTGATACCCATTGTCATTGGGGCAGTGGGAACTATGTCCAAAAACTTTACAAAACACATCAAGAAATTGCAACTTCCTGCAATAACTCCAGCAAAGCTACAAAACACTGCGCTACTCGGAACATCTTACATTTTAAGGAGATACCTGGTTGATACCTAGGATGGTGGCAGCAGCCCGTGTCAACCATTAGTGCCAGTCAATTTGAGTGTTCAGTTGACTGAGTTTCATGTTTTATGAATAAAAGTTTTATAATAATAATAATAATAATAATAATAATAATAATAATAATAATAATAATAATAATAATAATAATAATTATTATTATTATTATTATTATTATTATTATTATTATTATTATTATTATTATTTCAGAGGGAGCAAATTTGCTTGACTTATTTACAAAATGGTGAAGGGATTTGGGAGAATATCCTCTTTCATTATCCAGCCCAGAGATCTGCTGTCTTACAAATATTCTGTGTTCTCATTTAGTCTCATGGAAAGACATTGTGATGGAACTCATTCTATTGGGTATTTTCAGTAATATCGCTGTGTTTACTGCTAAGGGTGAGTCCTGACCTTGTGAAATTGTTTGAGAATTTGTCATTCCTCTGCACAAATCTGGAGGAATGGTCCACTCATTTTGTCTGCCTACAAATATGATGTTTAAACTTGTGTCCAGTTCTAGTGGAATCACAGATAATTGTCGATACATTACTCTTCATGATTGACCATCTTAATTATGTCTAACTGAAAACCATCAGATCTGAGCTGCCACATTTGTAGGTCAAAATCAGAATTACTTTAATTATCATTATCTTTTAATTTAGGTTCCAGGATCTGACATTGTACAATTATCACAACAAATGAAATAATTAATTACTAAGTTCATAAAAAATGAGAAAAATATTGGCCATCAAAACTGCAAATTAATTCAAATTAATTACCAAATTTGAAATATTTGAAGTATGAATCTACTAAGCATGACAGATTACAAAGTTCACTGCCTACAACGGCGTCCAGCTACACCCTTATTTTGAAATTCAAATTGAAAGGTAATTAAAAAAGGAGGAAAAAAGCATACAACCAATAGCGGAATGTCATGAATTTCTCTGACTTTGTCATACAACCCCATTCTGCTGTAGCTATTTATTTATGCCTGTTTTGCAGACAGTAGAGAGTGTTCTTGCCATGCATTACCCTCATTAAGTTCCTTCCTGGAAACCTAAGACATTCTGCATCTTTCTTCCAAGGCATTTTAATATGCAGCAGAACAAAAAGATGACACTGTCACTGATGCCATAATTGCAAATAGCTCATGTAAAATATATGCATATTACATATATATGCATAGAAAAGAAAGACGTGGAAAGGGAGAAAAATTGAAAGGAATATGCAGTATGTTAAGTGCTAATACATCATCCCAATGTATTTGTGTGCTGAACAGTCCCTCCTGAATGCTTTTTCATCAGTGCCTTTACACCAGGAAAGGGTAGGAATTGACTCTTGGAGTCTGCAACCCATGTTTCCTAACCCAGACCTCGTGAGCTTCTTAGGTAAAGCATTGTCTGCAGTGGTCAAGACAAGCATGTCATTCAACTTCTTAGGGTGTTCAGATGCTGTTTGAAGAAGCATTCCAATGGCAAAACAAAAAAAGGGGGGGGGAGAGAGAAATAGTCACAAACCCACCCTCTTTTGATTATATGATTCCCCAGCTCTTTAGAGTCAGCTGGTGGCAGATGGGCAAGTGTGAAAATTTCTATTTGTGATCTCACACTATATAATGAGCTGCGCAAGCCACCACTGGAATTGCAACTTTTTATTGGGTGGTGGGGGTGGGGAAAGACAGAAAGAGAGAGAGAAAGTATACTTTTTATATATTGAACAAGCGTACGGAGCCTGGGACATAAAGAGAATGGTGAATAAAAGGGAACTCTTTACTGACATTTTCTAGTATCCATCCAGTTGGTGCAATGACACATTGTGCACTGCTGCTCTCTCTTGTTTAGGCAAACATTGTCATCTTGATAGCTTCTCTCAAGTGGAAATCAGTCTACCTGGACCTGAAATAATGACAAGATGCATTTAAGTAATCATGAAAGTTCCAAGTATAATTTAAAGTGCTCAAAGCAGATGGAAACAATAAAAATGCAGAGTTTTAACCTCAAAATTCAGGTTTTGTGAAATAAATCAACATCACCAGGAATTTGATTATTAGATTCTTAGAAGGGAGAATGACTGTTTCAACTTGGTATTTAGGCTAGTGTTTTCCCCTGTTTTTGTATTGTTTTATTTTTGTTTTTTAAACAATGTTCGAGTACATGAAAAATATGCAAGGAGAAATGGATAGATTCCAGTTCATCGTAAAAATTATATTTAAGCATATCTCATCTAGCACATAGAAATGAAGTTTTCAAGCAGAACCTGAATGCAAACATACCAACAAGCCCATGATACCCTACAACTGATGTTGGCAGACATCTAGCTATTACATTAAAAGGAACATTTGACTCCTCATATCTATTATCTCTTTTAGTTAATTCACCCCTTTTAATCCTGATTTGAAAGGAACAGTGTCACATCAAGTTGACTCAGCCTTCCATTCTTCTGATGACCCAGATTGTTAGAGGCAAATAATGATTACATTGTAAACCACCCAGAGAGAGCTGTAAAGCATGGGACCCAGATTGTTGAGGGCAATATGCTGACTCTGTAAACCACTTAGTGAGGGCTGTAAAGCACTGTGAAGTGGCATATAAGTCTAAGTGCTGTTGCTATTGCTATATAAGCCTAAAATGCTATTGCTATTGATGTGATGGGTAGAAATTGTTTAAATAAATAAATAAAATGTCAAAAACTAGAAAGGTGGTGGAAAAGATAACAAATTGTAGATTAATTTAATTACAGCATATACTGTAGTTCCTTGGGTTATTTCTGTCCATTTAAAAGTAAAGTGTTTGCTAACCATTCTTCCTGGAATCTCTTCTGCCAGGTTTTTTTTAAAGTAGTAAAAGCCATTGATTCCAGAGAGTTTGTTTTCTTTTTTCTAAAAATGAAGTGAGTGTAAGTTTTAAGGAAAGATGAATGAAGAAGGATTAATAATTCTTGCCCCATAAATAATGGAGCTGATGTAGACACAGTTACAACATGATATACAGTTATATAATGCAGCATTACTGTAAAATTTAACGGTTAGGGATCAACTTGCAATAGCTTTGCCCGTGATATACAAAAAATGCTAAAGTGCAAAAAGTAAATGGGCTTGTGCAGAAATAAGTACAATATTATGATTCCCCACTTCGGATTTGCATAATGCATGCAAGTTGCCAAATTGAAGTCACTTTTATAGAATCTGAACAGCCGAAAATATAATTTCAAGAGTTGAGTTTCTGTAACTACAAGCATATAACACTCTGCTTAAAGTCAGAAGGATGGACATGTAGTTGTTCAGCCTACAGACCTTATAATTACAGGGGAATATAGTTTTCCTGCTTTTGTAAATTCAAGGTCTTCAACATTTAAAGGAAAATGGAAGGAACAACACTTGAAGTTAATTCAATGAATCCTGAGTATTTATTTTATTTTTGTTCTATTCCACTTTTCTTGAACAAAGAACACAATTTAGATTACAAAGTTGTTGCAGAGGCTTTTCAGATACAGTTTAATTTTCTTCTAATTTAAGTGTTTTTCTCTCTTCCTTTTATAGCAGAGGTGAGCAATTGTTTAGTAGATGGGAGCCATATGGCTATACTTATTAGTGTTTTGAGAGAAGAGAAGGCCGCAGGGTTTGTTTTTTTCTTTAAAAAAAATAGTGAATTTAACAACCCAAAATAAAAATAATGCAACAGCAATGATGCAATTATAAAGAGAGGAAAAGATATATAATAGGGATAGAAATAAAACCAAAACACACAAGTAAAAGATCAACCTGATATTAATGATATTAAAATAAAAATAACTCATTATTATACATAAATCTATATTGTATTTAAAAATATATTTCTACCTATTCTTTGATAATGGACCATTTTTCTATCCAGATAATCCTGCAAAATGATGTACTAATAATAATGTACTGATAATAATCCATCCAAGAATATTGGTACCCAAAGTAATAGGCTAATAAAATTGCAATAAATATTCCAATAAATAATATCACAATAAATCCAAATAAATCTATACTTTTTTTAAATTTTATGATACTGACAGTGTTTCACATCATTGCATAATGTCAATGACATAAATTGTGTAATAGCAAACATACATATTTAACAGACGTGTGGGAATTAAGGGAGCTAACAGTACTTCTCCACAAATGTTTGGTTAAAACTTGATTTCATTGTGCTATATATGATTATTCAGAACTACTTCCTTGATAAATTCAGGTGGGTTTAAATGTAAATGGTAATGTGTTTACAATTGTAGCCTCTCATCATTAAATCAAGAAATCTTCCCAAGAAGATGCAAGCTGATAAAGATGAAATGAAATTCAGGCAATACGTATGTACTGATGGCCAACAGGAAACATATTCTCAATTGGCTTTCCCTTCCCCAAAGTGTATATCCATGCTTTGGACATGATCATGATCACTGGCTATGACTAGTAGCAGTTCAGATGAGGAACACAGTTGTATACTTAAGGTCATTTATGAGCTAGCCAAATGTGGCAATACTTACTCTGTCATATATGAGCAGATCGGAAAAGCTATTTAAAAAACTGTAAAATGTGGCAGCTGGAATGATTTTTGTACTAGTTGCCAATTAATTTCTTGACACAACTTAAGGCAGGAATGGATACATCTATGACCCAAAGACACACGAAGCTTATAGCTCCCCATTTATAGTACCTAGAGATTTTTATTTTTATTTTTTTAAGTCTGAGAGAAAATTGTAGTGTGAGCCTCTGGAATAGAAATCATTCCTATTTCCTTGTTTAGCCCCCAACGCACTGAAAAGCCTCCCCCTCATTTAGCCAATATTCCTCAGTATGATTTCAGATTAATTGTAGCAAAAAACAACTGGACTTTCTTGGTTGTTGTTTTTTTCTTTGAAAGCATTTTGCTTCCCATCCAAGAAGCTTCAGTCAGAATTGAAGAAGCTTCTTGGATGAGAAGCGAATGATTTTTAAAAAAACAAAAACCAAGAAAGCCCAATTGCTTTTTGAAAAACACCTTTGGGACAACCATGACCTGGATGATTGAGAATCTCCATAGACATCATTGGGAGCAGTTAAAGGTAGCAACAAGAATTAGTTGTCACTCAGAAACTTTGCAATGTCATTTTCACCCAACTCTTAATACAATACATTCTGAAAAGAATTATCCACCCCTTCTAATGACATTACCCATGCTCCTCAGAACCAGTTCTGGTCCCTGATGGGAGTGTTACATCTGATATTAAGCTTTAATGCCCAAAATGATATAGAAGCAGACTATCTGAATGATTCAGTTGTTAAGATTTATAGCAGGCATTTCAGACTGCCGGCCCAGAGGCAGGCAGGATGTGTTACGCCGAAACCACGCCCACCCCATTGCCGGCAAATGTAATAAAATAGAATTAAACCTATATAAGCAACAGTGAGAACTGGACACGGAACCACTGATTGGTTCAAAATTGGGAAAGGAGTCCGACAAGGCTGTATACTGTCGCCTTGCCTATTTAACTTATATGCAGAGCACATCATGAGAAAGGCAGGGCTAGATGAATCAAAAGTTGGAATGAAGATTGCTGGAAGAAATATCAACAACCTAAGATATGCAGATGATACCACTCTATTGGCAGAAAGTGAAGAGGAACTAAAGAGCCTCTTGTTGCTAGTGAAGAAGGAGAGTGCAAAAGTTGGGTTGAAACTAAACATTAAGAAAACCAAGATCATGGCATCCGGCCCTCTCAATTCCTGGAAAATAGATGGGGAAGAAATGTGAGATAGTGACAGATTTTATTTTCCTGGGCTCCAAGATCACTGCAGATGGGGACTGTAGTCAAGAAATTAAAAGACGCTTGCTCCTCGGGAGGAAAGCCATGGCAAATCTAGACAGCACACTAAAAAGCAGAGACATCACCCTGTCAACAAAAGTGTGTATAGTCAAGGCTATGGTCTTCCCAGTTGCAATGTATGGTAGTGAAAGTTAGACCATAAGAAAGGCTGAGCGCAAAAGAATTGAGGCCTTTGAACTCTGGTGCTAGAGAAGACTCCTGCGAGTCCCTTGGACTGCAAGGCGATCAAACCGGTCAGTCCTAGAGGAGATCAACCCTGACTGCTCTTTAGAAGGCCAGATCCTGAAGCTAAAACTCAAATACTTTGGCCACCTAATGAGGAGGAAGGACTCACTGGAGAAGAGCCTAATGCTGGGAAAGATTGAGAGCAATAGAAGAAGGGGACGACAGAGAATGAGGTGGCTGGATGGAGTTACTGAAGCAGTAGGCGTGAGCTTAAATGGACTCCAGAAGATGGTAGAGGACAGGAAAGCCTGGAGGAACGTTGTCCATAAGATCGCCATGGGTCGGACACGCAACTAACAACAACAACAACTATATATATATATATATATATATATATATATATATATATATATATATATATATATATATATATATAAGTATTTGTCAAGGCTTTTTGAATGGACCTTGCTAATTAACTCTTTCATTCCTGTTTTGGCCTGGCTCAGGGCTTATCCACAGGAACTAGTCAACTTATGACAGCTCATTATTTGTGCAAATTATTCAAATTGCTAATAAAGAATTTGGGAGGCTAAGATGATCATTTCGAACTCATTTATGTTCTCATCAGTTAGTCATACCCTTTATCTGAGATTCGAACCCGGGCTGATTGTATATCAGGCAGTGTTTTAACCTCCTGAGCCACGGGGTTCTTTCTCTCTTATATTAGCTGGAAGGCAAGGCAAATGTATATATATATAAACCCACGTAGAATTGAAGGTGTAAAAGCAACGTTTCGACGAAATCCCATCCGTCATCATCATATATGTGTGTGTGTGTGTGTGTGTGTGTGTGTGTGTAAATAATATAACTTATGCTGAGACAAGTTGACCAATGGTCTAACTTAATCTACTGTACTTTTCTCTGTACCTGTAAAAATATAGTTTGCATTTCCCTGATAGATGTGATACTCTGGAGGAGAGAGCAAAACCTTGCTGAAAATGCTGGATCTCTGCAGTTTTTGATACACACTACCTGGCTGGAAGTCTTGGATAAGATGGAGATTGTAAGCCTGCATTCTTTCAAGCCACATCCTGTAATTAATATAGAAAGGCAATGAAGATCTAAAGGAAGAGGCAGATGATGGAGAAGGAAATGTTGCAACTACCAGCGCCCTATTTGGTGTAATTTTCCTTTAGATACTTATCATCCTAAATTGACCATTCCTGTAGTTCTAATCCTATATTTACTATGTTTGTTTCCATTTTGTTATACTCTTTTCTATTCTGCATCATCAGAACCTGTTCCATTTTTTTCCTGTATTATTTCACAGCAGACTTTAGTGGTAAGACTGATTGCAGTGGCCACTTAAAAGTCCTCAATTCTAATTATGGGTGAAATGAGATGAGTCCAGTAACTACATTTCTCCCATGGGAAGAGTCATTTTCCATTCATTTTGAGGAGGATCAAAGTTCATGATTAACAATGTTAGCATGATAGTAATAGTTTCTTTCTTTCCTGCCTAAGATTCAGAAGCAACTGTGCTCTTTTTAGCATCTTCTTTTAACAAGGACCAATTCTAGTTTCCATCTGAGGTATTTTTTTTGGGGGGGGGAATGGCAGTCAATTACACAAATTACACAGATACAAATATTTGGAAAACATCTTGCAAAGTGACTTTTTTTCTAGGGAAATCTGAACTGTTCTCAAAAAAGTGGTTTCTGAGAATTTTACCTCAGAATTTTATACTTTTATTCAATTCTTTTCCCTTTCCTCTCCTGAATGCCATCCTTAGTTTAAATGATTAAGGCAGTTTTCTATAGATTTAGCACTAGATTGTTGAAAGACTGTAAGTACCCCTGTAATGATTTGCCTGGCAGAGTAGAAGAGGGCAAACAATTTGGAAAATGTCAGGAAAAAGTTGGAAATTGGAGGAAGGGAGGGAGGGAGCGAGGGACCAGCATTGATTTAATTGTATCTTTCTTTCCTACTTGTTCATCCAGTGTGGAAATTTGATATGATTATGTACAGAATTTATTTTCTTTTTTCCTTTTCTCTCATTATTCATCCCCCTGCCTCTCACTGGAGAAGCAAAGCTACTGATTTCAAACTATTCCCATGAATAGCAGCAGAATGTGTGATCTACAGATGCTTTCAGTTCAAAAATGGGTTAATGGAAGATCTGACAGAACAAGACCTCAGGGTACAACTAGGGAGGTAATTAACTGGAAGGCCTCTAATACAGACAAGTCTTATATGATGATGTATTGTTTTATAGGTCAACATTGCCATTTAATATCTGATGAGAGATTTAATTGGCAAACTACCATACGGAAGAGAATGAGGAGAATATGCTAAAGCAATTTTGCGCTAGTATAGCCAGGAGTCTGAAAGTGTACAACCTTCTGTATTAATAGTAATTTCATTTCAAACCCAGTCTCTAAAGGCACTAAACAACAACAACAAAAACAAAGGGGAGGGTGTATACATTTCTACTACCAGATTCATACACTGATAGAAGAGATCAGTGCTACCTTTGCCACAGATTTGGTTAGTTATATGGAAAAGCGTGCAGGCAGAACTCTTCAGGCACATCATATCTATGAAGATCACACACTAGGATAGCAAATGCTTGTGAGTGACCTGATCATACAAGCCATCATATATGTGGTTACTAAGTACACAAATCTACTTTCTTGTATATATTATGCATAAGAGCCACCTACCTTCTCTTCTTGCTGTGAAAGAGAAAAACATTGTCATTTAAGCAAGAAAAGAAAATTTTTGTGTTGGTTAATTTCCTTCTTCAGCTCCCCCAACTCATTTGTTTCATCTGTAATAATAATAAAAATAAAATGTACAAGTAGGAACTTTTGACCAACATAGGATATTTAATTATTAAGTTGATTTCTCTTCTTTTTTTGAAATTAGCTCTCTCTCATTGTGGCATTGTCACATCAACTGCAGCCAATGAACTGAGGCAGAAGTATATTCTCATCTTAGAACTTATATTTGGGGAATTTGACATAGGGATGATATTTATGATAGTGTCCCCATGACTCCCATCAAGTGTAATTCCAATTTTTACAGTTACTCAGTTCACTATCTCCCATGTGGGTACCCCACAGAAATTGGAATCCATGATTTGATTCTTCAGAGTGAGTAGTTACAGAAGTGTGCTGTTGGGGTGATATATTTAACATGCTGTCAGAGGGACCATGGATACTGACTAGAGGCACAATTTCCTTTTAAACCAGGAAAAATGAGGATTTTTTTCTTGATTTCTTTTGGTTTTGAGGAGAATAATCATATTTATAATGGTATAGTATTTCATTATTCATTTTGTAAATGCTAACTCTTCAGTATTATTTAAGGATTTGGGGTGGGAAGTCTTTATTTTATCTTATTTATATAGATCTTCACAATTCTAATTTAGAACAGAAAAGCAGCAACTTTGGAAGCCATAGCCATTATATTTTTACAAGGTTTATATACAGACTACCTAACCTCTTGTATGTTATAGATATTTCAGGTATATCTCCTCTGATATATTATTATTTATTTGATTTTTATTCCACCTTTATTATTGTTTATAAATAACTCAAAACATACCTAATACTCCTTCCTCCTCCTGTTTTCCCTATGAGGGCTGTGTCAACCCTGTGAGATAGGTTCAGAGAGTGTCTGACCAAAAGTCACCCATCTGGTTTTTCATGCCTCAGGTGGGACTAGAGCTCACAGTTCCCTCATTCCTAGGCTAGCACTAGATCAAACTGGGTCTCATGTGATATGGGCTCATGATAGTCCTACTTTTCAAAGAATTGTAATCTAATTGAAGTTCTCAGGTTTAGCTCCCTTGTGTGAAGGCTGATGATACAATTTCAGTTTTAAGTTAAAGAAAAAAAACCTGTCCTTTTCTTTGATCCTATTATGAATTCGATTGCAGATAGTAAATTAAGTTCTATTTTGATAAATACACTACCATTTAGACCATTGAATCCAATATCCTCATCACTTCAACAATCCTTATTAAAGTATCCATGACAAACAATACAATTACTATAATTTAAGACTGCTCTTCTCTATCTTATTTTTGTAGATCAGAGGTGGGGAACTATGGCCTCTTTATGACTTGGACTTCAACTCCCAGAATTCCTGAGCCAGACTGTTATTCTGGAAGTTGAAGTCCACAGATCATAAAAGGGCCAAAGTTCCCCTACCCCTGATGTAGATGATAGAGAACAGATATTTGAATACATTCTGAATAATAATAATAATAATAATAATAATAATAATAATAATAATAATAATAATAATAATAATAATAATAATAATAAGAAGTAGTTGGAAGGTACCTTGGAGGTCATCTAGTCCAACCCCCTGCTCAGGCAGGAAACCCTATACCATTTCAGGCAAATGGCTCTCCAGTCTCTTCTTAAAAACTTCCAGTGTTGGAGCATTCACCACTTCTGGAGGCAGGTTGTTCCACTGGTTAATTGTTCTAACTGTCAGGAAGTTTCTCCTTAGTTCTAGGTTGCTTCTCTCCTTGACTATTTTCCATACGTTGCTTCTTGTCCTGCTTTCAGGTGATTTGGAGAATAGCTTGACTTCCTCTTCTTTGTGGCAGCCCCTGAGATATTGGAACACTGCTATCATGTCACCCCTCACCCTTCTCTTCATTAAACTACACATACCCAATTCCAGCAACCGTTCCCTATATGTTTTAACCTCCAATCCCCCAATAATCTTTGTTGCTCTTCTCCGTACCCTTTCTAGAGTCTCAACATCATTTTACACTGTGGTGACCAAAACTGGATGCAGTATTCCAGGTGTGGCCTTACCAAAACATTGTAAAGTGGTATTAGTACTTCACTTGATTTATTTCTCTTAAACCTAAACCAACTTAATTTTCTTAGAGCAATATTTAATTTCCAGTCCCCTGATTATTTTCTTTGTCTTTTTCTGTATCTGTTCCATTTTGACTGGATCATGGTTAAACTGGGATCTTGTAATGAAGAATAGAGTGGAGCCTTTGTTTCCCATGACTTAAAAATGCCTTTTATTGAAGCAGCCAAAAACTGTCTTTGCAGTTGATTCATATTCACCTTGTATCAAAGTATAATTCCAAAGTTCTTTCCATGCATATTATTACCCTGCCAGTATCACCATCTAGCATCTGTTCATTTAATTTCTTTTCCATGAGTGAAATTTGCATTTGCCTTTGCTAAATTTAAGTATTATTTTCAGTACTCTTAACTTATACCTTTTGTATTTCCTAAAGAATGATTTATTCCATTCAGATTTGTGGCATCTGCAAAGTGGATAGCATTTCCTCAACCACTTTGTCTAAGACAGGGGTGTCAAACTTGCAATGTTACATGGTGTGTCGTGACGTATCGTGACTTTTTTCCTATTGCCGGCAATGGGGTGGGCGCAGTTTCACTATGATGCAGTTTGTCACCCCTGGCCTAAGGCATTAATAAAACGTTGGGAAGTTGAAGCACCCTACTGAATAGTTTAATGAAGAACCATTGTGAACATTCTTGGATAGTTTCCAGACTACCCTGTGGATTCACCCCATCTTTAATTAACTTACTAATCATGTCATAACTGCAACATTCTTGCAATATTGTGCAAGAATCAAGATGCATTATGCCTACTGGATTTATTCAATTTATTAAGGAAGTTATTCAATCAAAACATAAACAAAGATTAGTTTGATATGACAGGACAACATTACTATCAGTACAACAATCATGAACATCTCAGAATGTTTTAGCTAAGAACAATCTTTCCAGTTTTTCAATCTACAATCCATCTCACTCCAAATGTTGATCATCCCAAAAATACATACCACAATTCCAGAAACCTAAGATGACATCATTGCCATAGTCAGTCATCACCTGCATTATTATTTTCCTTTCTAAAACTATCTATACTACTTCAGATAAGGAACCCTTTTAAAGGCAGAATTATCGATACAATACCTTCACATAATTGATCATCCATGAATATACCTTGCCTCCATCTTGTATTTTATCCCAAAGAATAAGATGTCAATGCTGAAATAGTGATAATTGTGTTGATTTCCTAATTTATTTTTCATTACTATCACTGCATGGGAAAGGAAGATATGTGTAACAGAATGGGACAACACGCCACAACCAGCTCACGACAGCCAACGTGTCATGGTCAACTTGCCATGGTCAATTCTCCATGGCCAACTCACCACAGCTAATTTACCTTGGGACAACTTGCCATGGCCAATTCACCATGGAATAACCCGCTGCGGGATAATTCAACAATTCAATTTAATTATTTAAAATAATTTAAACATTATTTAAATTTTTGCCATTCATATTTTATTTTGTCCCTCCTCTGGCATCCTTTCTTTAATGATTCTACTGTATTAAACTGTTTCTTCAATATTAGTGTAACCCTTGTCCCATGGCAAATTGGCCATGGCAAGTTGTCTCATGTTGACTTAATTATAGCAAGTTGGCTAAAGCAAGTTGGCTGCAGTGAATTGGCCATGGCAAATTGGCTGAGGTGAGTAGGTTAATGGTATCTGGGAATGTCTTTGGAAGTGGTAAGGGAGAAGAGATGCTTCCTAGGCCTAAAAGGGGATGTAGCCTACAACTGCATAACAGGCAGGGGAAAAAAAAACCCTCAGACGTAAACCTCCCTCATTTATCAGGGGATAAAAGAGAAAGATTTATAGTTTTAGACTTTCAAGATTTTGTTTAACATAACCTTGCAATAAAATAGAGTTGGCTCATCTGGTTACGGTTCCTATCTTGCCTACCTGGGAAGGCTGACTGTATGTGGTATGCTTAGCTGGAACAAGTAAAGCTTATTATCCTGCATAATTGCTGAACTAGTAGCCCTATTATACATTTTGATGCTTGAACAGATGGATAGGTCACTTTGTTAGCCAGTTGCTAAGCTAAAGAAGAGATGGAAGCTTTCTCGCTAAATACAACACTTGTAAGTTCATCTCAGTTCTTCAACTGATAACAATGTGTTACTGGGTCTTCATTCTTATTTAGTATTAGGGTTAAAGAATTATTAGTTCTTGTTCAATAGCATTTAATTTCTACTGTCAGGAAGGATGAGTTATTGTAAACACATCTATTTAGCTGTTTTCTTTTTTTTTAATGAAAGCAAAATCACTTTTCAAGGCGGCTTACAACATAAATGTTAAAAATAGCAATAAAAAAAAATCAGCCAAGGAAGTAGATCAGACCTTAAAATGAAAACATGAAAAAATTATCTGGAACTTAAAACAAATATGTACTGGACACCTAAGAAAAACTAGCAAGAAAGAAGTCAAACCGCAAAGGATACAGTAAATCATAACTAAAATATCAGTATATATTTCCATTTTTTATTTACATTACAAAAAAAATCTGATAACTCTTCCAGACATTGAAAGCATGATGGAAACAAGTTGCAAACAAATTGAGGAACTTTATCTGAATTATAAATATATTCAAGGTGATTCAAGGTGCTGGTAATAACCTTTAAAGCCCTACATGGCTTAGGCCTGGGGTACTTGCGAGACCACCTGCTGCCATTATCAACCTCCCATCGCCTGGTTCGCTCCCACACAGTCGGCCTCCTCAGGGTGCCGTCGGCCAGGCAATGCCATCTGGCGACCCCCAGGGGGAGAGCCTTCTCTGTGGACGCGCTGACCCTCTGGAATGAACTGCCTCCGGAACTGCGGACGGCCCCTGACTTTCGGTCTTTCCGCCGTGACCTGAAGACTTGGTTATTCCAACAAGTGGGTCTGGACTGATATGTTTTTTAAATTTGGCTTTTATTGAGTTAAATTGTCATGTATCTATTATATTTACTGTTTAATTCTTTTTTAAATTTTGTATTCCATGTTTCTTAAATTTTTGTTGTGAGCCACCCTGAGTCCTTAGGGAGAAAGGTGGCATATAAATTCAAAAAATCTAATCTAATCTATATTCAGTGCCAATTTCTCCATCACCTGTGGGTTTGGATGCCATATGATGGGACTCTATACACATATCAATGCATGGAGATAAAAACCTTTGTGCATTATAAAATTACAGAGTTATAATGTACTTTAGAGGCCATCAATTACAAACACCTGTTCAGTGCAGAATATTACAACATCACTGACAAATGTCCATCCAGTCTTGGTGGGAAGACCTCCATTGTTTAATGGATAGATTTATTTTAATCTAATGACTTTGTGAAAGGGATAACCCTCCCTAATTATACATTATTTTCACAGAAGCTCTAGGCAAGCTCAGTAGTATTCATGTAGATTGTAGAATATCCTCACCAACCCATCTATCTATATCTATATCTATATCTATATCTATATCTATATCTATATCTATATCTATATCTATATCTATATCTATATCTATATCTATATCTATATCTATATCTATATCTATATCTATCTATATCTATATCTGGATCCTTGGTTTTTCGGGTTTTTCCCCGCATAGAACTAAAGGTGTAGGCGCAACGTTTCGACGAAATCCCATCCGTCATCATCAGGCTAGTGGTTTCTGCTTCCTTCTTCTGGGAGAAGTATGTGGCTGTTTGTTTTTCTTTTTTAAACTGCCAGAGGGGGTGTGTTCCGTGAGTGGAAGTGTGCTGATTGGGTGGGGATTATGTGTGTTCTGATTGGGTGGGAGTGTGTTTTGAATGGTGGGGGTGTTCTGATTGGGTGGGGGTGTGTTTTGAGTGGATGGGCTGGTCTCAGCTGCCAGCCTTAGACCTGAGCTGGTGAGTTGTGCTGTTTTTGTTTGCCTTCGTGTTTGTGGTGGTGCCATGTTTTTATAGTGGGTGTCAGTTTGCTTATTATGTGGTTTGGAGGGGTTTAAAGTGGCTGATGTTGCAGCTGTAGTTAGGTTTCTGTCCTGTGGTTGTGCCTCCCCATCATTGTGGGTTCGGATTTGCTTTTTGAATAGTTGTGTGGTGGTGATGTCATGTGATGTTATCATGAGTTTGGGTCTGGTATCATTCTTGGTGGTTGGGACTCGTCTGTCAATCAAGGCGGGTTTCCAAATAGCTGGTAGGCGAGAGGTATCATCTCGTTTGTTCATGCTGTGGGGGCGTTTTTCTATCTCAATGGCTTCTCTGATTATTCTGTTGTTAAAATGTTCAATTTTGGCGATAGTTTTGGTTTTTTTAAAATCAATTTCATGTCCCGTGGCTTCAAAGTGTTGGACCAGGGATGAAGTTTGTTCTCCCTTTCTGAGTGAGTTTTTGTGCTCTTCAATGCGTGCACTTATTCTTCTGTTGGTCTGTCCGATGTATGTGGTGGGGCAGGTGGTGCATGGGATTTCGTATACTCCTTGGTTTTCTAACCCAATTATGTCCTTGGGGTTTCTTAGGATGGTGGATACTTTTCTGTCTGTGTAGAATGCTGTTTTGATGTTGTGTTTTTGGAGGACTTTGCTGAAAAAGTATCCACCATCCTAAGAAACCCCAAGGACATAATTGGGTTAGAAAACCAAGGAGTATACGAAATCCCATGCACCACCTGCCCCACCACATACATCGGACAGACCAACAGAAGAATAAGTGCACGCATTGAAGAGCACAAAAACTCACTCAGAAAGGGAGAACAAACTTCATCCCTGGTCCAACACTTTGAAGCCACGGGACATGAAATTGATTTTAAAAAACCAAAACTATCGCCAAAATTGAACATTTTAACAACAGAATAATCAGAGAAGCCATTGAGATAGAAAAACGCCCCCACAGCATGAACAAACGAGATGATACCTCTCGCCTACCAGCTATTTGGAAACCCGCCTTGATTGACAGACGAGTCCCAACCACCAAGAATGATACCAGACCCAAACTCATGATAACATCACATGACATCACCACCACACAACTATTCAAAAAGCAAATCCGAACCCACAATGATGGGGAGGCACAACCACAGGACAGAAACCTAACTACAGCTGCAACATCAGCCACTTTAAACCCCTCCAAACCACATAATAAGCAAACTGACACCCACTATAAAAACATGGCACCACCACAAACACGAAGGCAAACAAAAACAGCACAACTCACCAGCTCAGGTCTAAGGCTGGCAGCTGAGACCAGCCCATCCACTCAAAACACACCCCCACCCAATCAGAACACCCCCACCATTCAAAACACACTCCCACCCAATCAGAACACACATAATCCCCACCCAATCAGCACACTTCCACTCACGGAACACACCCCCTCTGGCAGTTTAAAAAAGAAAAACAAACAGCCACATACTTCTCCCAGAAGAAGGAAGCAGAAACCACTAGCCTGATGATGACGGATGGGATTTCGTCGAAACGTTGCGCCTACACCTTTAGTTCTACGCGGGGAAAAACCCGAAAAACCAAGGATCCACATACAGGCACCCGCGAAAACCTCAGAAAACAAATATCTATATCTATATCTATATCATCTATATCTATATCTATATCTATATCATCTATATCTATATCATCTATATCTATATCATCTATATCTATATCTATACATCTAGATATAGATCTACACACACACACACACACACAGAGAGAGAGAGAGAGAGAGAGAGAGAGAGAGAGAGAGAGAGAGAGAGAGAGAGAGAGAGAGAGAGGATTGTACAATCTGAATCATCCTAATATTCTGAAAAATTCAAAGTTTTGTGGGAAATTTGAAGGCTGGACCTAATATTCAAAGACAGTGATTTGTCCAGTAATCTTTTGGCTTTAATTAGGCTTGAACCCTTCTTGTCTGTATTTCAGATATCAAGCTTTCAAACTGCTTTTTTTTACTATTATTCACCTTTAGAATGGGAACAGTTGTCTCCACTAATTAAGTGTGAAGGATATCTGGAGAGCAAGAGTTCATCTTTAGCTGCCATTTGCAGCAGCTTCTGTTCATGGCTCTTAATTTATAGAGCAAAAGCTGAGTGCAACCATTCCATAAAGAGGATTCTGTTTGCTTTGGAAATCTGAGAGTGGAATTCCTCCAGGCATTTATGTCCCAAGCCATCCCAAGTGAGTAAGTAGTAGCAGGAGCAGAGATGGCAAAGGATCTATCTATCTATCAGTCCTTTTTTAGTTTAATGCACAAATGGAATTTCAAGCAGTCCAGCTATATCTCTTTTTGCAAAATAATTGAAATTCATTTTTCTACATATTCCTTTACCTGAATTTGTTCCATTTCTTCCTGCAAATTCCTGATTGCACTGGAAATAGTGAGCGATGAGAACATCTGTCTCTTATAGAATAAAAGCCTTTGAAACATATGTGCTTGTACTAAGTAGGTTGAAAAAAAATGTTATGATCTAGACTGTGTTTGTGTATGTGTGCGTGTTTTATTGGAGGGAGACTGAATAAGAGAAATACGTCAATTAACATTTTTCAAAATATGACTGTTTTAGCATAGGTGGTACAGTTCTAAACCACTGGTCATGCTGTTTTCAGCTAATGTGTGCTAAGGTCCAGTAACATATGGAAGGTCTCAGTTTGCCCATCATTTTTTATAGGGCTCCCTTCCTCTTGTTTGTTGATTTTAGATAACCATGCTCTGTTGGATTAATGAAAGAATCCCGCAGGGAATGGGAATTAAATCTGGGAAAGCTCAGAAGGATCTTTTCAACCCAAATAGCAAAGCTGCCTCTTCTAGAATATACAAGCTGTTGGAAAAGAGAGTGAAACAGAAATTGATTCATGGACAAATTGTAAAACTACAAGAGGTATAACAGCCTAACAGCATGGGCTGAAAGTTTCTGGTTGAACTCACTCACTCACTGGGTGAAACTGACCTCAACCTCCATCTGTTAAATGCTGTAAAACAGGTTTATGCAACTTGTATGCCCCATGAAAAAGAATACTGCTTATCAGGGTTGATGGTAGATCAACAGGGCCTCATTTAGAGATAAATAAGATGAACCAACAAGACAGTGTTATGACTTTATGGCTGAGAAAAACATGGTAAATTTGCTGCTCTTCAGTAGCTTATAACTACTCTGGGTGATAGGAATGAGTGGTTGGAAACAGCAGAGGAACTGAGCAGTAGCATTAAAGTGATATAGTTACAACTGTCATGTTTATTATTGTGGCAGGTAAGTTGAGAATGAGAACTTCTCAGAGTACAGATGTCAGTTATGCCATCAACCAGCAGTCACCCACTTTCAAGGCAAAGAATTACTGGCAAAAAAAATCTATTAAACAATGAAATTGGTGGGAGAAAGAAACAACAGAATCAAACTATTGTGGGTATAAAAAGGAATTATATCCTCATTCTGACAGTAGGCAACCATCTGTTTTAATGGTCTCTTCCTAGTATGTAATAAAGATTCTTATTGGCCAGGCCAGGCCATAAGCTGAGTATGAGCCTACAGCTACAGTTTAGTCACTTTGTGCCATACTTAGTATCAGGGAAACGTTGTCGAGATCTTGTCAGTGAGCCCAAAAGCTTGATTGTCCTCATTTATTCCCATAGCAATGGGAAGAGAGCCATCACATATTGCTCAAGGATTAAAAAGATGGATACCATCCCCTGTCATCAAGTAGACAGCACCATGTTCCAGAATCAAAATCAGGTGGCTATCCAAAAGAACCAGCTGAAAAAAAAATATGACAACAAGAAGATTTTGGCCATTGAAGAAGCATTGGCCGCCATCTCCTTGAAGGGACAAAATATCCCTTTCAGGTCCAAAGTACCACAAAAAAGTTTGGAACTCTTACAAGCTTCTCATAGACTCAGATAGTGCCAGTGTCCCATTTTAATTCCTGCCTTGAGGGAAGAAAACATGCAGCTTAGCCAAGGCAGCTGTCCAGCTGGACATTTTGGAGTATTTAAAATGCTTCTGATTTTTGATGACCTCATATTACGGCAAACATCAAGGCTTTTATTTCTTCTTGACACACTTGTTGCCATTTCAAGCCATTTACTTCAAGTTTTCCAAAGCCACAACTTACCCAATCATCTCCTTTCTGACAGAGGCACATAATTCATATCACATTTTTGGAAAGCTATTTTTCAAATATTGGATGTTAAACTCTATGTGTCCTATGCCCATCACTTGCAGCTAGATGGATAAATGGGGAGAATAAATGCCACTTGATTATCTTCATTGCGATGTAAACTACCAGAAGACAATAGCTCTGATTGTGTCCTTATTGCTAAATTTGCCTATAAGAACTCAGTTCATCAGATGTCACTATTTTAGGCCACCTTTGGTTACCACCCATGGATGTTGTCAAATACTTCCTGGCTCTCACCTCTATTGGAGGCTTCTTATTTTCTCCAGGAACAGCAAGCTACTTAACACCTTTTCAAAGATCAATAGAATCATGCCAAAATTTCATTGTAGTTGGATAACTTATCTGGCTTTCTATGAGATTTATCCTTTTCACACAACTCTCTAGAAATTGGATACCAACTTTACTGAATCATTTCCTGTATTTGGACATATCAGTGCTATAGCCTTTCATTTGCAGCAGCCTTTTGTTCCTGCGGTGCCTCCAGCAGCTTTCTGTCTCTTTGCTTCACCTTGTTCATTTATAGATAGGGATAAAAGGAATTCAGATCAAAGCAAACTCCAGATCCTCAGTGTTGGCTAGAATATCTGATTCCTGGGAAGGACTATTAGATGGAGTACAGTCATAGAGAAACCAGATGATGCTTAGTGTTTTAGCTCTGAGGGACAGAGAAACTGATCTAATGAGAGACAGACACATGTTGCTCTGACCAAAGTTGACAAGAGGAGTTCTAGAATGATGGGAATTCCTGATGAATAAGTAGAAGTAAAAGTAATAAAAATATTCTTCCAGCCTAAATATAAGACCTGGTCTTATTTTGGGGAAAACATGTTAGCTCAGAAACAACACCAAGAAACATTTTTTTTAAAAAAAAAACTTTTCAACGATCCTGGAAATGGTAGCAGCATTAATCTTCACCTCTTAAACTGTATGCTCCATTTCAGGCTTTCCTCAAGGATTTTATGCTGTTGATCATCTTCAGTATGTCTATGGAGGTTCTCAGTCATCCAGGTCATGGTTGTCCCAAAGGTGCTTTTTCAGGAGGCAATTGGTCTTTCTTGTTTTTCTTTGAAGATGTTTTGCATCTCATCCAAGAAGCTTCTTCAGCTCTGACTGGATGGTGGGGAATGGAAGGATTTATATTCCTTGCAGAGAGCTGGGCATTTGCATTATTTTAGAAAGTCATTAAGGCCATTTGGAGGTTTACCTATGTCCTCGGGGTCACCTGAGTAGTAGAAATGTGTGTGAAGCAATCTTGGCTGCAGGATGTTTTCTGCCCTGTGTTCCTTCACTGTTGAAGACAGGCACAAGCTATTGGGGATGAGCCTGTGTTGTCTGCCTCTCAAACTGAAGCACAAATGGTTCCTGTAGTCTGCAATGTTTTCCGTAAATACATTCATACTTCATACTTCATACATTCATACATCATACATTCAAAGGGTGTTTATCCCAAAGAGCAGAGCTAAATGTCTATGAGATTCTCAGTCATCCAGGTCATGGTTGCACTACTCGGATGACCCTGAGGACACAGGTAAACCTCTAATGGCTTCAACGACTCTCTAAAAGAATGCAAATGCCCAGCTATCTGCAAGGAGTATAAATTCTTCCATTCCCCACCATCGAGTCAGAACTGAAGAAGCTTCTTGGATGAGAAGCAAAATGTCTTCAAAGGAAAACAAGAGCATCTTCAGTAGATTTGTATTTTCTAGAGGTGGGATTAGGTTGCCTTAGTTATAGGAGTAAAAGAAATACTATATTTCTACAAACCAACTTTTATTTGAATCTGATAATAGAACCAGGTAAATCTTCAAAGGGTTGCTCTACTTTAACAAAGATTCAAAGGAAACACTTTCTTGAATCTGCTTTGCAAAGTAATCGAGCCCCTTCATTTTTCAGAGGGAAACAAATTAAAGTGACATTGCTCTGCTTCCTTGGTCCAGCTTTTCCAACAATGTTTGCCAAGCTTTGCCAAATGGTGTTGGAGGACATCCTTTTCTATCTTCTCCAAAACCAGAGGAGGCTTGTACACAAGAGTCCTGTGCCTATGCCAAAGCCCCTTTTTTTTAGTTTGGCAGGAAGCAGATGGGGGTCAAAGTGGAGCTTCAAGGCAATGCAAGACTGCATCTTTGCTTCAAAGCAGAGAACCATATCACTTCTACAGTGCAGATCTTTTCATCAAGATAAATCTAAGTTGTCTTGCATCAGCTTGCTTGAGAATACTTCCCTGCGCAAAAAAAGTTGAAGGAAGTGCTTTACCCATTTGGTGTAGTGGTTAAAGCACCAAGCTAGAAACAGGGAGAGTGTGAGTTCTAGTCCTGACTTAGACACAAAACCAGCTGGGTGACTGTGGGCCAGTCACTTTCACTCAGCCCTAGGAAAAAGACAGTGGCAAACCACTTCTGTAAAACCTTGCCAATATAACTTCAGGAACTTGTTCAGGCAGTCTCTAAGAATCAGACATGACTTAACAAAAAAGTGTATGTATATACATACATATATGTGTATGTATATATATACATATACACATACACATACACATACACACACACACACACACACATATATATATAGCATAAGTTCCAGCAATGGTGTTGTCTGTGTGTGCATGCACACTTGCAGACAAACCAGGACAATTTTAAAACTAATTGTGTGGGCCTTGTGAATGACCAACTTCTTTAATGATTTCAAGACAGGGGCTTCATTGATGGTAACATGCATCAGTCTGGAATACTTTGCCCAGTCTTCTTCCTCCTAAGCATCCACTAGATGAGTATTCCACTAGCTAAGAATAGAGACAAGCAGATGTCTTCATTTAATAGACAAGTTATTTTTTCTAAACCTGCCTGCTAGTCCTAATTTAGCATTATTCTCTAAAGTGATGCAATTAAACCATAAGTAGTTGCCTCTCACTTGACATAGCAATGTAGCATTCCCACTGCAAAAAATTATCCACTTCATTTTTTGCTTCTTTATACGTAGATTTGTAATGCATACAATGTACTAAACCAGCAGGAGAGACTGCTATTGATTTTTATTATTTATTTTTCTCAGTATCAATAAAATAAACAACTCTGGCAGGATTACCTTAACTGATATAATGGCGCAGGAACCTCAAAATGATATTTCATCATATTGCGCACAGCCCAAAATGATGAAAACCACATCTTGTCCTTTAGACTGAAGTGGTGTTTAAGAATTCAAGCGGCTGGTTTTGGCAGACATCTAATTGTAATACTGTAACAACACTGCAGGCAATTTTCTTTGATTTAATTAGATGAACTGTGGTATTGTCTCCTTTTTTTGGAAAAGGGTTTATTATGTAGAAATGAAATATGTATAAATTTAATTTTTAATCTTGTCACTACAGAAGTGGGAAGGAATGAGCTGATTCTTTTAATTTGCCTTTTTTGTTTAAGGGAAAATTAGATTAATTTTATCACATGTGTTTATGAGTCTTCTTCTTCTTCTTCTTCTTCTTCTTCTTCTTCTTCTTCTTCTTCTTCTACTACTACTACTACTACTACTACTACTACTACTACTACTACTACACTTGAGCCTAAAGTAACAGAGCTAAGATTGCCTGGCTTTCAAGAGTTTTGTCTTTTAGAATTCAAACATGAACAGTCAGAGGTCTCTCAATTATGCTTCTTTTTCCCGAGACTGTAATAATATTAACATTTAAATCAGAGCATCTATTTGAAAATACAATAATCTAAAAGATTTAGCCATAGGGCAAAACTCATAAACAATATGAAGTTTCATTATACATATTGAGCTCTATACTAGTAGGAACTGCTCTATTGACTCTAGCAACAAATGGTTGACCTCTTTTGTAAATATGCCACAATCGAGGAATGAGAGGAATTCTCTATTTCATTCTATCAGTTTTCCCCCTAGCTATGTTTCTCTCTAAATCTAATGCATCTAGCAGACATTCTAAAATTGCTTTCAGAACTGGGATACAAAATTAGCCAGAACTGTGGCTCATTCATGTTGCTTTATGGATGCTGTCTGATTATTGTCGGTGGAGTTTAAACCAGGAGTAAGATACCCGTACCTCTTTATTTAATTTAAAGTTCCATAAGAGATGGCAAGAATAGTCTGTCTGTTGCTTGTTAACTCATTGAATGAGAAGGAAGAAGAAAAGAAGATGGCAGATAGAGAATAAGTGGTGATTCTGTCTATACAGAATATAGAAGTGGCTTGCCCTGTCAGTATTGGTGGGATGTTCTTGATTGGGGGATTGATTATGTTGGACTTTTATATATTTACAGTATTATTTTATTATGCATTATGTAATATGAATTTTATTTTATTATTTTATTATGCATTTTATTTGTATAAACCAACATAGATGCTTCAGCATCTGAAGTAGTATATATATTATAAAGTAGTATATAGATATATAAAGTAGTATATAGTTGTATAAACAGAGGCATAGAATCAAGATCACATGAAGTATTAGTACCATTTTACAATCCTTATTAAGACCACATCTGGAATACTGCATCCAGTTTTGCTCACCGCATTACAAAAAAGACTTCAGAAAAGTGCAAAGAAGAGCAACTAAGATGATTAAGGACAAAAACATATGAAGAACAGTTATAGGAATTGGGTATGGACAGTCTAGAGAAAAGAAGGACTAGAGATGACATGTATTCCAGTATTTGAGTGGCTGCCACAAAGAAGAGGGGGTCAACTTATTTTCCAAAGCACTAGAAGGCAAGACAAGAATCAATGGATCAAGGAGAGAAGCAACCTGGAATTAAGGAGAAACTTCCTAATAGTGAGGACAGTGGAACAGCTTACCTTCTGAAGTTGTAAGTGCTTCATCACTGGACATTTTCAAGAAAAGAATGGACAGCCACCTATCTGAAATGGTATAGGGTCTCCTGCTTGGGGAGGGGGTTGGACTAGAAGACCTGCAAAGTCTCTTCCAGCTCTATTCTGATTGACTGATGTAATAAAATATAAAAATCAATTTCAGACTGCTACAGATCAGCGTGCAACATTTGGGCAGTGTCACAACCTGGTTTTACCTATGTTATTTGTAATGTAAATTGACCCTATACACTGTGACTTATGTTCATGAGCATTGATGGAGTCATACATATTGGCATCCTACAGGCTGACTTTAAATGGTCTGAAAAATGAGTTTTATTATTCCAACTGCCCAAGGTTCCCTGTTCTTCATCTTAAATAAACTGGCAAAATGGAGGACAGTCCAAAGCCATCTATGAATTTTCCAGATGTGACATGTCTAAAAAGAATCAAAGGATAATAGGGCAGCCTGGCAGAACACTGCTCCATGTACTGGGCAGAAGGAATAACCTTGAGGAACAGGAGAAAGAGCTGCTACCAAACAATAATCAGATAAATGAAACCCGAGTCTGAGCCAGAACTATAACCTGGGAAAACATCTCAGACAACACCTTCCAAGTTCTCACAAAAATAAGGGAAGGAGAGGTAGAATACATTCAGACTTGCAAGACGCTGTTACCATAAACTTATAATAAAAGTTGTATTGGACTGAATGATTTAGCCTTCCTAGTTTAGTCTATTCTAAATAGACCTTTCAATATTCTAAGACTGACTGTTCTTCATTCCATATTCTTTGGAGTGGAAAGGCAGCCTAAGTTGGATTATGGGGCAAGATGAAAGTTATATATGCAATCAGACTTCTTAAAGTTTGGAGTAATAAATTTCCTGCAGGATATTCACATGCATAGCCTTGTATATAATCCTGCAGTTTGAAATTCAATGTCCAATGACACCATCTTAACCAAAAATTGTAAGTACTTTAAACATCATTTTGGGCACTGTTGAAGATTCTCCTTTGGCCTAGATTAATAAATCACATCTATAATAAATAAATCTTTTCTGACTTGATCATACTTTTAGTTGACCCAGCTAATGTTACTTCTTGAGAAAGCTGAGCTTTATTTCCCCCCCTGAATATAAAGAGATACTAATTTCATTTAAATAGTAATGTCCATTCCAGCTAGCTTCCTCTCTCTAGTTTAAAAAGCAACAACAAGATGCAATTTAGTAATTAGAAGTCCTTTCATTAAGTTAGATGTGTTCTCAGCATGGGTTATCCTGGGTGTTGTTGTTTTCCCCCCTCAGGAGACCTATTTGTTCCCTAGTAGCTTGGCTCTTTCCCACCTCCTGGCCCATAAAACTAATGTTTCTCATTTACAAGCTTGATTGTTATTTTTATTGTCTCTGTTGTTACTGCAGCCATCAGGAGTCTCCTTCAGTAACAAGTTGATTGGTTAAATATGGTTTCATATCACTCAGCGTATGCTTGTTTTGCACAAAGCATCAATACTATGTAGTATGACGCTTTAGATGCATTTTTCCCCCAAATGTCAGTAGCTGTGATTGTCTTGGCTGACAAAAAGGTTAATAAATGGAACTGTTCAATGCCAGAAAGTATGGTTTTATTATTGGCCACTCCAGTCAAGATCTGTAACCCTGGATTTCTAACAATGGTCTCAAACTATGAGTTATATGCAAACCTTGACACTTTGCCATCAAAGAAAGAATGAGGCAAATACAGTCAAATGTATTCTATGAAGGATAAGCTTCACATATGATAATATATAACTATGAAAAAATGTATGTAGTTTCCTTATTATGCTTTTTTGCTGTTTGTTAAAGATTCAACCTTGGGAGTTCAGAAACAAGGTTTAAGCTCCACAGCCCTCTTGAAATATGAAAAGGACTAGAAATTTAAAATATTAGTGTCCTGTAAAACTGACGACACTATAGAAACAGTGCTTTCTAAAACTGTTGGCATACAGCTGCTATCATCCCTGACCAGCAAGACCAGGAGCATAGTGGTTGCAGACAATGGAAACTGTTATTTGACTGTATTCTCATACAGCCTGGCCAATAATATTATGCTGGGAAAATGTGGCTAGGAAAATATTTCAGATTTAGATGTTCTGAATTTGCCTGGCAACAGAGAAGGATTGATCATGAAAAGATTAGGACTGGGATTTAGGCATGTAACAGAGTGAGCGCCTGTTACTCGTCCCAGCTTCTGCCAACCTAGCAATTCGAAAGCACGTAAAAATGCAAATAGAAAAATAGGGACCACTCTGGTGGGAAGGTAGCAGCGTTCCGTGCGCCTTTGGTGTCCAGTCATGCCGGCCACATGACCATGGAGACATCCTCGGACAAGCACTGGCTCTTCGGCTTTGAAACGGAGATGAGCACCGGCCCCTAGAGTCGGAAATGACTAGCACACGTGTGTGGGGGAACCTGTACCTTTACCTTTTTATTTTCTCTTGGACCCAATACTTTATGGTACTGTATGCAACCCTTCATAATTCAGAGGGTGAGGGAGGAGCAATGATTGGGCATGCAGTTTGGCTAAGTCACAATATTCTTATTTTTTCATCCCCAATTACTTTAGAAGCCTAACTAATTTAAGCCATTTGGGGGTTACTGCCAGGTTTTGTCTGCATCCTGAGCCAAAATGTTGGGAAACAGTTGCTAATTGATGCAGCTCTAAAGATACTGGGATTTTAGCATCCTTACCTTACTAAGGTAAGGAAAGCATATGGGCTACTCTTCCCAGGAAAATGCAAGTGTCATTGTCTTCATTATAATTCCAGTAGCAAAATAAATTAGTTTTATTTGCTTAGGCTTTTGGCAAAACTTTTTTTTACTCCAGATCTATCTGCATTTTAGCTTCATATGCACTAAGAGGGTTTGTTTTATAATTTATTTGAACTTTTAAAATCTTGTTTTACTTTCCTCATAAGTCATTTTAGTGGCCATTATGGTGAAAAGCCA
This sequence comes from Vipera ursinii, assembly GCF_947247035.1. NCBI lineage: Eukaryota > Metazoa > Chordata > Lepidosauria > Squamata > Viperidae > Vipera > Vipera ursinii. The sequence continues at coordinate 37,866,471 of NC_139512.1, forward strand.
GTTTCACCATATGCAACACCTTCCTAAGTCAAGTAACATACAGTATGAGGACTATTGTACAAAAGAATTATATGTCGATGTGTGTAGTTAATCAATCTTGAACAGAAGCCATAAATTACATTGTCATGACAAGTAAAAAAGGCATTGTTACTTTTTACAAGCAACAATAGAGAAATATATTAAAACTTTTATTGACTAGTTGTACCATATGGAAACATTTTTGTCCTTGCAACCCACAGACCTCAGTGATGCTGACTTTGGAATAGGCATGTATAGGATTGCACTGTTAATGGAAGATGGAGTAGAATAAAGAAACAGAGTGTGCATACCAGCCAACATAAGCTTGACATTTGCATTATAGACCAATCTAAGCATAAACCTTGAAATGCCACAACAAACCACAAAACTCTCTCAGGGAGCAAGGTGGCATATTAGAAATGAATTGGTTTATTGTGGCAGGAGACTATAAAAGCATGCAACTTGAAAAATAATACCAGTGGAACCTCATATTACAATAAAATCAGCTAAAATATTCTGGTGTTCTTTGACTGCAGCACAACAGAGAATACATATAACGGGTACAAGCTATGTGCATGAGAGATGTCCATGTTTGAAAGGGAAAGGAGAGAGGGAAGAAGCTGAGGCCTGAACCATGGCCCCTCTCACGAATGGCAGGATTCCTGCTTTGTTAAAATACTGCATTTCAAATAGGTCTGGAATGGCAAGAGGGGATGCATAAGCTGTGCCTGTTTGTTTTCCAGATAGAGTATCAGTTTAGGAATACCCAGGGCTTTTTTTTCTCATAGAACGCTCAGAACGGAGTTCCGGCACCTTTTTTGGATGGAACCTTGTAGGGTAGGCAAGGTGGGTTGTATGACATGTGTGAGTTCCAGCACCTTTTTATTTTACAAAAAAAAAAAAACACTGGGAATACCTGTTTGTATTCCTATCTGGCCAGTAAACTCTCAGCTCCATCCAGTCAGCCTGACTCTATCCTGAATTAAGGGATTACAGGATCATAAAAAGGCAGATGAGCAAATATTGATTGTTCCTAACTGGATAAGGAACCAATATATCAGTACAGAATAAATCAAGGACCATTCTTTTTTAACTGGCTGGTAAAAGTAATACTCTTCCTACATAGTGTATTAAAACTGAAAAAAAAAAACAGTATACAGTAGTGATGATAGTGAGAGAGCCCATAATTAATGGAGTCCAAACTCAGGATGAATATTGAAAGAAATATGGAAATTTTACCTAAAGCAAATCTCATATTAATAATTTGGGTTTCTTCATCACCTGAAGTATCAAAGGAATTTCATGGATATCATGCTAACAGATAGCCCTCTCATGATGTGGAAATGCTACAAGCGAAATAGTATGGATTCATCAGTACATCATGAGAAGTTTAAGGCCTTCTCCAGCATTTCCTTCACGGACACCAACTTTTCATAATGATAGTCCTGATCTGTTAAGTTTTTAGCATCGTGCCAGGCCTAATGAAATATATGAAATAACTTTTTGATTTGGGAGAAGGAGTGCAGATCTGGTTATAATTAGGTTCACACTCAGAATGACTTTATGTCTGATTCCAGCTGAAAATACTGGTACTTCTTGATTTACAACAGTTTGTTTAGTGACCATTCAAAGTTACAATGACCCTGAAAAAAGTGACTTCTGACCATTTTTCACACTTATGACCATTGCAACACCCCCATGGTCACTTGCTCAAAATTCAGACACTTGGAAACTGACTCATATTTATGACAGCTGCAGTGTCCCAGGGTCATGTGATCACCTTATGTGACTTTCTGACAAGCAAAGTCAATGGGGAAACCAGATTCACTTAATAATGTGTTACTAACTTAACAGCTACAGTGATTCACTTAACAACTGTGGCAAGAACAGAGATAAAATGAGGCAAAAATGACTTAACAAATGTCTCACTTAGCAACAGAAATGTTGGGCTCAGTTGAGGTCATATGTTGAGGACTACCTCTATGCCAGAAACCCACTGTCAGGTCTCCAAACCCTGATTGCTTTCCCTGAATATGTGTTCTTCTTTGGGGCCTGCCATTCTGCTGGGAGGGGGGCGGGGCTTGCATGGGATAACTTTCGCTTTCTACTCTTCCTCTCCTGCCTCTAACCATTTGAGAGAAGAATGTGTCTCCCTTATCAGGGAGACAGTTATGGAGAAATGAACCTGGAGAAGACCTTGAGATGCGCACCAACTATGCCAGTTACCCAAACATTGTACCACTTGTGGATTGGCTGGATTGCAAATGGACACTATGACTTTGGTGGGAGGAGGAAGTTTTCAAGTTGAACTATGCCATTTAAGCGGGCTTTTCCCCAGATCTCGCCTTGACTTCCCTGCTGTCACTAAACCCCTAATAAAAGTTCCTTTTGAGACAATGCCTGTTTCAAGAGTTCTGCTTTCTTGGGTGATTAGCTGAGGTGGGTCCTTACCTAGTGGTTTAGGGGGGAAAATACTCCCATAGAGCCAAAATGGGTCCAGCCAATTACTAATATCTTGTTTCACTCTATCCCTTTAGTGCTCGACAGACAAATATAATTACACTGAGGTTGGAGAAAAGGAGGTGCAACAGTCAAATGAATGAAATTATGTGCATCATATACAGCACAGCACACTGAATGAGCCATGTTTCTATTTCTGACCTCAGCATGTTCGCAGGTGTACTATGTCTCTTCTTTCCTCTACAGCTGTTTCTATACCTCCTTTCAACAAAGACAGTCAACCCTGCTAAGTCTATTTTCCCAATTTTGCATCCTAGCATTGGTCTATGAGTTTCATATTGATGGTCGCTGCCTTAGTAAGGGGTGTGACTAGTACCTGAAAATAACAAGTAGACTTTGTTAAATCCAAAAGATTATATCCCTGCTGATGAACTTGAGTTGGTGGCACAGTGCAATTCATGAGGAAGGCCTATTTTCTGCTTGGGATGAAGCAACTTCCCTGTTTCAAGAGTTCTGCTTTCTTGGGTGGTTAGCTGAGGTGGGTCCTTACATAAGGTGAGATCTGCATAGTACTCAACCCAGAGAAGCTGCTGCTGTGCCAGGGGAGTCACAACTGAATCCCACATGGAGGAGTTCAGGGCTGAGAAATGGGCTGAAGATCTCCTTTGCTTGAAACCAGATGGAAGCCTCTCCAGGGACCTGAAAGAAGCTGGACACTTAGAGTTGGAAAAGAAGAAGGATGAGAAGAGAAAGCCACAAAAGTCACCCTTACTCAAGGTGAAGGGAAGAAAAAGGCAAAGAAAAAAAATCCAGAACCTACCCCTCCTGACAAAGATGGAGAAAAGGAAGAATCGAAGTCGGGGACAATGGAAGTGGTGATGGAATGCATGAAAAAGTCCCTTGACAAGTTTAGGATGCAGCTGAAAGAATGCTCCAAATCAGAGGAAGAGTTGGAGGATGAATCAGAGGAAGAGGAATCGGAGATCCGAAAGACAGCAGCGGCTGGAGGCCTGGAGGCTGTACCACAGTGAGGCTCTCTGTCTTGAGGAACCAGAGGTAGACCACCCCATCCAGCTGAGGTGAAACTGATTCCAATTGGAGTGACATTTCATGGAGACCCGAAGCAATTGGGGTATTTCCTGGCACAAGTGTTCACCTACATGCAAATTTATGGGAGAACACTGCCTACTGATGTCGAGAAGGTCCAGGTGGTTACCCTAGCTCTGGAAGGTGGAGCTGCTGACTGGATGGTGACCCTATGCAATTGCAATGCACCCAAACTGACGAATTTCAATCATTTTATGGATGCTCTTTGTAGACATTACAAAGACTGACTGGCAGACAAGAAAGCCCAGGAGCACATAAATACAGTGAAGCAAGGAAGGAGACCAGTTGCTGAGTATACTAAAGAGTTCAGAGAATTGGCCAGTTGCCTTCGCTAGCCGGAAGACGTCCTGGTAATCTGTTTCCAGGATGGGCTCAACGAAGAGCTATATAATGCCTGTGTAGATCGCAGAGCCCCCAGATGGCTGTACAAGTGGTGCCTGCTAGCTGAGGAAATAGAGATTGATCAACACAAGCACCTACATTGCTTGGTGAGACCAAACTTCAAACCACAGTCAGAGAAGTAAGCTGAGACTGTGCAAGTTTCGTCTGCCCCATCTTACAGCACTGCCTGCTTCAAATGTGGTAAAGAGGGACATCAAGTCATGGATTGCTGCAGCAAGACACCTGCCTAGAGAGGTGATTATCTACCAGCTGGAAGACCTCAGAGAATCTCACCCCAGGGAAACTATGATGAGGTCCAAAGAAGTCATAGAGCTCCCCCATAGAGCTCCCCCTGACCGAGAGGGTTGAGCTCTGACTCCACAATGACCCAGAGGGGATGGAGAGCAACTACAAAAATGACCCACTGGTGAGTGGGCCAATTGACCCCATAACAGTGCTCCTAGAACATCCCACACCTAGCACTGGGAGGACAGTAAAATTATCTGCCTTGCTGGACTTGGGGTGTACCCAATGCATGATTAGCCCTAGACTTAGTGGGGAAATTGGGGATACCCTTCAGGAGGCTAAAAACTCCAATTACCTTTTGCCAACTGGACAGCTCAGTTGCCACCAGACCTTTACATATTGACCGGGGGGTGGGGCACATAGAGACTCTAGTGTTTATTGTGGCACCAGGGATGGAGTGGCCATTAGTTTTTGGACTGTCTTGGCTTAATAAGTGGAACTCCATGATCAACTGGAAGGAAGGATGGTAAAAATTTCCGCAAGGGGAAGCCCTGCTCGTCTCTAAAGAAAATGGCGGGAGATGTGGATTACGGTGCAATTTTGCTTCCACTTTCAGTGAGTCAGACCTGCAAAACCTCCCAATGGAATACCTAGATTTAGCTGAGATGTCCATGAGCAGAGAACAGACGAACTTCCCCCTCAGCGGCCCACAGTCTGTGCTAATGAAATCATCCCGGGGGAAAAACTGCCAAAACAAAAAATGTACTCTATGACTCCCAGGGAATTAGATGAACTGGGAAAGTTCATCAAAAAAAAAAAATATAGTGGGGTTTTATAGGGCCATCTAGATCCTAGGTAGCAGCCCCTGTATTATTCAGAGAAAAGAAATATGGCTCTCTTCATCTGTGCAAAGATTATAGGAGTCTGAATGCTCTGTGTGTGTAAAACATATATCTACTACCTTTAATAAAAGACACATTAACACACTTGTCCAAAGGGAGGATTTTCTCCAAATTAGACTTGAGAGAAGCTTATTACCACATTTGAATAAAGAAAGGGAATGAATAGAAAACCGCCTTCAACTGCACACTGGGTTGCTTCCAATTTAAAGTTCTACCTTTTGGACTACAAGAGGCCCCTGCAGTATTCATGCAATTGATCAATGAAGTTCTACATGAGCACCTGTATAAAGGGGTTTTGGTGTACCTGGATGACATCCTTATCTACACCGAAACCAAAGATGAACACATTAAATTAATCAGAGCAGTATTAAAAAAAATTGTGCTCTGCCAAACTGTATGCCAAACTGTCAAAGTGTGAATTCCACAAAGATCATATTGATTACTTGGACTATTGTATATCCAATGAAGGGATAGAGATGGACCCAGAGAAAGTGAGAGCACTCTTGGACTGGGCTCCTCCAAAAAACAGGAAACAACTCCAAAGTTTCCTAGGATTTGTGAATTTTTACAGACAGTTCATCCCGCCTTTTGCACAGATTGCCCTCCCAATCACAAACTTTTTAAAAACCTGAGGGGGGGGGATAAGCCAAAGCCCAGTCAACCATTAAAATGGACTTTTGAGAAACTTAACAGACTTTTTTCTGTGGAGCCCCTTAAGACTTAAAGTAATGAAAGCAGGACATGACTCCAAAACTGCTGGGCAGTTTGGATTTGTAAAAACCTTACATCTCATTAAGAGGCAGTTTGGGTGGCCTGCATTGAAAAAGGACATAGAAAGCTATGTAGCCAGCTGTCCCACATGCACAGCAGCTAAACGGTGGCAAGGAAAATCTCCAGGACTACTTCAACCTGTAGCAAGTCTACAGCACTCTGGAGAGAGACCTCTATGGATTTTGTTATGGAACTGCCTGAAAGTGCTGGAAACACTGTAATTTGGGCCATAATGGATCTGTTCTCTAGACAAGTTCATTTCATTCTATGCCCCAAGATCCCAACTGCAAAGACTTAAGCTAAACTTTTTGTGCAAAATGTATATTGATTTCATGGGGCCCCACAACATATAATCTCAGAGAGGTTCAATTCACCTCTATGTTTCTGGAAAGCCTTTCTGGACTTGATGGGTTCTAGTCAAGGGTTGTCACCTTCCCATCATCCTCAAATGGATGGGGGGACAGAGAGGCTGAACTCAGTTCTAGAACAATACCTGAGATGTTTTATTAATTATCAGCAGAACAATTGGTCTGACTTATTACCGTTTGCTGAAGTTGCTTATAATAACATATACTCCAGTACAGGTTTCACTCCATTTCAGGTAGCTAATGGTCAGATGTTTGCGGCCATGCCTGAATGGAATTCGGTCAATATCTGCTGGATAAAATTGCTCGGATTCGAACCGGCCTGGACTCCAACTGGGCTGAGTTGGAAGAACAAGACATGGACAGTCTTGTCGACGTCATCTGGGAGGAATTTGATCCTGTGACTCCTAAGGAAGTGGACAGGATTATGAGGAGGTTGAGCTCCTCCACATGCTTACTGGACCCGTGCCCTTCCTGGCTGGCTTATGCGGCTCGAGAGGGGACACGAGGCTGGTTCCTGGCGGTCATCTCTGCTTCTCTGAGTGAGGGTCACTTCCCCACCGCCTTGAAGGAGGCGGTGGTGAGACCTCTCCTCAAGAAGCCCACCTTGGACCCATCCTCATTTAATAACTTTCATCCAGTCTCCAATCTTCGCTTCCTTGCGAAGGTTGTTGAGAGCGTGGTGGCGCACCAACTTCCTCAGGTCCTGGATGAAGCGGTTTATCTAGACCCATGCCAATCGGGCTTCAGGCCGGGCTACAGCACGGAGACGGCATTGGTCGCTCTGATGAATGATCTCTGGAGAGCCCGGGACAGGGGCCATTCCTCTGTCCTAGTCTTATTAGATCTTTCGGCGGCTTTTGATACCAGCGACCATGGTATCTTGCTGCGGCGCCTCAGGGGACTGGGAGTGGGAGGCACGGTTCTGCGTTGGTTCTCCTCCTTTCTCCAGGGTCGCTCGCAGTTGGTGCTGGCAGGGGGACAGAGGTCGACTCCGAGGCCTCTCGTTTGCGGAGTCCCTCAGGGGTCGGTCCTCTCGCCTCTCCTGTTCAACATCTACATGAAACCGCTGGGTGAGATCATTCGTAGCTTTGGAGTAGGGTACCATCAGTATGCTGATGACACCCAGCTTTTCATCTCAACTCCAAACAACATCAGTGATGCCCTCGACGTGATGTCCCGCTGCCTGAAAGCGGTCCGGGAATGGATGGGGAGGAACAGGCTTCAACTGAACCCGGACAAGACTGAATGGCTGTACGTACCGGCAAGCCAGGTTACTCAGAGCATCCCATCCCTTAACATCGGGGATGGGTTACTACCCCCTGTTGATAGGGCCCGCAACCTGGGTGTCCTCCTAGACTCACAGCTCTCCCTGGAAGATCACATAGGAGCTGTGACCAAGGGGGCCTTCTCCCGGGTTCGACTGGTGCGCCAACTACGGCCTTATCTGGACTTTGATGCCTTACGTACAGTCACCCATGCCCTTGTGACCTCTCGCCTAGACTACTGTAATGCTCTCTACATGGGGCTGCCCTTGAGATCCACTCGGAAGCTTCAACTGGTGCAAAGTGCAGCGGCACGGACACTTTTGGGAGCCTCCCGATACTCCCATATCACACCTCTCCTCCGTGCGCTGCACTGGCTTCCAGTTGCCTTCCGGGTGAAGTTCAAGGTGCTAACAATGACATACAAAGCCCTACATGGCATGGGTCCAGACTACCTACGGGAGCACCTTCTGCCTATGTCAACACCCCACCGCCCTGTGCGCTCCCACAGAGAGGGCCTCCTCAGGGTGCCACCGCTCAAGGAATGTCGGCTGGTGGCCCCCAGGGGGAGGGCATTCTCAGTGGGTGCGCCAGCCCTCTGGAACTGCTTACCAACTGAAATCCGGATGGCCCCCGACCTCCGCACCTTCCGGCGCGACTTGAAGACTTACCTATTCCAGCAGTCCGGCCTGGCCTGATAGCTCTAATTGGGGTCCCAGTTTGTTTTGTTTATTGTTTTTCAGTACTGTTTCATTATGTTTGCCTACCTTACTCTGTACACCGCCCCGAGTCCCTCGGGAGAAGGGCGGTTTATAAAAACAAATAAATAAATAAATAAATAAATAAATAAATAACTTTCTACCAAAGAACCTGAAATGAACCTTTTTGCAGGAATAAATTAAACAGTTACAAAATACCTGGTCAGTGCTCAGGAAAGCTCTGGATGAAGCCAGGGAGCCCTATAACACTCAAGCCAATAAATAGAGGGTGGATCAAAAACCATATAAAGTTGGGGACGGGGTATACCTCTCTACTACATATTTGCAATTTTACAACCCTCAAAGAAATTAGGTCCTAAATATGTAGGACTTTTTCCTGTCAAATACATCATCAATCTTGCGACAGTTGAGTTGGACTTGCCAAACAACCTATGGAAAATCCACCCTGTTTTCCACTGCAGTTTACTCAAACTGGAGGATATTTTTAACCTTAGACCTCCTGTGCCTCAGGCACCGATGCCTATCATGGTTGAGAATGAACAACACTTTGAAATTAAAGACATTATAGATTCTCGAATACATCATGGGGTAACACAGTACCTAGTAGCTTGGAAGAATCTCCCTTCTGCCCAGAATGAGTGGGTGTACAAGAAACATGTTAGAGACACCAGACTTCTCAAATGTTTCCATGCTAATTATCCTGATAAACCTGATTAATATATCTGTATTGTTTTTCTTCTACCCCTTCCTTTCTATTTCCTAGGTGGATTTCCCGTTTTTCTAGGGGGGGCGTATGTCAGGTCCCCAAACCCTTATTTCTTTCCCTGCATATGTGTCCTTGTTTGTGACCTGCCATTCTGCTGGGAGGGAGGGGGGCCTTGCATGGGATAACTTTCACTTTCTACCCTTTCTCTCCTGCCTCTATCTATTTGAGAGAAGAATGTGACTCCCTTATCAGGGAGACAGTTATGGAGAAATGAAACTGGAGAAAACCTTTAGATGCAGACAAACTGTTCCAGTTACCCAAACATCATGCCACCTGTGGATTGGCTGGATTTCAAATGGACATTATGACTTTGGTGGGAGGAGGAAGATTGCTAGTTTAAATATGCCATTTGAGCACGATTTTCCCCAGATCTCGCCTTGACTTTCTTACCGTCATTAGCTCCTAATAAAAGTTCCTTTCGAGACAATGCCTGTTTCAAGAGTTGTGCTTTCTTGGTGGTTAGCTGAGGTCAGTTCTTACACCCTCATTCCAATCCACCATAATTCCATTTACAATTCCTCCTCTTTATCACTGTAGCACCAGAGTTTTAATCTCACTACCATGTGAGGGTCAGATAGTCCAGGAACACTTGCTCACAGAAAAGACTTGGAAATGAATCAGTCACACTTCTACACCTTTAATACTTCTTGAGGAGTGTATGGGAATTCCTGCATCCTTTCCAAGGTTTTGGAAAAATTCCAAAGTTTGTAAAGGAAGGTCACAAAATCATGATACACTGAAGATATCAGGAGGGAACAATTAGGGCATTAAAAAAAGAAAAGAAAAAGAAAATTAGCCTACTGATTTCCAAACAATGATCTTCAATAGAAAAATAAGTAGCTGATTCTTGGCCCAGACATGATGCATCTGTGGAAAGGAGAGCAAGGAGGTTGAATCTCTCCCAGCAGCTGTTTGCCTTTCCTAGATGGACCCCCTTCCTTCCTCCAAGACCTCTGCATCAGGGTATGGGCAATTGACATCAATCGCCATTTTCCATTTGATGACTGGTAGAAATGCAAATTGATGCTATTAAAAAAATAGATGAAAAGAAAGGGGAGGGGATCTGTTCTAAATGTATTTGGAAGAAAAAAAAATAGTGGCAGTTAAAACCAATAAAGTCCTTTATTTGAATGCCATTAGTGGGGTTTGGCAGCCATCCTCGCCATCTACTTCAGAGAAGCACAGCACAGATTAAGAGCCTGCGTGGTAATTTGCACATATGGAAATGCTTTTTCTCGCAGTTCTGATGGCTCTGTTGTGGACAGATGGAATTAGTGAGCACTCCAAAGCCGTGAAGGCAAACACTTTTCTTTCTCCCCCCACCCTTTTTTTTATAAAAAAACATGACAAAAGAAACACCCCTTCTCCTCTTCTATTCTCTTTCTCTTGTAAGAAACTCCATCCTGATCTAAATAAATGAGTGAAAATAACCAACTCTTTTTTTCCCCTTTGTATGAATAGCACCTTTTTCATATGTGGGACTCTTAGTCATTTGTAGTATCTGCTGCTACTATCTTTAGTATGCTATATACTATATACATATGCTTATCATTAGTATAAAATATTCTTATGATTCCAGTGAAAAAATGGAGGGTGAAGGATATAACCAGTATTCATAGCTGCAGTATGGCATGTGGAAGAAAAAAAAATCCCAAATCCATACCAACAAAAATATACCAACCAAAATGGCAAAAATGACTGACTGAAATGATTGGCATATAACAGTGCACAGGCTTCCAAATTCTCCAGAACTCTTCAGCAGGAAAAAAATATCAAAAAGAAAAAAATAAAGAAGAATTTAAATCCATAGGCTGGATAGATTTTTTTTTCAGCCGTTACACTTGCGGTACAAAATTTCTGTCAAGGTGCATATTCTAGTACGAATGTAGCATATTGTTTTAAATATTAATGGTATTGTATTATACATAGGATTCAAGTACAAAGTAAAATGATTGTTCCTTCCAACTCTGCAAGCACAAAGCATTTGTTTCTAGTCTGATTCCTACTATGGACAAAGTTCACAGGCTCTCAGAATGGCAGAGACTACATTAGTTTATATCAGCAGTCCCAAGTAATAATTTTAGATAGTTTATTAGAGTTTTTTAAACTGGGTACTACAACTTGTGACAGGATCAGACCAAACTCTCAAAAATTATTTAATTCCATTTTAATTCCATTTATATCCCGCCCTTCTCCGAAGACTCAGGGCGGCTTTACAAACTTAGCAGTAGCCTTCATTCTATGTATATGCCTGCTTATTAGGGCTTTCACACCCCTCCCAAGCAGCATTATTACAAAGTCAGCTTAATTGCCCCCAACAATCTGGGTCCTCATTTTACCTACCTCGGAAGGATGGAAGGCTGAGTCAACCTTGAGCCTGGTGAGATGCGAACCTGCACTAATTGCAGGCAGCTGGTGTTACTTAAGGAGGCATTAGCCCATTGCTCCACCAAGGCTCTTAGGGTCCTTGTAGAAATTATTTTTCCTTTAGAGGTAGATTATAGACTCCATCTAACTTTCAACATCTAATATTTTCCAAGATACACTTATACAATCATAGCAGTATTGACAAATATTTAGATACTGGCATGTGGAATTTCAGCTTCTCTGAAATACATTTTTTTTTCAAATATCCCTTTACATATTATTGGTTAACCATGAATAAATTTTCCTTCCCTTTATTGTCCACAATTTCATTTTGTTCCTGAGCAGTTTGTATCCTGCTGATCTATCAGCACATGATACAATTCTTATAGATATTATATACAGTCATGAAACTTGATACAAGCATTCCTCTCCAGATGTCACGGAACTTTACTTTCATTCCATTGCTTCTGTGTATAACTCTAGGTATATATATATTAATCCTGTGAGTTAAGATTGGCTGCTAGACTCCCTCTGTCCTATTTCTAAGATAGCAGTGCTGCCGCCACTTCTGAGATTTTTCTAAGCCTCACCTAAAACTTGAGGATTCAAGCCTAAGGGCTGCATTTCTAGAAAAAGACAATCTTCTTTTCCAGAACTTTCCTTTTTTCTCCTTCAGAACCAGGTAGCGGTATACACCCTATAGTCTGCCACATCGTTAATATCATTTTCCAGGCTAAGTGGAAAAAACAACAACTTCAATTTATTAATGGTCAGCAAAGAAGAATCAGAAATAAATTGTAATATTAAAAATAGTAAAACAAAATTAAGATTTTGTCAGATTGAGCTAAAGTTTTGGGGATCTTAATTATTCATTATATTTAATTAAAACTGTTCAATGAATGCTATGGAAGACCTGATCAGGTATTTCCCCAGGGTAATACTTACAGAGTGCATTTAGCTTAAGACTGAGTCACAGGAAAACCAGCTTGTGATTCAGACTTGAGTATGTTTCGCTCTGAAAAGAAAGGTTGTCTGGATTTATCATCCCTACCAGCAAGTTCAATGCTTTTTGATGATGGGATTCTTATTCCAAAGACCAGTCACTGACAAGATGAACAAAGAAAAAAAAAGATTGTTCTGAGTGTATGGAAGACACAAGAAGAATATTTGGGAGGACAAAGAGGGTTGAATTTCTGAACAATTTATAAAATCTCTCAAAATCAAGTCTTGGATGAAAAAAATCAGGTAAGGTTATGCATATTATCAACATATGGGTGGATCTATTCTGAGAATTAAATTCATATTCCTTTTTCTAACTTTAAGCCTGAGTGAGCAGAATCTCTTAACAGGCCAAGTTTTCTTACTCTTCACACCTGTGAATATCTCACAACCTGGAGGAAATTTTATAGACCTTCTAAGATATTTCAAGACATAATTGTGAAATTCCTGCTAATCAGATCTTCATCTGAAACCTTCTCTTGTCGGGTTCTGTTGTTTGATTTAAAATCTCAAGTTCAAGTCACTTTCTTATTTTTCAGCCATCAGCTCAGGATTTCAAATCTTCTCTCAGAAGTTACCTCCTGCTGGGATATTTCCTCCTCCTTTCATTTGTGACTTCTGCTTCCTTCAAACACTGATATTCAGGTCATTTTGTAAATAAAACTTAGCTTTTACTGACTCTCCAGAATCACTTATCAGTCATGGCTGATCTCTGTCAAATCTCTCACAATGATTTGATATGAACCTATCTCTATCACTAATATTTGTTATTCTATTTACCATCCAACTTTTATTTATTTTTTATTGACTTCCCGACTCATATATTAACAAAGATAGTTTCTTGCACCTCACATTTCAACATTTAAATTAAAGGACATGCAGAGTCCCAGAATCATCCTTTTGGCCTTCTTGATTAACTTACAACTCAGTAAAAATTGTTTATTTAAAAAGTCCAAAACACATTTTTTTAAAAAACCAAAGGGTTTAAAAAAGAAAATGAGAGGCTATGAGATTAATTAGATATATAGTTGTTCTTTTTTCCTACCCGAGATACTTTTTGCTCAAGAAAAAAAAATGTGTTCTCAGATCAAAGAAAATGTTTAGAGTGTTGAAATATTAGTACATGTTTTGTGATCTCTTTGTTACATAAAGACCTTCTTCTTTCATTATTGCAATCAATAACCAATCCAAGAAACACCTTACATAGACATAAAACTAATATTGATTAATTAGTTAAGTAAACAGGTTAGTCAGAGAAACTACTGAACATCTTACATATAAAATGACAAAATTTGGCTATAGTTAAAGAAATCGAATCATTTCAATACGAGAATAAAAGTTTTAAGAAGAACTGGTCATTGTGACCAGGATATTTAATTATGCCTTGCCTAACAGCTTACAGCAAATGTTAATGTAAAATGAATAGCATAATAAAATATGTTTGATGTTTTCAATGACTCCCTCATCACATGGGCAGGAATGAAATGTATTTGATTTAATCATAATCACAATCATAATCATAGTGTTGGAAGGGACCTTGGAGGTCATCTAGTCCAACCTCCTGTTCAGTCAGGAAACCCTATACCATTTCAGGCAAATGGTTGTTCAATCTCTTCTTAAAAACCTCCAGTGCTGGAGCATTCACAACTTCTGGAGGCAAGTTGTTCCACTGATTAATTGTTCTAACTGTCAGAAAATTTCTCCTTAGTTCTAAGTTACTTCTCTCTTTGATTAATTTCCATCCATTGCTTCTTGTCCTTCTCTTCATTAAACTAGACATACCTAATTCCAGCAACCATTCTTTATGTTTTAGCCTCCAGTCCCCTAATCATCTTTATTGCTGTTCTCTGTACTCTTTCTGGAGTTTTAACATCATTTTTACATTGTGGTGACCAAAATTAGATGCAGTATTTCAAGTGCGGCCTTACCAAAGTGTTATAAAGGGGTATTAACACTTCATGTGATCTTGATTATATCGCTCTGTTAATGCAGCCTAGCACTGGGTTGGCTTTTTTGGCAGCTGCAGCACACTGCTGGCTCATATTTATGTGATTGTCCACTAGGACTCTGAGATCCCTCTCACAGTTACTACTTTTGAGCAAGGTACCAGCTATACTGTGCATTTGGTTAAATTACACCAACATAATTTGAGCATAAGTTTCCTTTCAATCGGTATAGCATTCAATGGTTCTTTGTCCAGGTTAGGTCCTGATTCTAGACCAATGGCAGAACTTTAAATCTTCCTTACAGATCAGGATTGACAACTTCTGGAACAACATACTGGTAATATGTTGACAGGATAGCAGATCATGGCTTGTCACTACTCTTGTTATCTTGTCCATTACTGGCTTTCTAGCCTGGTTCACTCAACATTATATTGATTAGGTGGTTGAATGCTATAGGAGACTGTTGCTGCCCTACTCCCCAAGCTACCTGGAAGGTTGATTTCAATATACTAAAGACAATATATTGCCACTGGTGAGCTAATATGCCAGATACAGAGGGCAGAGCAGTAATAGATAGATGGAGAGGTAAGTCACAGTGAGTCCTCCCACCTCTAATGGCAAGCTGCTTGAGTGTGTCATATGGCATCTGAACAAGCCTGAGAGTATCAGACTTGCTATCTGTTACTTAAGGAACAAAACCTGCACTTTGCTACTGATAATGACATCTCTCTCTCTCTCTCTCTCTCTCTCTCTCTCTCTCTCTCTCTCTCTCTCTCTCTCTCTCTCTCTCTCTCTCTCTCTCTCTCTCTCTCTCCAATTCATTCATCCATCCATTCTTGATGGCCTCCCCAGTGGAAAAAATAAATAAATAAAACTTCCTTGTTACATTCACCATAACATCTATTTATTTAATCTAAGTTTATAATCACACACAACTCAGAGCACAATATTAAATATGTATCATAGACTCACAACCCAATAAATCATCCCCAGTTATTACAGAAACAAAGGCAAAAAAAAAAGATAGATATGAGTCACTGTAGCTCAGACATGTCAAACCCACGACGTCACATGAGGTTGCACAATGTATCAGGAGAATTTTGCCATTGCCAGCAATGGGGTGGCTGTGGCTTCTGGATGACGCATCCAGCCTGTGGGCCAGCAATTTGACACCCCTGCTGTAGCTAGATCCTCCTGCACTAGTGAAGCCTCAGTTGGTGCAGTAGCCAAACTGAACAAATGTTCCTCTAATAACAGCTTTCAGTTCCTGCTGAAGCAGGGGCTGTTAATGCAGAAGGACCTCCAATTTGCAAACCTTTCCCAAGTAGTGCATGACCATCCAAAGATAACACTAGTATCAATAAAGAACTACAGTGAACAATCAGCAATGTCATCTTATTAGGGTTGCGTCCAGACTTTTTCAGCCTCCAAACACCAGGATAAGATGACAATATCCCCTATTCCTATAGCCTGGGGTAGTGATGTAAAGATGGTTATCATTAGTATAGTAATGCTGTTGCATCTTAAATTTCTGAATGGCATCTTCCATATAAAAAGGGGGGGGGTTGAAAGGACTGAGCCATATCAGGGGTTGCCAAGCTGACTTCTTATCTCCTGTCAATATTGACTGAATTCATCCACTGAAGAATGAGTAAAACCTAAGTAGAACCCTGAAGAATGCTCCCAGTATTAAACTCCTGCAGATGATCTGGTAAGAGATTACAGATGATGGTAGCAAAAGCTGCTGGAAGATTCAAGAAGACTCAGAAGAGGTGGAATAATTCAGTACACAGTATATACCATCTAGGAGAGTGAGCAATGTTATCTTAATCCTATGCCCAGGCCTGAAATTTAATTTAAAAAGATCCAGATAATATGCTTGTTCCCGTGTTGTTCTATAGCTGGCCTGCCACCATCATTTCAACAACTTTCTCTGAAAAGGAAAGTTTGAAACTAGTCAACAGTTATCTAACACCACCAGATCCAGGAAATTCTCTTTTAAGATTGCAGGAAATATCCTTTCTTAGTTGAAAAAGCCACCCAGAATCATTTTGATATGGGTGGCAAATAAATGTAATAAATAAAATAAAATAAATAAAAATCTTTGCCCATTCCTATATTCAAGAATTACATCATACAGCAAGCATACATTTTCATCCCATATCTGAAAGAGAGCAGTCAAATTGTATTCATTGAAATGTATCTCATCATCTATAAAATTTCTATTTCTATTTAATTTAAGCTGATCATTAATTAAAGTACTGTCTGAAGTTCATGGTTATTTTAAGGAAAAAACAAAAACAGAAAATCTAATCTTTCTTTTGGAGTCTTAGAGGAGAAACTTTTTACTGTCAAAACTATATTTGTTAATTAAAGCAGCTCCAAGTTTCTGCCTAGAAATCAGTCTGTATAGAGAAAAACCATTCTGTTTGACTGGTTTTGCATGTATAGCCAACCTTCTAAGGATCTATTAAGAGAAAATACTTCACCATTTAAAGTGCCAATTATATGGCCACATTAAAAGAGAGAGAGAGAGAGAGAGAGAGAGAGAGAGAGAGAGAGAGAGAGAGAGAGAGAGAGAGAGAGAGAGAGAGAGAGAGAGAGAGAGAGAGAGATGGAAACTGTAAGTCAGGGACTGTACCAAAACAGCAGGGGCTTTCTGGGCCTCCATTGCCTCTAATCTCATGTAAGCTTTGATTTCAACTCAGAGTTTTAACTAAATTCTCTTTCCAACTTGCCTTGTCCCACATGAAAGAAAGGCTGCCTTGAATGAAGAAGTTTCAAGTTCTTAAAAGGCAGAAAAAGGAATGTTTACTCTAAGTGGAACATTGTGGGGCTCTTCATAGGAGTTTTAATGGCATTTTCCCTCCAGCTGTATTTATTTATCTTTACATTTCAAATAAAAATTACATTTTCTTTTCAGAAGCCATGTATAATTAACTTTTCAGCTGATAGTGTTAGGCGTTGACAGAATAGCTAAACACATACAGGCAGAAAATGAAACATTTGGTCCATAGAAAATTGGCCTGCAAATCCCCAGAACTGTAAATATGGCCAGGTCCAGAAGTAATCAGTTACGCTGAGAAAGACCACCAATAATTACATATGGATTTTGACTCATTGTAATATTCATCTTTATTATGAATTAGTCATAGTTATCAGGAAATTTGATTTCAGTTATAATCTAAAATGAATTATATGCAATCAGCAACCTTTTGATTCATGCTCCAGATACATTGATTTCTTAGTCTCAGTAAAATAATCCTTCCTGGTACTTGCATTTAATTACATTTTATTATTTCATTGTTGCTTCTTAAGTCCTATTCAGCTTGATTGGCCATCCCCAGTTCTACCAGAAACTAATATATTAGCTAACAATCCCATAAGGAAATAAAGTTCTGACTGTCAGAAGAAGTGAATGTATTCTGGAGACTTCCGGTGACATCGTGGACCAGGCGAGTGGGTGAGGAAAGTTCTCTTCCCCCCCCAGCTTGATCTTTTCGCCGATTTGCAGCCAAACATGGCTGTTGCCAGCCCCGGAGAGGCTGGTAAGGAAGAGCGGATGCACTAGAACGCAGGGAGTGGTGCGAGCTCTCCGACGATCGTCGCGCGGCTCTGATCCCAGGGTGAAAAGATGGCCCCATAATGGCGGCCCGAATACCACGATGCCACTAACTTGGACATTACCAGCTGTGCAGTGCAGGCGGACAAGGATAGTCTGCAAGCCCCGATAAAGAATTTTCTTGTTTATACCTGGCTTGGAGATCAGCTTTCCTCGGGGGAGGAGTGGAAGCTTTGGAGTGGAGCGGCAGTTGAGCTAGCGATTGATGGTGGCGAATTTTACTTTTACTTTCTTTTGGATCTAAAAACTAAGTTGGATTCTGGACTTTGCAATCTGTTTTGAGGGGCCTCTCCTTTTTTTAGTTGGCTTTTCTCCTGACTGCTTTATTGAGCGGCTGTTTGGCTGTGCAAGGATCTGCTGAACAATTAACAATTAATATCTTGCTGGCTGATTAGTTCCTTCATATTTTTGCTGATTCACAGTGCGTATTTGGAGTGTGGAATATGCCTTTCACTATTTGAATTGGAACAGTGGCATTTTGAAGAAGGCTTTCGATTATTGGAATTTTTTGGACTCTGCTTCTTGATTTATAACTTTTAAAAAGGGTTTGGAGGCCTTATGGAAATGTTGAGTTCCTCGGCAGCAGTTAAACCAAAAAAGGGTTTCACAACGCCTCCTACACCACATAGAGTGATTGAAAGTATGGTGGCTGAGAAGGCTCCATCCCTCAAGGGGATTCAAAATTTGTTATATTCTATGCAGGAAACGATGGTACAGAATCAGGAATCTATGACAAAGGATTTAGCGGATTTAAAAAATGAAGTGGGGGATATGAGAGTTGAGATACAGCAATTAAATACTCAATTTAAGGAGATACGGGCAACTTTGGAGGAGCATGATGGGAAAATTCAAGAATCAGCAACCAAGATTCAAAAAGTGGAAGGGAAAGTGGAAAGGGTTGAGCTTAAGCAAATAGTAATTAACAGGGAGATGGAAGACAAAATTATTAAATTGGATATGGAAAGATCCACATTTCTCTTGAGGTTTCAGAATATTGGTGAGGAATCTGGTGAAAACTTGCTTGAAGTGATCTCAAGAATTGTGACAGAGATGTTACAAAGAGAGGTTGAAATGGTACGCAGAGATATTGATGAATGCTTTCGGGTGTACACTTCTTATACTAGGAAATTTAAACTTCCAAAAGAAATGTTTGGTTCAGGTAGATAATGACTCAGAGTGGTTCACAATGAAAGAGTTTATTCAATACACATAAGTCAACTGTCAACTGTCAAATGTTTCAAGCTTTTATAGTAGAACTGTTTAAACTGTAACCAATCATCAAACGCCTCTTTCCCGCTTCTTTGCTACTTTAACCAATGGTTGCACCAGAATCTCCCGCTTCAAGAACCTACTTTTGCAACCTTGCTATTTTACAAGTATGCAACTATTTACAGACACAACACCCCTTACCCCCCAGTTGTTGTTATTTATTGACATAGTCACTTAAATATTTGGGTGGCCTATGGACTCTTGCAGGATATCTGTTGCTTTGGATACCAAAGTCATTTCTATCAGATTGTCTGCTTGGCTGGCTTACTCTGGTGGACCTGGACTCTCGGCTAATTGGCTCAGATGCTTCTCTGCTAACAAGTTGTGGTTGTTGTTGTGTTTGATGTTCAGCTATTGCTGGCCTGCTCAAAGGGGGGAGCTCCCAGTCAAATTGACTCTGTTGTTGTTGGTTAGCTGTGGACGGGCTGGTTTGCATTTCCGCTTCCCCACTGATTGGCAGGTTGTTATCCATAAGCCTTGATGCAATGTTCCCCCCGTGTATACTTTGATCCCCCTCAACTGGCATACAACCAATAGTTCTCTTCCTTAGCTGATCTATATGTCTTTTGCTAACCCTGTTCCCTTCCCCCTCAATAGTGTAAGACAAGGGTCCCAATATCTCAGTGACCACCCCTGGGACCCATTTGTCCCCTTGTGCATAATTCCTGGCCCAGACTAGATCCCCAATTTTGAATGATCTATTAGGAATGTCCAGTTCCGCACTTGATGGTAGTCTGTCAGGGTGTAACCTGTCCAGTTTGGTGGTTAATCTTTTCCCCCACCTCATCTCTGCTGGGCTTTTTCCGGTAGCGGTGCACGGGGTCGTATGTTGGGTCAGCAAGAATTCTGCCAGTCTTTGGTGCCAATCACCACGGATGATTCTCTTTAATGCATCTTTAGTGGTCCTCACATTTCGTTCAGCCAAGCCGTTGGTGGACGGGTGGAAGGGTCCTGATGTCGTGTGTTTAATCAAGTTGGCCCTGAGGAAATCCTGGAATTCAACAGAGGTGAATTGGGGCCCATTATCTGACACAATTACATCAGGTAACCCGTGAGTGGCAAAGAGGCCCCTTAAAACTTGTATTGTTTTACCAGAAGTCATTGAACTGACGGGTACTACCTCTAGCCATCTAGAGAAACTGTCCACTACTACTAGAAAGGTTAACCCCTGGAAAGGTCCAGCAAAATCAATATGAATCCTGGACCAAGGATTCCTGGCTAACTCCCACTTATGAGTACGTGTGTGTTGCAGCTCAGGCCTAGAACGTTGACACAAATAGCAATTAGAAACACATTCTTCAATGTCCTTGTCAAGTCCTGGCCACCATAAGTGACTCCTAGCCAATGCCTTCATACGTACTATTCCAGGGTGCCCTTCGTGTAGTTCTACTAAAATTGTAGGTCTGTGGATTTCGGGAATGACAACACGGTTTCCCCACAGAACACATCCCAAATGGGATGACAGTTCATCCTTTCTTCTAAAATAAGGAATGTACTTGGCATCCGGGTTAGTACTGGGCCACCCACTGAGGACCCAGGCCATAGTTCTTTTTAGGATATGGTCATTATTTGTTGCCAAAGCTATATCTTTAGCGGTTAAGGGCCACTCAGGAATGTCCTGTAAAGACATTATTTGTCCCACAGGGGCAGGGTCTTCCTCAGTGATATTTAATGGCAGTCTGCTAAGGGCGTCTGCATGTCCCATTTCCTTGCCCGGTCTGTGTTGCAGGGAGAATGAGTATGCTGAGAGGAAAATTGACCACCTCAGCATTCTGGGCGACATTATTTGGGGTGTCTGTTTATCAGTGGTAAACAGTCCCAATAATGGTTTATGGTCAGTGAGTATGGTAAAGTT
Organism: Vipera ursinii; assembly: GCF_947247035.1. Classification (NCBI taxonomy): domain Eukaryota; kingdom Metazoa; phylum Chordata; class Lepidosauria; order Squamata; family Viperidae; genus Vipera; species Vipera ursinii. The sequence continues at coordinate 37,887,529 of NC_139512.1, forward strand.
CCTACCATAAAGGTAATCATGGAACTTTTTTACTCCTGCCACAATTGCTAATGATTCCCTATCAATCTGTGCATAATTCCGCTCTGCTTTAGTAAGCGTCCTGGAATAATATGCGATTGGCTTTTGAACACCATGACTGTCCAAGTGGCTGATAACAGCCCCCACACCATAAGGTGAAGCATCGCAAGCTAAATAAATTGGTTTATTTTCAATAAAATGGGTTACTGTTGATTGGCTAGAAAGAATGTCTTTTAATGTTTGGAAACTAACTCTATGTTTGTTAAGCCACTGCCACGGGGTCTTTTTATCTAAAAGTCTATGAAGAGGTTCTGCTATGGCAGCTTTGTGTGGCACAAATGTGTGGTAAAAATTAACTAAGCCAAGGAAGGCTTGTAATTCAGCCTTGTTTTTTGGTTCTGGTGCCAATTTAATTGCCTTGATTTTATCAGGGGTAGGATGAATTCCATTTTTGTCTATCCTAAATCCTAGAAATTCAGTGGACTTAACCCCAATGCAACATTTTTCCTTTTTTAATTTCAATCCAGCCCTCCTAAACCTTTCCAATACCTGTTCCAGACGCTCTGCTAATATTTCTTCATTTCTTCCAGCTATCAAGACATCATCAAAATAAGGGCATACACCTGGTATGCCCTTTAAGGTCCTCTCCATCACTTCTTGAAAGATGCCTGGAGCTGCTGCAATACCAAATTGCAGTCTGTGGACTCGGAACGCCCCCTTGTGGGTAACTATCGTCTGAGCTTCTGCAGCCTCTTCAGAAACAGTTAATTGCAAGTACGCCTGCGCCAGGTCTAACTTGGCAAATATGGCGCCGTCCTGTATCGTGGCGAGGACCTGCTTCACCGTCGGGACTGGGTAAGCGTGTTTTTTCATTCCAAGGTTCAGGGTGGCTTTGTAGTCAGCGCAGATCCTCACATCCCCGTTAGGTTTAAGGGGTGTGATGATCAGCGTTTCCCACAAACCACCCTCGACTGGTTCTAAGACGCCTTGGCCTACAAGCTTATCGAGCTCGGCCTCGATTTTTTGCTTCAGGGCGAAAGGCACCCTTCGGGCCTTAAGCCTGATGGGCTTAACCGACGGGTCTAGATTAAATTTAATTGGGGGCCCTTTGTATTTACCTAAAGACCCATCGAATACGTCTGTGAATTCATTGCAGACTGATTCGAGGGTCTTATTTTTAATAACTGAGTTTATTCCCCCTATCCAAATGCCCAGGGCAGGAAACCAATTAAGGCCAATTAGACTAGTCCTCTGGCCCTCAGTAACTATTAAATCTAAAGCTCCCTTAAACCCCTTAAATTTAACACTGAGGGTAATTTTCCCTTTAATTTTTATTGGGGTTTTTTGGAAATCGGTTAATTGGATTTTAGTTGAACTAAGTGGAATTTTTCTGCCACTTATTTGTTCAATCATTTTCAGGGTTTCACTGGATATTATGGACACTGAGGCCCCTGAATCTATTTCCATTTTGCAAGGAACCCCTTGCAAATGGACTATGATTTTTAATTTTCCTTCCGGAAAATTATTAATTTTTCCTTTCCTATTATGATTGACTCGCGCCACCTCCCCATGGTTCAGAAATTTAGCCCACGGTCTAGGGGTCTCTTTGCCACTATAGTAAGGGGTTACCTTACCTTCGGGCCAAACGTCGACTTCATGTAGGCGATTGTCGTGTGCACGACCCCTGCAGATGGCTTGGATGTGGCCGGTCTTCCCACACGATCTACATCTGGCGGTACGGAATCTGCAAGTGGCGCGGGGATGGTTGCCCCCGCAGCTGCCACACCGGTTGTCGTTGTCGTGCGGCCTCGTTGCGGTGTCTCTCCATGGTCGTTGGGTTGCTGTCACTTGTCGTTGTCGGCGGTTCGGTTCGGGCCCGTCGCTTCGGGATGTTTTTGGCGCCATTTTCCCAAATCGTCTGGTGACCTCGGCGATGTCATCTTCCCATTGTTGGTCCACCTCCCCGCAGTCCACAAGGCCTTCTTGATTGATTTCGGCAGACGCAGCCATGCTACTACGGGGGGGGTCGCGATACCCGGTGGATTCATACGTTAGCAGTTCGTCCAGTACTTCTTGCAAATCGCCGGTGGGCTTAGCGATTATTCTATTTTGTAGATGCTCGTCCCGCAAGCCCAGTACCACTCGGTCCCGAATTCGGATTTCCAAGTTGTCATACTTGCATCGCACTGTGGCTTCTCTTACTGCAGCCACGAATTTTTGAATTGATTCTCCCGGCCTTTGGTTTCTTTTTTCGAAGATATGACGCCAAAAGAGTTCGGATCTCCTTGGCGTGAAGTGCACTTTTAGTTTAGCTAACAGGTCAGCATACGAAACACTTGAGACCGGCTGTGGTTGACAAAGTCCTACAGCGATCCGATATACTGGTGTGCCGCAAATTGTCAGTAACGCTGCCGCCTTTTTTCGGTCATCCGTTATCCCGTTTACAAGCAGGAATCCTTCGACCTGTCCTACATATTCTTCCCAGTCCTCTGGGAAGCTTGGGTCGAATTCTTTTAAGGACCCGATTTGCGCCATTCGGAGGATTGTTGATTCCGCCGCGGCCGCTTGGTTGACTGTGACTTCTTTTCAAATTTGCCGCCTTTGCGCAGCTGTTCCGCCGAACCTTCTCTGGTCTGCCGTCTATCCCACCTTCGTCGCCAATTGTTTGGTTCAGGTAGACAATGACTCAGAGTGGTTCACAATGAAAGAGTTTATTCAATACACATAAGTCAACTGTCAACTGTCAAATGTTTCAAGCTTTTATAGTAGAACTGTTTAAACTGTAACCAATCATCAAACGCCTCTTTCCCGCTTCTTTGCTACTTTAACCAATGGTTGCACCAGAATCTCCCGCTTCAAGAACCTACTTTTGCAACCTTGCTATTTTACAAGTATGCAACTATTTACAGACACAACAAGAAATATATGTTAGATTTAGTAAAAAGGCGCTTAGGGATGAAGGGTAACAAAAGTCTAGAAGCCAGACCTTCTCTCATGCTGGGAAGCAAATCGTGTTAAGACAATTACCCCGTAGGGTCAGAGAGAGAAGGCAGAAATATTTGGCACTGACATCCAAACATAGAAGATTAGATGTAATCTAATTGTGCGTTCCCCGTGCGTTCCCACAGAGAGGGCCTCCTCAGGGTGCCTCCAGTCAGAGAATGTCGGCTGGTGGCCCCCAGGGGGAGGGCCTTCTCTGTGGGCGCTCCAGCTTTGTGGAACCAGCTGCCGGTTGAGCTCCGGATGGCACCGGATCTCTGCTCCTTCCGTCGCGGGTTAAAGACCCATTTATTTGAACAAGCTGGCCTGGCCTGATGGGGAATCACTTAGGGTTTTAATATTTATATATATTTTTATTGTTTTTATTGTGGGCAATAATTTAATTCTTTTTTAATTTTTGTATTTTTGTAGTTTTAAGATATGCCCTGTTCACCGCCCTGAGTCCTTCGGGAGAAGGGCGGTATAAAAATTTAATAAATAATAAATAATAATAATAATATAAGTGGCTAGTTGATGATGGTCTCTCGTTGACGTGGCAAGGCAAGAGAATTCGGTTGGACACCCCCCAAGATGCACAGGTTTTTTTAGCTAATGAGATCAAACCTTGGGAATGGAGTCTGGGTACGAAATGGGAGTGAAGGAATCAGAAATTGGTGCGGCAGGGGGAAGAGTGGATAATGTGGGGAGTGAGGGAGACAAAGAGGAAGAGAAGAAGTATCAGAGAGTGACTAGACAGACCACCAGGGCAAGAATGGCGGAGAAATGAAAATGGGCGATGTATGTTTACTTTCAGTTAACGTTAATGGTGTGAACTTGCCGGTCAAAAGGAAACATTTTTTCCCCGAAATTGTTAAAGTCAGGTGTGGATATAGTGTGTCTCCAGGAAGTGCACATTAAAAAACAACATGAAACTGTTTTGCATTGTTCAAAATTAGGTAATTTATTTGTGGCCTTAGCAGATAAAAAACAAAGGGGAGTGGTTTTTTAGGTTAAACAGTATCTGAAAGCTAAATTAATTTATCAAGGCGAAGATGGGAGAGTCCTAATGATTGAAATTGAGATTGGTTGTCACAGGACACTGCTGGTGAGGATATTTGCCCCGAATGGAGCCCAAAAGCAATTTTATGAAAGGCTGTATTATAGGTTGGTAGACTTGCAGTGTGATCAAATTTGCATAATAGGTGATTTCAATGGGATTATAAATAAGGAGATGGACTATAATTGTGATCAGGAACAAGGGGTTAGGCGGCTGACAGATAGGCAGATACTTCCCAAAATATGTGACGAGATGAGGGAGGAGCTTGGCCTTCGAGATGCCTGGCGGGAGTTGAACCTAAACGGGAAGCAATTTACTTTCTTTTCTACGAGGCATAGATCTTGGTCGCTCTTGGACATGGTGTGGATGACGGCCGAGATAAGATCTTCAGCCACTGTGGAAATACAGACTAATTTATGGGCTGATCACAACCCCATAGTGGTGGTATGGGGTGAAAGTAGTATTGAGAAAAGGAGAAGGTGGACCCTTGATGTAACAATATTAAGAGACATAGAATTCCAGCAGTTAATTAAGAGAGAGATGGAGCTTTTTTTTAGGGCGAACGATAATAGGGAGACGTCGTTACAAATCCTTTGGGATACAGCGAAAGCTTATATGCGTGGAGTGGCAATTAAATTTATCGCGAGGAAGAAAAAGGTTAAATTACAGGAAAGAGAGGAGTGGGTAGAGAAATTAAGAGAAGCAGAAGGGGACTTACAACTACACCCATTAGATCAAAGTTTGGGAGAGAAGGTTGATAGAATGAGACATCAGATTACGTTACTAGAACAGGTTGATTTGGTCCAGAAATTTCAAAGTGTCAGGCAGCACCATTTTGAGCCTGTTAACAAAGCAGGGCGTTGGTTGACTTACCAGTTGAAGAAAGAGAAAGAGAAAAGGTTTATTGATCAACTACAAGATGAGACAGGAGAGATTAGAGTAGATATGGATGGAAAGAAGAGAATTGCACAAGATTTTTTTTTCATGCCTATACTTTGGAGAAGAGGTACAGGAGAATACGATCTTGGACTATCTGACTTATGTGGATCCCCCTGTAGTCCCACAAGACATGAGGGAGCTTTTAAATGAAGAGATAACAGAAGGGGAGATAGAAAGTGTGATTAGTAGTCAAAAGACGGGTAAGACTCCAAGGACAGATGGCTTGCCTGACGAAATTTATAAATTGTTCTCAGAGACTTTGGTGAAATATTTGAAAGATCTATTTAACACAGTTTTAGAGGAATCTGTAGTTCCCAAATCTTGGTCCGAAGTCTATATCACATTAATTCCTAAAGAAAGCACTGATCACTCACAAATCAAGAATTATAGACCTATCTCCCTTTTAAATACAGATTATAAAATATTTGCTTCTATCATGGCTGGGAGACTTAAAAGATTTTTCAGTAGCTTTATTCATAGTGACCAAAATGGCATTTTACCATCTAGGCAGATTAGGGATAACTTGAGAATTATAATCGATGTGCTGGAGTATTATGAGGCCCAACCCGATAAACAGTTAGCATTGGTATTCCTTGATGCCCAAAAGGCATTTGACAAGGTGAATTGGAGGTATCTAAATTGGTTATTGAGGTACATGGATTTTGGTCCAAAGTTTTTGAATGCATTCCAGGTGATTTATAAGGAGCAAACTGCCAAAATTTTGATTAATGGAGAGGAATCGGAAGAGATGAAAATAGCAAGAGGAACGAGGCAAGGCTGTCCTATGTCTCCCTTGTTTTTTATTTTATCTTTGGAGCCATTTTTGAGAGCCTTGAGAGGAGACCCAGAAGTTAAAGGGTTGAGGATAAAAGAACAAGAATATAAAGTTCAGGCGTTCATGGACGATTTAGTGTTTATTCTTGAAGAACCTATAAATTCAGGTAAGCGTCTCTTGGAGAAGTTGGAGGAGTATGGAGAGGTGGCAGGGTTATAGATTAACAGAGAAAAAATGAAAGTTATGGTAAAGAATATGACGATAGCGCAAAGGTTGGAGTTGCAAGGCAAGTTGGGGCTGCAGGTGGAATGTAAGCTAAAATATCTTGGAATCTGGCTCACAGAATGGTGCTCCTCAATTAAAGAAAATAACTATCAAAAATTATTGGTACAAATATCCAAGGACTTGGAGAAGTGGAACAAATTGCCCTGTCTCTATTTGGTAGAATAGCATTAATAAAGATGCAGGTTTTGTCGACATTTCTCTTTCTTTTTCAAACAGCTCCTGTGAAGTTAGACAATTCATTTTTTAAGAATTTGGAGAGACTTGTTTCTAGATTTGTTTGGGAAAATAAAAAACCTCGGGTCAAAGCTAAGATAATGCAAGGACCAAAGGTAGAGGGAGGACTTGGGCTCCCTAATTTGTAGTATTATAATGTTGCGGCGTTGTTAGTTTGGATAAGGGAGTGGATGACTCTCCAAAATAGGCAGTTGTTAGCATTAGAGGGACATCATCTATCCCAAGGGTGGCATGCTCATTTGTGGCAGGAGTCAGGAAGCCCACCGAAATATTTTATTAGGCATTATTTGCGTACTATACTATTAGGGGCTTGGTCATTAGTTAGGAAGTTTTACACGAGGACACCGTATTGGCTGTTGCCGATGGAAGCATTGACCTACCCTAATGTGTTTAACCCAGAAAAAGGGTTGATTTATAAAGAATTATTGCATTCAAATGGAGAATTAAAATCTAAACTGCAATTGCAGGAACAGGGTATCCAGGTAGATTGGTGGGCGTATATGCAGATTCGCAGTCGGTTTATGAAGGAGAGAGTGGTGCCAGGGATTACTAGAGAAGCTCAAGGATTCAATAAGATTCTTTTCGGGAAAAGTGAGAAGTTGCTGGCAAAATGTTATTCCTTACTATTGGATATGGATGGGTCAAATGAGCTTACAGAGGGCTTTAGGGTCACCTGGGAAAGGAATCTGGGTTACCAAATTGACCGTGATAATTGGCAGTCCATTTGGGAGAAAAATGTTAGGCTAACGAAATCTACTGCGTATAAGGAGAACATTTATAAGATGATGTTTCATTGGCATCTCCCTCCAGCTAGATTGGGTAAAATATTTTTGGGTGTGTCCCCAGCGTGTTGGAAGTGTGGAGAAAGAGAGGGCACCTATTACCACCAGTGGTGGACCTGCGGCAAAGCGAGGAAGTATTGGCATTGGCTTCATATATGGTTGAATGAGATTTTAGGACATTCTGTTAAATTGACTCCTGAGACTTTTTTGTTAGCCTTAAAATCAGACAATCTGAATAGATCTGCATGGTATTTGATGTTGCATTTGTTAACGGTGGCACGGATATTATGGGCTAAATATTGGAAGAATTCTGTTAGTCCTCCCGAGGATCTGTTAATCAAGAAATTTATTGATTGTGCGGAATCAGACCATTTGACCATGCTGTTGAAAGATAAGGGGGATACAGATTATTATTTATCTTGGAGACCGTGGTATGAATGGTTGACAAAAAGGGATGTTTACAGGAAGGATTGATTATACAATGTAACAGCAACTTGTCTAAATTATTAGAATGTTTATTATTACGTTTTGTATTTTTTTAAAAGAATTTTAATAAGCACTGCAATGTATTGTTATGATGTAGTTGTGGATGATTTCAATAAAGTAAAAAATATATTTAAAAAAGAATGTATTCTGGGGTACGTGGGATAGGCATCTTATTTTGGAGGAGCCATATGGTTTGTTCAAGGTTCAAAATATTTAACATATTTCAGAGGTGGGCAACATGGTGCTCCCAGGCACTAGTACAACCAAGGACATCTATTTTTGAGCCCATCAACTCTGTGTCCCATTTGATGTTACCGTATTTTCCGGCGTATAAGACAACTGGGCATATAAGACGACCCCCCAACTTTTGAGATGATTTTCAAGATTTTTCATCTTATACGCCGGAAAATCAGCAAGCCCGGGAAGGCACACTGTCGTGGCCCACGGGTGCGACATTCAGTGGGGCACACGGGCCTCACCCGTCTCACTGCAGACACGCCTCCTGCACTACGGGAGCCACCCCCACCATCCCTGCTCGCCGCCAGCATGGGCCTACCTCGATGAATCGCGAACATGCCTTCGGCACAGCGGCTGCTACCGCCGACTATCCGCCGCCACCACGGAGCTTCCCTGTCAGCTGGCCGGCACGTGCATGCACAGGACACATCTGCCGGGCCTCGCCTGGTGCCGGCAGGCTCCATGGTGTCCTCTCTCGGAACTGGACCCGTCCGTGCCACAACAAGCCCGGACGCGGCACGGACTGGGGAGTGCGAGGAGCACAGACTGGCTGGGAGATGGCTTCGGAGCGCGCTGCTGGGGGCTCCGTCTAGTGAGCCTCCTGGCATGGCTGGGAACGTGGCAGTGCCAGGACCTGTGGGGGATGAAGAGGGGGCCGCGGACTGGGGCTGGGTGGGGGCCATGCACGGGTGGGAGCTGGGCATGGGGAGGGGAGAGGGCAAGCCACGGGGTGGTGGTTTCGGGGTTCACTGGAAGCTCACCTGGCAGGTGGAAGGCGCTGGGAGGCAGGGGCCATGGCAGAAGACATTGTCAGGGAAGGGTAGGGTGGAAATAGGGAGGGGGCGGGTGTAGGCATGTATGGGTGGGGTCGGGCATTGGCGGTAGAAGGGTATTTAGCAGCATTGGTTGCAGGTAGCAGCCAATGCTGACTTTGCTTTCTTTTGGATCGTTATCTGCTGTTTGCTTTGCAATAAATACGTTCCTGTGGACTCAGCTCTCGTACCGGCTGCGTTTCTTCGTTACTCGTCCAGACGGGCTGAGACTCGCTGACTTGCAGCCAAGCCGGAGCCAAAAGGGGCTTTTCCTTCCACCCACCCTTTGGAATAGACGCAAGAGCTCCCGGGGTCTGGCGTTCGCAAGGGGGAGGGGAAGGGGCTGAGAGGCTCTTGGGTGTGGGAAGGGAGAGTCACGTTGGAGGGGGGACTGGACTAAGGAGGCTTGAAGTTGCTTTGCAAGAACAGGGGCGCTCGATTGATTTATGTACTATTTTCCGGCGTATAAGACGACCCCCCAACTTTTGAGATGATTTTCATGGGTTAAAAAGTCATCTTATACGCCGGAAAATACGGTATTATTGATTTATTTAGATTTCATGAGAATATACTTGCTGGATCAGCAAGAATTCCAATGCACCTCAATGCATTCCAATGAATTCTCCAATGTATTCCAGAATTTTGTTTCTCAAAACCACTAACCAAATGCCTCTGGGGTGTTTGTTAGTAGGAGAAGGAAGTATAACCCCCCACACAATTGTTTCTCTACAATTGGTGTTATGTGCAACCTTCCCTCAATCCAGAGGTAACACTAAATCTTCACTATTATCAGCCCTTGATAGACTTGTCCCAAAGCCATCTAAATTAGTTATCACTATACATTAGAAACAGAAATAAGCATCACCCCCTATAGCCAGCAATGACTACCGGATAAAATCCATAGGGACTCCTTACCTTTAGTATATCTTATGGTACTGAATTTTGCATTATGTGAAGTGCTTTCTTTTCTCAGTTGTAAATCTCTTTCAATCAAATTCATTGACTGACCTCTGATCCTCATGCTTTAGAAAGTGAAAAGTTCTACTTATTCCATCTTTTTCCTGCCATAAATGACTTTATGTTTGGTTGTTTGGTTGTTTTGATTTAATTTATGTCACTCATTTTCTTCACAAGATGAAACTGGTGCATATACCACTCTCTCCTCAAGTATTTGTCTTGATTTAAAGTCACACATTAACCTTCCATGTGTCTATCCAAGTCCAGCATTTAACCATTACATCACACCAACTCTTTATATGTATCAAGTGCTGTTTTTCCAAGTCAAACATTCCCAATTTTACTTTTTCTCAGCTGAAGATATTTGAGCCTTTTTTGAGTTTTGGGTTACTCTGTACTACTCTTTTCCCACCTTTAATATATCTTTTTAAAAATGTAATGAACAGATGATATTCTACCTGTTTATACATAATAAACATATAGAATAAATACTTTCATTTGCAATCCTTTGCCTTATTATCTTTATTCATTCATTCATTGAATTATTCTTTAATGTGGATTTTTGGTTTCTTTATATCTTCTATATACTTGACTTGACACAAGTCAACATCCTGAATGAGCCAAAGACATCCTGAAGAGATCCAGAGAGATAATGTTGACAAAAATGTGCAAGAATATTTATGTAAGTGAAGAGGGATGAAACATTCTGTAAGTCCCAGAAAACCAGATAGTATTCAAAGGAGGCTCAGATAGGCTCCTCTTTGAATGATTAGGGTAGTAGAAGGAAGGGAATTAAAATACAGTCAGAGTCTTTTAATATAGCCTACTTCAATAAAAAATAACTCTAATCTTTCTCATCTATTTCAGCATACACGTATATTAAAATTAGTCATAGGACCCCACATTCATGTTCATTTAATTGTTTGTCTGTTTTTGCAATGCCCACAAGTCCTTGGAATGGGTGACTATTTGGGGTCTATCAAATTTATCAGTCAAGTGTTATGAAAACCCATTTATTATTTCTGACTTTTCCTGAACATATTTCATTGCTTTGTTCTTAGTATCTGTTACAAAGCCTGATTTAGATGGTACCATGTTTTAAACTCCAAAACATTATGGATTCATTATATTCTATTCTATTAAGCCAGTTTTAATTGCATGTGAATTTATTGTTGCAAGCTACCTTGGGAGAGTATCTGCCCTTGAAGGTGGCCTTTAAAAATTAATAAAATCAGTGATACAATGAAATAATTAAATATTGGAATTTCTCTTCTCTTTATGCAATATAATACTCTCCCCAAATCATACCCATGTATCGGCATCCAGACAAATGGCTGGGGAATTATTGTTTTTAATTAAACTCCTCTTCTATACCTATGTTCCCATGTAAAAGTTCGATAGCCCAAATGGCTTTTAATCTGCCTAAGTGGTTAATTCAGTGGAATGAGTCTCTAGGAATGCATTTCGCCCCCTATAAATGCAGGAATTTAGCATTAGTCCGAGCACTGCTTAAATGAATTTGCTTATTGTAGCTCCAAATCACATTGCCTTTATTCACACCATCAACTAAGCACACATAATTTGGCACATGGAATGGTGCTTGCTCAAAGGATGTCCAAACATTAAAGGTGTATAGAGAGAAGCTTTAGCTTCGTTACATGTTCCTGGAGAATCCATTTTCAGGTGAAATATAAAGTAAAACTTTATTAGCAGAGAGCTAATTGTCAATCTTGCTTCCCAGAGAGAAGACTGAGAATTGTGGTTCAACATGGACTTATCATAACCTCAATGCAAAACTAATCTCTCTTCAAGGAATACATGAATGTTCTGCTATTCAAAGGAACTCAAAAATTCTTTTCTACTTGGGAATGTAGGTAGAAGAAAGTTCATAATATCTTCATGGAGGGTGGTAGTGGGGGAATCAAAGTATTCATCATGTTACCATAGTAATCCTTGTAATAGTCTTGTAGATGGGGAAAAAGTGTACAGTCGCCTCAGATTCATGTACCTTGTATTTCCTCTGTAACTGCTAGTTGAATTTACTATGTCCTGAAGTCATGCCAAGCAGCTGACACTTCTCCAATATGAAGCCCCATGGATTTAACTAAAATAATACAAACATATTTTATGCAACATCCATTACATAAGTAATGTATAAATATACAGTGATATTCTTCATCATTCAATTCATATTTTGCCTTTTAACCCAGAGGGCACTCAAGACAGCTACAGGAGAAAGAAATAAGACTGCATATATTCATAACTAATCAATTGTTCAGAATATAGCTAGGATCTCATTTTTATTAAAAGGCTGGCCAAATCCTGCCCCTTGTGTTTCCAATTTCCCATTAAAGGGACATGTTTTTGATTAGTTTCTCTCTTATAGAAGGAGCAAAAAAAGTTTCTGTAAAAATTTACAGGTGCCCAAGGTGGAAATAGCAGTTGCTTGCCTACTTAACTTTTTTCTCTTTTAAGAATTGCAGTCAGGTGATCATTCCTAGGAAGAAATGACAGTCGAAGAAAAGCTCCCATGGTGCTTTGACTCAACAGCTAGGCATGAGGGCTTTTTTAAAGCCACTACTTAAAGGCATGTTCTAGGGAGGTGGAGGAAAGGGGGAAACGACTGTGGAATCAAAGACTCTCTCATTTTTGACATGTGTTGCAGCTGCCATTTTGTTTTTTGACTCCCCTGTGACTACTGTTTTCAAGTTATGAGAAGTTTTATCTCATCTTTCGTCACCTGCAAACTCCAAAACAAAGTCACAAGTTCTGTTTCTATACAGTATACCCTATTTAAAGTAATGATGTATTTGCTTTCCCCACAAATCAAAGGGGAGCAAACCAGATTTGAATGCAGAGGGATGAGGGCAGTTGTTTTATGCTTGTCCATTGAGAAGAAGCAAGGAATAACTATATAAATACCTACTTTCAGATGTACATGGTGCCTCAATAGATCATTAATTGCTGCTAATGAGCCATTGTTAGTATTAGAAAGATTCCTTAGATAGTTTGCCCAGCTATATCTAGACTTTTGGATAAATTCTTTAAGGATTCCATCTTGATTTGCTGAGGGGGTTTTTTTTAGCTTCTGATACCATTTCTTCTGTATACTACAAAGCAGAAGAGATTATCCCTTAATTAAGTGCTTTTTACCCCTGTGACATCTTTGAGTACACTGGCTTTTCATTAAATTATTTTTTTCAGCAACTTTCTAGCCTCTACTTTCATATTAGTAACTCTTTTCATTTCTGAGCTGTTAATCCAGGGACCAGTCAAATTAGCCATATAGCTAGTTAGAGAGCTTAATAACAGTGAATATTTTTACATGACTTTAAGTCATTATTTGAAATCTCTGCTGTAGAAAATGCTGAAATTCAAAAATAGAAAACATGAAATGAATTCATGGTTTATTCAATGCATGATCCAGTTTATTCTTATAATAGCAAAGTACATTATTACTGTTTATTATTCTTAACACCGAGTAATTGCAATGTTCAACCAAATAATATTTTAATAGTTATTTTTTTACTTAATTAACTAGTCAATTAATCTAAATATTGAGTCAAGACATCCAATTTGCAGTAATATAATTTAAACAAAAACTATTGACTAATTTTTCGTTAATCCGAATTTCATACTGAAATTTTCAAGGAAGATAATTTACACTGTAACAAGCAAGTAAGAATCATTGATTGTTAGAAAAGGAATTATATCTAATATTTTTGTTTCTTCATTTGTGAGTTAAAAATGAATCTGTTTCTCACTAATGCTTTATCCGTAACACCATTCAATTTTGTATTTTTGTGCATTTTTTTAAAAAAAAACTCTCAAAACAGTTTTTTGAGTATATTTTCAAACTGTTTCTTGTCTCTCATAATGTACAGTTAAATGTGCATTTTTGAAAGATTACATTGGTGAGAAATGCATTGCAATGTCCAGAGAACTAGAAAATTTAGTGGATAGCTAATTGCTATCATGAGTCTGAGATACCAGAACACATAACTCTGTATTAGAAGAGTTTTCACTAGGAGTAAAAGAATAGGAAAGAAAATAACTGCTTATTATCCTTTTTGCTAGTTGGAAAAAGAGTTTCATTGTGATAAAATTTTATGACTGTGGGGTTGCCACTTACTTGTTCATTTATTTTGCCTTTATTTTCTTCTTTCCTTATCTCCTCTATGAAGTCATCAACATAGCCAAATTGTATAGTTCTATCTCACTAGAGTAAGCAGTTGGCGCATGATGCTCATAGATAACTTTATGAAGTTCTGAACTGTTTAGGTTTCCAGAGCATTTCTGTGCCATCTGCAGAGTGTGAGGCAGCTCACAAAAAGAAAGTTACTGTAAATACAAAGGTAAAAAATACAAAAAGCTCAGAAAATTACTAACTCACATTAGTTAGTTCTCATCCAAGATTTGCAGTATTGGTAGAAAATATCACAAGATTTTGGTTATCTCATGAGATGTTATCTATTTATTTACTTATTTTTTTTTAAAAAAAACCACATTAGTTTTAATTTGGAGTTGCTGAAGGTGCCAGCTGGGCCCAATATAAGTGCCATGGTGCATGCAAGAATCATGTTGCTGATTCCAGGCTTGTAGGCTAGTTCTTAGAATTGTTGATGATCATAAATATATAGTAAGCCTTTATATTTTCAAATCAGTACTCAACAACTGATCATCCTTCACCTCTTCCAATCATGTTGCTGATATAATTGAAAATATAGTCTCCATACTTCCTGTACAGCTTTGTCCAGCAGGAAGCCTAAGTCTGCGCATAGCCATCTCCATGTGAATAGAACACTGAAATTGGTACTACAACAGGTGTTAATGTTTCTATGGAACATTCTACTGCAACTCACAACATCACATGACATGTTGCAACGTATCGTGACTTTTTTGCCATTGCCGGCAATGGGGTGGGTGTGGTTTCACTATGATTCATCCAGCCTGTGGGCCAGCAGTTTAAGACCCCTGATTTAGAGCCTCCTTGTTGCAGATAATTACATTTTCAGCATTGAGAGAATTGAACATAGTGGTCTAACTAGTCTTTTCCTACTTTCTGTTCTATAAGACTGCCTCTTTCAATCACTAACTTGATTTGTCTGGGGACTACCCGAAAAAAGTTGTAGTGGTCTTTATAATGGAAAGGTCAAGATCCACATCTGTCGGTGCACATTGGTCATAATATCCAGTGCACATACGTTATAAGCAATAAATTCCATAGTGTTGCTTATAATATCCCACAAGAAAACTTTGAAACTTTTTTAAAAAAAAAATCAAAAATATCAATGCCCTTTGTAATGTTTTGTGGTTTTGTCTTACCAAAGAGTATCACGTGGGGTTAATTGCTGGAAGGTTGTTTAAGCAGGGAAGCTGGCTAATGGCTCCCAGCTCCTCAGACAACCTGTCTCCAGCGCCGCCATTGGCTGGCTCTTGGGCGGCAATAGGTTGCTTTAAATCTATTGGCCACCACCTAGAGGCCATGGTATAAATAGCTGCATTCACAGCCCTGTTTCTCAGTTCAGTTCCTGTAAGCAAATAAAGAATGATTCTTGCTGAACTCACTTGCCTCATCTCGTCAATCAAGCAACAAAGCCAGTATATAACACTCTTTCTATCCTGTTTCTTCAAATTCCAACTTTTGCTTCAATACAGTGTCAAATAAAATACCAGTCAAAATTTTACAAGACTTCTGATTGACTCATTGCATGTGTTAGGTCTATGGCAATTTTACCCATTGTTTACCTAAAAAGAAACTGCCTAAAAAGGCTTGTCTTTATATACCATGGCAATTATATTTTTGTGATTCTGTATCTCTGTGTGTTTATCATCTAATAACACTAGAAGAAATGGAAAGCAAGGCCATTTCATTTGTTCTGCTGAGGCCAACTCTTCTTTTTTCTGTACTTTTTCCATCACAGCTGATAATTATAAAAATTAGTAAGCAATTTTAAAATATTGTGCCTGAGTTTGCATAGTTTCTTTTATGGAGACATTTGTGCCTGAAGATTGACAAGGAAGGTCAAAGGACTTTCCCTCTTCTGGAAAGTCACATTGTTGTTTCATAGGAAACCAAATTCCCATTTATGGTTGACAAAGATGGGGTCTTTGATACACTCAGAAGAAATTATCTGAGAAGGAAAGGCAAATGGTTCCCAAAGGTTTTAATTAATTGCTTTAGTCTTCCAAGCCTAATCAGAATTGGAATAAATCAACTTTAGTCAAGCCAAGACCTACACTTGTGGAATCTTCCCATAATAATCTCTAAGAAATGAAACTTCTAAAGGGAGCAAATTCTTCTTTGCTCTCAAGAACTAGCTATATCTCAGAGTTCCCCAACTGCAATACAATCTAGGAATCATATCACTGACCTCTTTTCTCAGATTGTTGTAAGAATGGTTAGAATTGTGAAGTGGCAGACAGACCACTCAAGACAGCTGGTAACTTCAACAGGTTTATTTAGAACAGAGCAACTGATAACAGAGACGTTCGGCTTTTTATAGTCTGCAACCGGCCAGCTGGTCCAATCAGCGGCCGGTCTTTTCCCGCTTTGCTTTCCGCTCCAATCAGCTTCGCGGAGCGTCTGACAGCTCGGTTCCTCGTGGCCGGGCGGCTTTGTATTGCTCTGACAGCTGAGAGCTGTCAGCCGGTTGCGCCTGCGTATTGTTGGGAGTTTTTGACAGCTGTCAAAACTCCCGCGTGTTCGGCTATCAAACGCTTTACCTCATGTTCCTTTTGTTATAGTTTTAGTGAACTAGTGTTAACACATTAAATGGAACTATTTACATATAATACACCCCTTACCCTTCCCCCGGATCGTTTTCACCCCCATGTGTTTGTTTGTTGCTGCCTCCCCATTCGTAGTCCTGTAGGTAGGCAGGTGCTTTCTTAATTCGGCTGGATCATCGAGGGGGTGTCTCATTCTCAGGCTCCCCTTCCTCCTGTGGTAGTGGTGGTCCTGCCTCGTCGTGGGGCGGAGTCAGGTCGTCTGGTATGAAGGGTGGCATGTAGGGGTGTGTTGGTTTTCTGATGGGGTTGGCGGGGGTGTGTTTTGTGGTTTGCAGTTCCGTAGCTGATCGACGTGTCGCCGTAGTTGTCCTTCTGTGTCAGAATGAATTAGGTATGAAATGGGTCCCGTTTGTTTTATTATGACCCCTTGTATCCATTTTTGGTTGCCGGAATAACTTCTGGCCCAGATGGTTTGGCCAGGTGAAAAGGTTCGTGGTGATGGTGTTGGTGGTTCTTGGTCATTTGTTGTTCTGTCTGGGTGCAATCGATCTAACCTTGTTATTAGCCTCCTGCCCCACCGTAGTTCCTCCGGCGTTTTGCCTGTGGTGGTGCATGGTGTGGTGTGTTGGGCCAGGA
This sequence comes from Vipera ursinii, assembly GCF_947247035.1. Lineage (NCBI taxonomy): Eukaryota > Metazoa > Chordata > Lepidosauria > Squamata > Viperidae > Vipera > Vipera ursinii. Next base: position 37,904,458 of record NC_139512.1, read on the forward strand.
GGAATTGGCTGAGTCGCCGGTGCCAGTCTCCTTTTATAAAGTTTTTAAGTGCCTCTTTGGTGGACCTTACCATTATTTCTGCCATGCCATTGGTCGACGGGCGGAATGGCGCTGACGTCACCAGTCTAATAGAGTTCCTCGAAGCGAACATCTGAAATTCACGAGAAGTGAATTGTGGGCCGTTATCAGAAACTATGACGTCAGGAAGGCCGTGTGTTGCGAAAACCTTTCTAAGTGCTTGTATAGTGGAGTTCGTTGTTGTTTTATTGAGGGGTATCACTTAGAGCCATTTAGAATAACTATCTACAATTATTAAGAAATTCTGCCCTCGTATTGGTCCAGCGAAATCTAGATGGATGCGGGACCATGGGTTTTTTGTAGTTTCCCATTTGTGGACTGGGGCGTGGGGCGGCTCGCTTCTGGTTAATTGGCAAGTGTAGCATCCCCCTACGTGTTCTTCTATATCCTTATCGATACCTGGCCACCACACATAGCTTCTAGCAAGCAGCTTCATTTTTACCATTCCAGGGTGTCCTTCGTGAAGGGTTTTTAATGTTTGTTGTATGTTTTTGTGTGGTATCACCACCCTGTTTCCCCATAGGAGGCAGCCTAAATGTGATGTTAGTTCTAATTGTTTGGTGAAAAAGGGCCGGAAAATTTCCTCTGGGCACTTATGTGGCCATCCTGCTGTGACCCATCGCAGGACCCTGCTGAGAGTTTTATCCTTAGCGGAGTTGTCGGCAATGATTTTTGCTGTGAGAGGGCATTCTGGTAATTCAGCAATAGCAAGTATGTTGCCTGCGGGGGCTGGGTCGGGGTCGTGTTGTTGTATAGGAAGTCTGCTTAAGCAGTCTGCATGTCCTAGTTCCCTACCCGGCTTGTGTACCAATTTGTAGGAGTATGCTGATAAAAAGGTGGACCAGCGCAGGATTCTAGGGGATAATATTTGAGGGGTTGTTTTGTCCCAGGTAAATATGCCTAATAGGGGTTTGTGGTCAGTGAAGATAGTGAAAGGTCTACCATACAAGTAGTCATGAAATTTTTTCACGCCGGCGATAATGGCCAGTGCCTCCCTATCAATTTGTGCGTAATTCCTTTCAGTTTTGGTAAGGGTCCGGGAATAAAATGCGATAGGTCTTTGCGTGCCGTCCTGGTCAAGGTGGCTCAAGACGGCTCCTATCCCGTATGGGGACGCATCGCAAGTGATGCAAACGGGAGCGTCCTCATTGAATAGGGTGACAGTGGAGCTTTTGCAAATGATGTTCTTAAGTGACTGGAAACTATTTTCGTGTGCCCTTGTCCAGGTCCAGGGGGTGCCTTTATCTAATAATCTATGTAGTGGTTCTGCAATTGTAGCCTTATGGGGAAGGAAGGCGTGATAGAAATTTAATAGCCCCAAAAACGCCTGGAGTTCTTGTTTGTTCTTGGGGCTGGGGGCTGATTGAATAGCTTTAAGTTTGTCGTTGGTAGGATGGATGCCCTGGGCATCAATTTTGTACCCGAGGAATTCCGTAGAGGGAACTCCTATGGAACACTTTTCTCTTTTTAGTTTAAACCCGGCTGTTCTGAACCGCTCTAGCACAGCTGACAATCTGTCAGCTAGAATGGCTTCTGTTTCCCCAGCAATGAGCACATCGTCAAAGTAAGGGCAAACCCCGGGGATCCCTTTTAAGTTTTTTTCCATGATGCTTTGAAATATGCCCGGGGCTGCCGAAATGCCGAATTGCAGTCTTGTCACTTTAAATGCTCCGCGGTGTGTGACAATTGTCTGGGAGACCGCGGTGTCATCGGTCACAGGCAATTGCAAGTACGCCTGCGTGAGGTCTAATTTTGCAAAAATGGCGCCGGAGCGGATGGAGGCGAGGACGTCTCTCACCGCTGGAATGGGGTAAGTGTGGGCGTTGAGTGCTAGGTTTAGGGTCGCTTTATAATCAGCGCACAATCTAATTTGCCCGTTAGGTTTTACAGGGGTTATGATGGGGGTTTCCCAGCTGCCCCCGTCAGTAGGTTCTAAAACTCCTAGCTTGACAAGGCGTTCCAACTCGTCCTCAATTTTTTGTTTGAGGGCGAAGGGAACCCTCCTGGCCCTAATTTTGACAGGTTGTATGGCGGGGTTTAGGTTAAGGGCGATGGGAGGACCTGTATATTTTCCCAATGAACCATCGAAGACGTCTGCATATTTTGTGCAGACGGCTTCGAGGTTTGAAGTTTGCACTGCGTTGACGCCGGTAATGGCAATGCCTAAGGGGCTAAACCAATTTAGCCCTATTAAATTCTTGCGATCCCCTTGGGTGACTATTACCTCTAGGGGCCCTTTGAATTTTTTATACTCTACCCAAAACTTTGGCTTTACCCTTAAGCTGTATAGGTGTTTTCTGGTAGTCAGCTAGCTGCACCTGCGGGGGTTCTAACAGTATTGCTTTTTTACTGCGCCGGCAGATTTCCCTGTACGTTTTAAACAAAATTAGGGTTACTGCTGATCCTGAGTCCACCTCCATGTCACAGTAGACTCCCTGAAGCTTTGTTTTAATTTTTACCTTAGGACTTAAGTGGTGCACCCTGTCTACCGCCTCCACTAACCCTTCTGGGGACTTTCCCTTACTGGCTCGGTGGGTGTTCGTACCTGGGGGGTTAGCCTCCACTTCATGCAGGTTGTCGCGGGGACGGCTTCGGCAGACGGGTTTAATGTGGCCAGTCTTACCACAATTGTGGCATTTTGCGCTCTGGAACCAGCAGTTGGCCCAGGCATGGTTGCCCCCGCAGCTGGCACAGTTGTTGCGTTGTTCCCTTTGAGCTGGAATGAAATTCCTAGGTTTAGGACGGTCATTGTTGTCACTCCATCTGTTTTGTCTCCTCTCCATCCGGAGTTGTAATGCGTCGGTGTCTGTCAGATCTATGGATTCTTCGTCACTGAAGGACGCTTCGTCCTGATGGACGCTTCCTTGGGGTTCGGCCGTAGTTCGGGCAAGGGTTCTCCTGTGATTGTCTTCGTACACCAAGATCTCCCGGGAGACCTCGGCGAGAGTCATATCAGGTTTAGACGTGATTTTTTTCTTGAGGCGTTCGTCCCTCAACCCGATGACCACTTGGTCCCGGATCCGATCTTCCAGGTCAGGGAAGTTGCAGCTCTGCGCGGCGTGTCGGACTCCTGCGATGAAGTCGTTTGCAGCTTCCTCCGGCCGCTGTCTTCGCTGGGCAAACTGTACCCGCCAGTACAGTTCCGAGCGGGCCGGCATGTAGTGTTTGTTGAGCCGGTCTATGAGCTCAGTGTATGGGACCTCGGTGATCGGCACAGGGCTGAATAGCCCTACAGCAGCATCGTAGACTGGGGGACCGCTGATGTAGAGGAGCGCTGCGGCTTTGGCTCTGTCGTCCGTGATTTTACTAACGAGGAGGAATCCCTCGACCTGCCCCAGATGCGACTCCCATCGCTCTGGGTGGCGGGTGTCAAACTCCCTCACTCGTCCGAAATTGGCCATGCTGTCTGGGTCCGGTGGTCCGCTTCGCGATGGAAGTTAAAACTTCCAGTGACTAGCTCCGCCGGCCTGGAACTCTCTTCCTGGCTGTGACTTCAGCTCTGGGAAGCGGATCCCATCCTTGTCGCCAGTGAAGTGGCAGACATACACTCAAGACAGCTGGTAACTTCAACAGGTTTATTTAGAACAGAGCAACTGATAACAGATGTCGGGCCGGGCACGCCCGACATTTGGACGGGCCGCGGGGTGACTCACCAGACCGCCAGGCTCCCGCAGAGCACCCCGTTAGGCACCGAAGCCTCCCGCCGGCGCCCGTCGTCTCCCAGAGGGCCAGGACGGCATACGGCCCTCCCCAGCACTTCGGCAACCAGAGCGTTAGGCCCCGAAGCCTCCCACCGGCGCCTGTCGTCTCCCAGAGGGCCAGGACGGCATACGGCCCTCCCCAGCACTTCGGCAACCGGAGCAATCCACCAGGCCCCGGAGCCTCCCGCCGGCGCCCGTCGTCTCCCGGAGGGCCGGGTCAGCATACAGCCCTCCCCAGCATCCCGGTAACTGCCTGGAGCAACTTACCAGGCCGCAGGGTCGTTCGCCGGCATCCTCGCCTCCTCGCCATGCTGCCGGGTTCCAGAAACGGCTGGCCACGCCCACGCCACTCCGACGGGCCGGGGAATGGGTCAGCTAGAAGAACGGCGCAGCGGCAGGCCGCCTGTCAGCTGGGGAGGTCGCGGACCAGCCAGCCGGCCCCCAGAAGCTGCTTACAGGCCGGGAAGGGGCCGTACGATGGACTAGCCGGTGGCTGCCCAGCGCCCGAGCTGCAGGACAGGAATGGGTGCCTGGGTGGGCCAGGGGGTGACGGAGATGACCGGTGGGCCGGGGAGGGGTTTAGAGCGCAGATCGCGGCGGTCTGGGGAGGTGAGGGGAAAGAAGAGCCTAGGCAGAGTTCTGGGGGAAAAGAGGGAGGTTTAGGCTGGGGGGTAACTTACCGGCTGCATTGGTGGTGGGACGGGAGCCAAAAGGAGGGAACCTTGGGAGGTGGTGTTTAAGTAGGGTGGGGGCGTGGTGGTGTAATTAAGGGTGTGGTGGTGGGAGTCGGCCTTGCCGGTTATTTAACAGCGTTGACTGTGCTGTGAAGTCAACGCTGACTTCATTTGTCTTTGAGCAACTGTTTATGCGGATAATAAACACGGCTAGAAGAACCAGCTCCCGTTCCGGTTTCAATCTTTTGGTGACTCGTCGAACGGGGTCTGAAAACAGAGACGTTCGGCTTTTTATAGTCTGCAACCGGCCGGCTGGTCCAATCAGCGGCCGGTCTTTTCCCGCTTTGCTTTCCGCTCCAATCAGCTTCGCGGAGCATCTGACAGCTCGGTTCCTCGTGGCCAGGCGGCTTTGTATTGCTCTGACAGCTGAGAGCTGTCAGCCGGTTGCGCCTGCGTATTGTTGGGAGTTTTTGACAGCTGTCAAAACTCCCGCGTGTTCGGCTGTCAAACGCTTTACCTCATGTTCCTTTTGTTATAGTTTTAGTGAACTAGTGTTAACACATTAAATGGAACTATTTACATATAATACAAACTGGGTATATGAAAACCAGCAAACATGAAAGTATATCATGAAAGTGCATGATGCCATGATTAAAGTATTTACAATGCTTAAGATTAGAATTTTAGTAAAATAGTTCACATTTCCCACTTAAAGCAATTTGCTACATTGTTCATATTATAAATGTAATAAGAGAATCTCATGGTTAAGCTATTCTGTTACTTGATGGTTTAATTAATAACATGCAAGCTATAAAAGTCAACATCAACAGCCATACTAGATTTTTCCCATTATATTTTAAAACATGGCAATTACATGTTGCATTTCTGAACAAAGTGATATCAAGAAGATGTCAGTTAAAGGAAAGGTAAAGGTTCCCCCGCACATGCATGCTAGTCATTTCCAACTCTAGGGGCCGGTGCTCATCTCCGTTTCAAAGCCGAAGAGCCAGCGCTTGTCTGAGGACATCTCCGTGGTCATGTGGCCGGCATGACTAGACACCAAAGGCGCACAGAATACTGTTACCTTCCCACCGTAGTGGTCCCTATGTTTCTACTTGTATTTTTACGTGCTTTCGAACTGCTAGGTTGGCAGAAGCTGGGATGAGTAACAGGCGCTCACTCTGTTACACGGCACTCGGGATTCAATCCGCCAAACTGCCGACCTTCTGATCGACAAGCTCAGCATCATAACCCACTGAGCCACCGCGTCCCAGAGTCAGTTACACTGATGCAATTCTAGTCATGCATAAAAATGTTATGTGCATGTCTATTTTACTAATGTATAGGAAAGTACGGTATGTAGTGCAGTTCATATCTTACAGAAAATAATTCAGTGAGGATACAACACATGTCCATTCAAAGATATCTTTGGATGTATATTACATTCATCTTAGTTCTTCTTGATAAGTACATAAACAGAATTGTTCTGGTTAGGGTGATAAATATTTCTAGTTCAACATTCTATGTCACATAAAAGCAGTCAATCAAATGCTTTTCTCCTCTTTGCTGCTGTTGTCTCTAGAAATTTAGCCAACAAGTGATGTATATATAGCTTGCTTGTCTATATGGTTCCGATTATTGCAACTGGGTGCCTGCATAAGCATTTATTTTTACTCTGCACAGAGAAAAATAGCAAACTCGTTCATGTTCTATTCCAGACCATTTGAATGGCTCACCTTGCAAGATAAAAGGAATGATCCTTTATGTAGATCACCTCATCTGTACATTGTGAATGAAGAAAAGCATCCAGATGAATGTGGTATGGACATATAAATTGTGTGTGTGTGTGTGTCTGTGTGTCTGTGTGTGTGTGTGTGTGTGTGTGTGTGTGTGTAAATCATTGTGAATGTGAAAGGTTGATGCTGACCCATTTAGGTTCTGGCCCTTGTTCCAGAGCAGAAGACTAGGAGGACAACATCCTATTGTAGAAGTGAGCAATCTCACAACAGTCTGCCAGCAGCTGGCCACAGGTCTCCCCCCCCCCCAATGTGCCTGCCTAACCTGGTAGGGCAGCCCACACAATTTAATAGCTAAGAGAAAGTACAATCCTTCTGCAAAAGCTGCATAGTGAGGAGAAGGGCAACTCATCCCCACCCAGCCCTGCTTTTTCTATGCTCTTCTTGTTTCATGTGTTCTAAGTTGTCACTTGGATAAACTTGCTGCAGTTTGCCAGTTTGGAGACAGTGGATAGCTAAGAGAAAGTACAATCCTTCTGCAAAAGCTGAATAGTGAAGAGAAGGGCAACTCATCCCCACCCAGCCCTGCTTTTTCTATGCTCTTCTTGTTTCATGTGTTCTAAGTTGTCCCTTGGATAAACTTGCTGCAGTTTACCAGTTTGGAGACAGTGGAGTGCATGGAGAGGGTGGAGAAACCAAGCAGGATACCGCCCCCCCCAGGGATAGTGGTGTGGGAGAAGGACAGAGTCTGCTAAAGCTTGGCAGCTGGAGAGGGAAAAACTCTTGCTCTCCATGAGTCATAAAGGTAAAGGTAAAGGTTCCACCACACATGCGTGCTAGTCGTTTCCAACTCTAGGGGCCGGTGCTCATCTCCATTTCAAAGCCGAAGAGCCAGTGCTTGTCCGAGGATGTCTCCGTGGTCATGTGGCTGGCATGACTAGATGCCAAAGACGCACGGAACACTGTTACCTTCCCACCATAGTGGTCCCTATTTTTCTACTTGCATTTTTACATTCTTTCGAACTGCTAGGTTGGCAGAAGCTGGGATGAGTAACAGGCGCTCACTCTGTTACATGGCACTCGGGATTCGACCCGCCAAACTGCTGACCTTCTGATCGACAAGCTCAATGTCCTAACCCACTGAGCCACCGCGTCATACACACATAATATTGTGAGTTTCTAGAGAAGCTTTAATGTAGGATAAATCAATGCATAGCAACATGTTAAAATTTGATTTTGAACCTTGCCTGCCAAACAGAACAAGGAAATTACAGTGTGAAGTTGTTGGTTTCTGAATTTTCACAGAGAAGGCAAAAAACCAAGAAAGAAGTAAAGATGGCATCCTTTTGTGTTGTGACTCCACAATCAGTGGTACAAATTTATTTTGTGATCTCCTGCTCTTGGCCCAGACATTCAGGGATCTGGATTCTTCTCCCAACAATGCATGGTGAAGGCCAACTTGTGCTGTGCACTGGGCCCTCTGTTTCTTGGGAAGGAAGGTAAGTGGATAAAAATGCTAAATCCACTCTGCACATCTAACTAATTGTGTGACATACTCAATGGAATAATAGAACAATAAGCTGGAATTAAGGAGGAATTTCCTCACAGTGAGAACTATTAGTGGAGTGGCTTGCCTTCAGAGGTTGTGGGTTCTTCATCATTGGAGGTTTTCAGTAGGAGATTGGAAGGCCATTTGTCTGGAGTTGTGTGAGGTCGCCTGTTTGGGAAGGGGGGGAATAGAGGATCTCTGGTGTCCCTTTGAGTTCTATTATTCTGAAATATCAGGGCATTAGGATAAAATGGGTTGGACTGGAAGACCTCCAAAGTCTCTTCTAACTCTCTTATTCTGTTCTCTGATGTAATTACCTTCTGCACTTAAAATATATAACCCCCTTCTCTCTTCCACCCCAAACACAAAAAACTCCCCCCCACACACACATACACCCTGTAAGATCCCTAAAGTAACTTCTCTAAGTTTTAAACATATAACACAATCAAAATTTCTAATGGGCAATATGCATATTCCATGGACAGGAGCAGATGCAATGATTCAAAAACTATGTCTATGCCACACCTTTTTGGAAATGACATATGAATACTGACCCATCTGTCTGATAGGAGTTGCCAACTGTTCTGGCAAGTTCATCAAAAACTGGTTTGTGCACCTATTATTTTCATTTAGCTTTTTTGTCTTTTTTTTAAAATCCCATTTATATCCCGCCCTTCTCCGAAGACTCAGGGCGGCTTACAATTTAAGCACAAACCAATGTGCTTAGCAACAGCCTTCATTCTATGTATATGCCTGCTTATTAGGGCTTTCGTCCCCCCCCCCAAGTGGCATTACTACAAAGTCAGCTTATTGCCCTCAACAATCTGGGTCCTCATTTTACCTACTTCGGAAGGATGGAAGGCTGAGTCAACCTTGAGCCTGGTGGGATGCGAACCTGCACTAATTGCAGGCAGCTGGTGTTACTTAAGGAGGCATTAGCCCACTGCTCCACCAACGCTCACTTTGATGGAAGGGATGCATAGGAGATACTCTATGTTCAGTTCAAGAGTTACACAATGGACATTCCTTTAGCGCAAGGGATCAATTTTCAGTTTTGAAATGAATGGAGAAAATAAGATAATGGGGGATCTATATTTTTATGAGAATGTCTTGAAAGAAAGTCCAGAATAAAAGGTCATATATATATATATTATTTTTTGAGGCGGCAGGGTGGGTGGGTGGGGAGTCATCACCTATCATGCACATATGAGTTTGTGGCAATAAATAACAAATTAGTTTTGCATTCCTACAATGACTTGGAACTTCCATTTTCTTCTCAACTCCTTAATTTGGCAAAATGAAGGAGCTTATCACGTCTTTTTATAGTCTGCCGTATATGGTTGTTTGGCTATTTTGGGTGTGCAAAATGGCAAAGTTAAGCATGATTGGAAACATTATTAAAGGCAATCTCCACAACCTCTCTATACTAAACACTCTGATAAAATAAGTGAGATATATTAGTTAGCAATGAAAAGGAATGATGATGACAGCTATGCAATAGCGGTGTAAAATCAAAACTAAACTGTCTCTTATTACAGACTTTAAAATGGAGACATAGATTAAGTTGTGAAAATTGTATCTTTGATTAAAAATTGATAATGTAATCATATTCTCTGTCTTATTAGGAGGCATTAACTCCAATAACAATTTGCATGCAAACACACTAATAAGACAGAGGTGGGAACAATCTAATAATGCAATATTTTAAAAATCTGCATATCCAACAGAATGCATTCCTGGAATAGGAAAATTAGCTGTAAGTCTGATGTAGAAGATGTTAATATTTTATGGTCCCTTTTAAATCATGCTCTAATGGTGTTGTTTCTTGAGCTGCCAGCAAAAGAGTTCTTCTCAGTTACACTGTCATTTGTGTGTTCCAAATCCTTCAGCAAAATCCCCCTTTGCTTAATACTTCCCATAATTTCTCACCAATTCAGTAAGTGTTAGGCTCACATAAACAGCACTGTTTAAAGCCAGAAGTAGAGGCCAAGAAGACTGAAGGTGCCTTAATAAGTGGGAAACCCAATAGTCTTGAATTTACAGAAATATGCCCAGCTATATATATTTTAGCTGAGATGGATTTGTCTTTTATTTTGCTCCATACCATATAACTACGTCCAGCTCAAGCAACTGTCAAATGACACATGATCCACTGGGTTGCAGAATCAAAGTTTCCCACAGTGCTGAACATATCATTTCTGTATTGGCCAAAGTGGACAGCAGTGTCTATGCCACAACTATGTATAACAAATGGGGTTTGATTTCTTGTACTGTTCCATAAGTGAATAAATAGCTACACATGGGAATAATGTTCATGATGTGGCATAAAGATAGTTCAGAGAAATGTGTTAGCTCTAGTTAGCAGATACATGATACTAATCCAAAACATATAAATATGAAAATACATATTCCTGATGTGAGAATTCTAATAGATCAGATGAGTTTTGCTTTTTCTTGTGTTATAGAGAAGTGAAGTTATTTCAGAATTAGATCTATGAGACCTGGTGCATGGATTTGTATTACAATCCAGGTTTTGCAGATAATGAACTTCATTCAGGGTTCTTTATTAACAAGGTCTGCTATGTCTACTTCTGGAACCACATTTTTTCATCCATCCCTATTGTACAATGTAGTGTTGATATTTAAATAAATTGGAAGATTCTGAGGTTTTATTTGTTTGCTCTATGCACATTTGGCCATGCAAGTAATAGCAATAGCCCTTAGACTTATATACTGCTCCACAGTGCTTTTTTTGTAAAAGAAAAAGGTGCTGGAACTCACACATGTCATACAACCTGCCTTGCCTACCCTACAAGGTTCCATCCAAAAAAAGTGCCGGAACTCCGTTCTGAGCGTTCTATGACAAAAAAAGCCCTGCTGCTCCATAGCACTTCACAGCCCTCTGTAAGAGGTTTACAGAATCATCACATTGCCCCCAACAATCTCGGTCCTCATTTTTACAGACCTCAGAAGGATAGAAGGCTGAGTCAACCTTGAACCACTCAGAATGAAACTCATGGAGTGAACAATGAGTTAGCCTGAAGTACTGCATTCTAACCACTGCACAACCACGGCTCTTATAAGTTAACTTTTTCTGAGTGGCCAGTGATAAGCAAATTTCAGATATGAAATCATGGATGTGAATGAGATCTGGCTGCAAGAATTGCCATCCCGTTAATCACCAGGGTTGATTCAGCTAAGCTAGGTGGGTTTTCCCTTTGTCTCTCATAACTTCATGTACATTTGTACTGAAGCTGCATATTCAGTGGAAGGGGATGACCATCCCAGATAGATATCTTCAATTAAACATGTACAATATGAATTCACTAGTCATATAAGAACAATCAGAAGTAATTCCTTTGCAATGCGTTATTTCACCAAGCAGCTACAAGTAAAGACCTCTTCACCATTTTGAGGGCCAGATATTTATATTGCTCTGTAAATGATTCAGTCCATTGTAGGTCAGTCTACAAAGCATTTGATCTGATTCAGTCCACAGTTCTTCAGCACAATTTGCAGAAAGTGATAATGGGAAATACTAAAATGACAGTGACATTTCATTTTTTAAGTAAGGAATAAGGCTCACTGCATTTCAGAGAAATTGGAACAGGAGGGTTTCTATTATGCTTCCTTAAACTTTTTAAAAGTATCCATATATATTTTACTCCAGATAGAATTAGATGATTTTTGTGGTTCAGACAACCTCTATAGCACGTGTGTCAAACTTGCTGCATCACGTGATGTGTTGCAATGTATCACAACTTTTTTTTCATTGTCAGAGCTGGGTGGGCATGGCCTCCATATGATGCAACCGGCCCATGTTTGACACCCCTGTAGGGTCCTCACTACATATAACTATGTGAAGCTAGACAGCCACATGTCAATGAGGCTTTAATCTGGATTTTGACACTAAACAAGATATTGAACTTAATGTCCTAAAGGACAGGTTCATGAGTCCATGACTATCTGTGCCAAATTTCACAGAAATAGGTTTAGTGGAGTTTATGGAAAACAAAGGGAAGATTGTAAAACCTGTTGTTGCCTTTTAAAAAATAAGATATCTAGATGTTCAAACAGGACATAATTGGACATTCAAGCAAATATTAAGACATTAATTCAGTGTTATTTGGTATGGTATAAAATAATCCATAGTTAGCCTATTTAGTGAGGTAAGATAATTCCTGAGGCATCATAATACAACCATACAAATAAGGTTAAGTCACTTTCTCCTGTGACTTTTGTTGATCAGGCTGATGATAAAAGACATTCTGTTATGGAGATAGATTTATCTAATGCCTCTCTAGCTTTTTCACTGGTGGTACCTTTTATAAATAATAAAAGGTACTGTGAATGTGTATGCATGTGTGGTCTTTTTGCTGCACTACTGTATGTATGCACTACATAAAAGCTCAGGAGAAATAGATTGGGATTGTAATTGTGTGAAAGATTTTGAAATGGAGTAATGGAAAATAGTCCCACTCTTTTCACTGTATGTGGGTAAAAATAACAAAACAAATCCAGAAACATCTGTTTCAAATTATCTGATCTGTCCCCAAATGAGTTTTTGGCCATATTAGAAGCATAACCCCAAAGTACAGCTATAAGAGTTGCTATTGACTATGGTTAACAGACTCACTTGGAGGCTTTTCAAGCTCTTTGATACTGTAGACATTCTGATGAACAAACATATGGAGAGCTATGTACAGAGCAGAAAACATTCTCTCTCCCTATTGTTTCCAAACTCCACACATTCAGTATGATCAGGACCCTAATCAAGCAGGATCACAGGTTTCATAATTAGCCATACTTTAGTTAAGTACATAACAGAATAACAGAGTTGAAAGGGACTGTGGGGGTCTTTTAGTCCACTCCCCTGCTCAAACAGGAGACCCTATACCATTTCAGACAAATGGCTGTCCAGTCTCTTTTTAAAAGCCTCCACTGATGAAGCACCCACTACTTCCAAAGGCAAGCCATTCCACTGGTTTATTGTTCTCACTGTCAGGAAATTTCATCTTAGTTCTAGGTTGCTTCTCTCCTTGATTAGTTTCCATCCGTTGCTTCTTCTCTTGCTATCTGGTGCTTTGGAAAATAGGTTAACCCCCATCTTTTTTGTGGCAGCCCCTCAAATATTGGAACACTGCTATCGTGTCACTCCTAGTCCTTCTTTTATGTTGTGATTTGCAAAATGGGTTCCATGTATGAGCTTATGCCCATGGAGTAACAAAAATAGACTAAACAAATTATTGAAATAAAATGTAAAGGATCTAGAAGCAATTCTAGCCACTCTGAGATTCAACCTACATGACAACTAAGGGAAAAAAAGGTTCTGCTTAGCTTATTTTCTACCCATTTTAAAGCCCACATACATTTTAACAAAACTAAAGCCCACATAAATGTTAATAAAATGCAGAAATGAGTAAAAGCCCACACCCCTTTCTTCCATAGAGATATCTGTATGTATTTGTATGTATCTGTATTTGTCTGTAGTCATTGTACACACACACACACACACACACACACACACACACACACACACACTATATTAGCACAACTGCCAATTTATAGAATTAAAATCATGGAGTTGGAAGGGCTCTTTAGGCCATTAAGTCCAACCTCCTGATTAACATTTATTACCTTATTTGTAGATTTACAATTGTCCGTGTGATATTGTTTACAATTCGTATCACACTTCTGTGTATTCCCCACTAGAGACCTAAGAAGGAGGCTATTTTCACCTTCTGAGTTTTGCATATGGTTTTTAATGAATTCTTAATTTCCATGGGATTTTCAATTATATGCGTGCATGTGTATTTAGGATTTATTGGCAATATTAATTACTTGTTGCCATTTATAATGCAATAAAAATCATTTATCCCCAGGTATCACTCATGTTGATTTTATATTGCCACAGCCAATAACATTTTGTGTACATTAATTAGAAATCATCCCAAGGACATGAATATTAAGGTTGCAGCTCTACATACACATACCTGAAGTGAGTCCCATTGAACTGAATAACCTTTCTTCTTGCATTGGATTGTGTTAGTTTAAAAGCCTCTCTTCTGTGTGATTGGCACTATAATGTTTAAATAACCATAATCTGTACATTACTTTGTCAGATACAGAATTTCAAAATCTGTGCGTAACATTATATAAGCCAGTATCTCCATATTGCTGATGCTGCCGACCTGCACTGTCCAGGAACCTTTGCCAGTTTGGCTAATAGTAAGGGTTGTTGGGCACGGTGCATGATTGGTATGCAAGTTTTTGGCTGGTGCAATACTTTCTTTTTCAGAGTGCTTATTACCAGTTGTTTGGGTTTTGGAAGAAAGGCTCCCAGATTGCAGATTACTTGATCGGGAGCCATACAGTCTGGTCCTAGGCCACGTGTATGGGCTATATATTACTACATTAAGTGATTAGATACACTCTTTTTTCAAGTAAATGTATTAGCCAGATGCTTGAGCTATTTTTATATACATTCCCACTATGTCCCATTAGAAATCAAAGTAAGATCCGCATTGATCACAATATGTCTTGATTGTGTTGTGCTTTTTTCTGAATTGCTATTATATATTTTTTTGGAATCTTAGCTTCATTTTTCAAACCACAAGTGAGTTATTTGGGAGTCTAAATTTTCAGAATGTTTGCTGAAATGAACATCTGAAAAATAATACTAGCCCACTTGGAAAAGCCTTCAATCGACTAAGAATGGAGAAGTAACCTAAATCCTTTTCACAAAGCTGTTCAGAGATCTTATTTTAATCATGTCCATTTATGCTAACTGTAATCACCCACTTAATTGATTTAAATGTTTAGGGCCAGTATTATTTAATGATTGAACTTTTTCTAGACTCACTTTCCTCTTCAGCACTTAAGATGTCTGGAAAGGTTTGGATAGTTATGAGTTTTAACCTGATCTACCTCTCAAGACAATTCTGAGTATGCAAAAGGAACAAAGAACAGCCATTTAAATTACCTGCAAGAAATACAGAACAGAAATGCAATACATAACAACAAAAAGTTTGGCTGGGTTTGGAAAACATTCATGCTGTTACAAAAGTGGATTTAAGGGAGAAGGCCTGGAGCACTTAGCATTTCTAGACAAAAAAGCAAGGTATAAATGTGAGACACTTAAATATCTTATTTGCTTATTTATTTAGTGTTTTTTAATGTGCTGTATTGTGTGGCTGTCACCAAAGTGGCACTAATAATAGAGCAGCGTATTGGGTTCTTTCTGTTGGCCAGCACAATTGTAGGAGCAGTTGTGACATTTGGATTCCCTACAGTGATGTTGAAGACTGTGACCTAGTCTAGCCTTTCCTTCTTTCTCTCTCTTTTTCATTCCTTTTTTTCTTTAAAGCCCCATGTTTATTTCAGAGAGTTCAGAGCTTCTTTGCTACATAGTTTTCTTAAAGGCAAGCTTCCCAGTGGATGCGTTAATCATGTGCTTTACATCTTGTCATATCACATAACATTTTGAGTTTGACTTAACTTGGTGTGATATGTCACAATCCTACACTGTATGTGCCCCAGGGAACTTTAAATCAGTTTGCCGAAAAACACAATTAAAGAATCCACAGTGGGGTTGCTTTTTCTTTATGTCTTTAGATATGGAGTTTTAATAACTTGCACTACCTGGAAAAAGAATTTTAGATCATTCTCCCTATATTTTGATATTTATACATAGAATTGGGAAGTAAAATTAGGTATAATCAGAATATATTTTCTTTTTTTTTCTTTTTTTAAAAAAAATCCTAGCACAGGCCATTCATAGAGATCTGTTTCTGAAAATAAACTTAGCTCTGAAAAAGCTTTTAAAATCTTCCTGGATCTGATGAAAGAACAGAATCTCAGTGCTTATAAATGTAATTTTAAAATATTAAAACTCTGCACATACATAAATAAAAAAGTGGACCTATGGCCAATTAAAATTAAGGCACAAAATCTAAGGTTTAATTTCAAATTACTCTTAAAAGGAACCATACTTTATGCTGTTGAGTTTGTCAATGATTACAACAAGATGTGCTACTAAATACTGTTCATATATTATTCACCAATTATATGGTTGACAGACCTGCTGGCCCTGTATTATGAGCAAGTCTCCAACAGTTTTGAAAGAAGAAAGAGAGAGATGGAGATAGATAAGAAATTAGGAAATTAGGACAAAAAAAAAGTAAACTTGCACCGTTTTCTTTGGCTCTTTTCTGTTTTTGCCCTTGCCTACTAATTGCATTCAGACTTTAAAAGATTAACCAAGATGATGTATAGAAAAACCACATCTCTTTCATAGAGAATAACAACTTTCATAAATTTCGGGACAGCATAAGTCTTTGGAAGGATGGCTAGCAACTTCTTCCTACTTTTATCAAAATAATATGAAAGTATATAAAAACGTGATGACATCACTGCTACTAGAGAAGTTTGGAAATCCTATGGTTCTGCCACTGTTTTGGACTCTCGTTCCTAATTATCAAAGCTGTATGGTCAATGATGAGGGATTCTAGAAGTTTCAGTTCAATATCTGAATAGTCCCAGAGTTCCCACCATCAGGACCATTGCAGCATCAGAGTATCCAATTGGGCACATATGCAAAATATGTAATGTTCTTTTTTCATGCAGAAACATTAATCAATCAATGTACATGTTCACATGAAAAAGCCCCAATTTTTATTAATTTTCTCCATGAAATCATGAATGCTACAGGATCAAAAGTGTTAAGCACACTGGATTGGGAGGCATGCCTCTAGAGAATTCTTATGTTCTTAGACGTTTGCTGAGTGTGTGAGTTTATCAACCAGAGATCCAAACAGACAAAAACAGCTCTCTCTCTCTCTCTCTCTCTCTCTCTCTCTGTGTGTGTGTGTGTGTGTGTGTGTCTTTTTGTCTCTCTGCCTCTCTACCTCTCCTCCCCCCACCCCCTTTTAGACTACTCTGATCACAAGTGGAGGGCAGGGATGCATTTGATAGTGGATGCTGAAGGTGGAAGAAATGTGCATGGTCCAGTCTTTTCTCCTCTTCTCCTGCCTTCTTACATCTGTCAATGGATTTCAGAAAAAGAGAAAAGGCAATGACTGCTCCTTTTGAGCAGTTTTGAGGCTGGTAGAAACTCTATAGATATCTAACCAAACTGTTCAAGTTTACTGAAAGCAAAGTCACATAGGATTAATTGTTTTGTTTGTTTCTTTTTAAAAGATGCTCACAATTATCTTAATATTCTAGTAGAGCCTTTGTTAAATTAAATTAATTAAATTAAATTATTTCACTGTTTGCATGCTGCTTTCAATATAAACAAGTTTGATGCAATAGCCATGCTTTAGGCTTTTTTCCACATTTTTCCCTCAGGGCACCCTGCAGGGAAATGTCATGGTCTCAGGGATCAGGTGAATTTCCTCCTTCCCAGATACACTGTTAAGGACCAGCTAAAAATAACTATGTAACCTGAAAGCATGCCATAAATACAAAACCACACATGCACATGCTGTACTATCCTCCATCATTTCTAGGATTTATGAACTCTCATTTTAATGGTGAAGAATCCATGCCTTGAAATGAACACACTTTTCAACCACTTCCTGCTTTGTTTTCTATTAATTTGGACCTTTTATTTCTACAGACCTGTACTTCAAAGACTTTGAACTTGCTTGTTTATTTACTGTATATCATCAGGCTGTTAGATGGGTCAGATATAGCGCTAAACTGGATCTTAATCCAAAACTGGGCAGTTTGATATCTTCCAGATGTTTAAAGCTATAGTTCTCTGAATCCTTAATTATGGGTGGAACTTGCTGGGCATCATGGGAGTTTTCCTCTTTCTTTTCCCTTCCACCAGATGATAAGAAATAGATCAGGTAGTCTCCCTAGAACCAAAAGCTTTGGGGCCTTTTATGCTTAGAATGAGAGAAGTATAGAGACACATGGTAGAGATACATAAAGTGCTTATGGAGCAGAAAATGTAGACAGAAAAATATTTTCCTTCATCTCTTCATCTCTATGGTGGTAGAATTCAGGCTCATCCACTAGAATTAATATGGGACATTAGGAACTGGTAGAAGGAAACATTTGAGATTGCTTTTTATATTTTTGCATTGGAATTTTATGCTGGAAGCTACAAGGGCAGCCATCTATTTTTTCATAAATAAAAACAAATAAATAAAATCCTACTTGATCTGATGCAGATAACTTATTGAAAATATTTTTTTAAATGTACAGTAAGGCTGAATTCCCATGATATTTTAAGGAATAATCCCAATATTTTATCAGGTTTTGGAACGTTGTATGATGCCAGCCATTTTTTAGAAAGCAAATTAGAGTTGATTAAATTGGAGGGTTTTGTGGAAACTTTGCATGGAGAATCGAATAGATCTTCAGGACGGTCCTTAAAAGTTTGGAAATGGCTAATCTAAAAAAGATTTCTGAACTCTAATTCAATTTAAGGTTAGTTCTTCTGATGGCTTATTGAAGGTAGAAACAGAAAAAAAGAAAAAGAGGAAATGAAAATGAAAATGAAAGAAAGAAATGTTTCTTTGAATATTGACTGGAAAGTGGTTTTGTGTCCAGGAAAATAGGAATGTAAAATAACGGCAAAAAAAGTAGACAGAAGAGGACATGTGGCCGGCATGACTAGACGCCAAAGGCGCATGGAACATTGTTACCTTCCCACCATAGTGGTCCCTTTTTTCCTACTTGCATTTTTGCGTGCTTTTGAACTGCTAGGTTGGCAGAAGCAAGTGTAATTAGGCTCTTACTATTATGTCAGAATTTTAGCAATCAGTAGTTGCCTGACTCACTCATAACACTAAGTTATAATGGGTGGATTATAATGACTAATGCTAAATCAGAAACAAATACATCACATATTGTTTTAACACTGAGAGTGAAACTAGTCAATCTTATTGATACATGTATGTTTCTGTCTATCTATCATGTATCTATTTATCTAAAGTGATAATACTGTTTGCATAACTACTAGTTTTTTTAAAAAATTTTGTAATTTGTAGGCTATCTTTTTAAGTAGTAGGCTAACGAGAGAAAAAAAGATCAAGCAGTAGTTGGTTTTAGAGCACACAATGCAGCTACCTTGCAAAAGTAAAGATTCTCGAACTGGTTAATTTTTGGATGAGAAACTATCAGACAATGCTTAGAGTCCTGGAACAAAAATTCTTCTCCTTTTTGCTTAAGCACCTGAGTGATTTGGATCTGAGAATATGAATGTAAGAATTTTGGATTTAAGAAACTTCGCTCTTTTCTTCATTTATGAAGAAGCTCTTTCAGCTTCCTCATACAGAAAAGATGTTTGTGTCCCCCTGCAGGATATGCCATTTTTTGCAAGAGAATTGTGTGCTAATAATGGCCTGGCCTTCTGGAGCCATGCTGTGTTTAAGGGGGGGGGGGAATGCTTTCATTTAAGTATTATAGACAGGGGAAAAGGAGAGAGGGGATAGGAGAAATATTCCTGAAAGGAATTGATGAAGTTCAACCATTGTCAATTAAGGATGACATCATTTGTGTAATATTTTGAAGATTAGTAACATCTGCTTTTTCAGACATGGTTAGTAGCAACCCCTCCAGCTTAGTTGAACCATATGGGATGTTTTCTATGCACAGTGATGTAATGAAGGCAGTAACTAAAGAAGAAATGTCTTCTTCAAATCACAAATTCTTTTGCTTCAAAACAGAATGAACTTTCCCAAATATTATAAGAATAAGGAGCAAACAAGCTATAAAGAAACAGGCCAATGTGTTTTGATTGTTCTAATCTAAAACACCATTTCATTTCCAGAATAGGATTTTTTCCTAGTAAAAAGGGAAATCCAGAGGTTTACTCATCCCTATTGTACTTCACGCCTGTGGCCTGAAAGTCAGGCACTGCCTAACAGTCCTTTGTATAAGACAAAATGAGAATGAGAAAATGGAAGCCAAGATAGCTGCCGTTACACCTGACAATCAGATGCATTATGGAGAAACAGACACATAGGCCATCTAAGGAGAGTGATATTTCAGCACAGAGCTGAGGCAACTGAACTCTTCAATAGATCACATAGCAATGTACAAAAGCCTGATCTCTATCTAGAAAGCTTTTGGATCTTAAAGCACTCCCACATTTTCTGTTGCAGCAGCTGAGCAAAAAGATTTGCAATATCACATCCTTTGCTTCTGCGTTTTAGGGGAGGATATGAACTATGTCTTGAAGTTCTGGTGTAAGGATCTCCAACAAGGCTACCCTTGTCTCCAATTAGTTCTTATCATCTGATTCTGTCACTATGAAGTTATGTTCAAGGACCGAGACGATTTATTCAGCTCTTTCTCCCCCCCCCCTTCAGTGTTAATATATTTATTTAATTTATTGTGGGTTGGCCAAGACTTTTCATGCCTGAAAGTCCTAATTCCACACAGAGAGTTCAGCAGGGCCAACAGTAGTACAGGGATGGGCAGATCAATGTAAATATGATCCATTTTACTGACAAAATAATGGGAAAGCATTATCATTGCTCGGTTTCTAAAACGATTTTATATTTATTATAAAATTTGTAAAGTAAATTTGCATTCATTTTTAATCTGAGGCTTTATCTAATGTATAGAAGATTTATGCCTAGGTAATATTATTGTTTTTTCAATAGAAATTCCCCAAGTAAAACAAGGCATATAAGAGCCCTGATGGCACAGTGGTTAGAATTCAGTGCTGTGGACAAACTCTGCCCACAGCCTGGAGTTCAATCCTGATGGGACTCAAGGATGACTCAGATTTCCATCCTTCCAAAGACAGTAAAATGAGGACCCAGATTGCTGGGGACAAATGCTGACATTTTACACTGCCCAGAGTGTTGTACAATACTATGGGGTGGTATATAAGTCTAAGCGTTATTGCTATTATACAGATTTTGATGTAAATACTACATACTACAAACATTTTTAAAACAAATTCCTTTGATGTTGTTTTTCCCAGCATAAATTTCCATTATGGAAGATGTTTAAAATGTTACTGTTTTTACAATTTACAATTGTTGTGTATGTAAATAGTTAGCAATAAGCCATGGAAGAGATTGCAAACACAGCGCAGCTTTGCAAGGTTTAAAGCGGGAAAATAAGGTGCAATCATTGGACGCCACAACCAAGGAGCGGGAAAACAGACTGCTTGTATTGGTTACAGTTCAAACGCTTTCTCTATAAAAGGGTTGCAACATTTGACAGTTGACAGTTGACTTTGTGTATTCAATAAACTCGTTCAGTGTTAACCACTCTGAGTCCTCGTCAATTCGAACCAAACAACTGGCGACGAAGGTGGGATTGACAGAAGACCAGAGATCAGGAAGAATTGTCGTGAAGGCGGCAAATTCAGAGCGAGTCACAGTCAACCGAGCGGCCGCGGCAGAATAGGAAAAAAATTCTCCGAATGGCGCAAATCGGGTCACTGAAGGAATTCGACCCTAACTTCCCCGAAGATTGGGAAGAATACGTCGGTCAGGTCGAAGGATTCCTGTTAGTGAACGGAATCACTGACGACCGAAAAAAAGCGGCGGCACTTTTGACAATTTGCGGCACACCGGTCTACAGAGGCGCTGTCGGGCTGTGCCAGCCACAACCAGTCTCCAGCGTGCCCTATGCCGACCTCCTCGCAAAACTAAAGGTTCACTTTACTCCCCGAAGGTCCGAACTCTTTTGGCGGCGCATCTTCGAGAAGAGAAATCAGAGACCGGGGGAGTCCATACAGAAATTCGTCGCTGCCGTCAGGGAAGCCGCAGTACGTTGCAAATACGATAATTTAGAAATTAGAATTCGGGACAGAGTCGTGCTGGGCTTACGTGATGAACAATTACAAAATAGAATAATCGCCAAACCTACCGGCGATTTACAGGAAGTGCTCGACGAACTCCTAACGTATGAGTCAACCGGGTATCGCGACCCCCCCCGCAGTAGCATGGCGGCAGCACCCGAAATTAACCAAGAGGGCTATGTGGACTGCGGGGAGGTGGATCAGCAGTGGGAGGAAGAGATCGCCGAAGTCTCCAGGCGATTCGGAAAGATGGCACCAAGACAACTCAGAAGCGAGGGGCCGGAACCTGGCCGCCGGCAACAACCCGCAACACCGCAAAGACCACCGACCGGGGCACAACGACCGTGGTGGGACACCGCAACCAGACCGCGCGACAACGACACCCAGAACAGATGTGGCAGCTGTGGCGGCAACCATCCCCGTGCTTCCTGCCGATTCCGCACCGCCAAGTGCAGGGCTTGTGGCAAGACCGGCCACATCCAGGCCATCTGCAGAAACCGCGTTCGGGACTCCCGTCTGAACGAAGTCGATGTGTGGCCAGAGGGTAAGGTAACCCCCAATGCTAGTGGCAAGGAGACCCCTAGAACCCGGGCGAAATTTCCAAACCTAAGGGAGGTGGCCCGAGTCAATCGGAGACGGCGGGGAAGGGGGCACAATTTTCCGGACGGAAAATTAAAAATCACAGTCCTTCTGCAAGGGGTCCCTTGCAGAATGGAAATCGACTCAGGGGCTTCAGTGTCGATAATTTCCACTGAAACCCTTGAGAAAATTGAACAACTAAGCGGAAAAAGAATTCCACTTAGTCCAACAAATATTCAATTAATGGACTTCCAAAAAAGTCCAATAATCGTAAAAGGAAAGACCAGCCTTAGAGTAAACTTTAAGGGGTTTAAGGGGGTCTTAGATTTGATAGTTACGGAGGGAAATAGGACCAGCTTAATAGGGCTTAATTGGTTTCCTGCCCTGGGAATTTGGATAGGGGGAATAAATTCAGTGATTAGAAATAAGACCCTCGAATCCGTCTGCAAAGAATTTGCAGACGTATTCGATGGATCTCTAGGCAAGTACAAAGGGCCCCCCATTAATTTTAACCTAGACCCCTCAGTAAATCCAATCAGGCTAAAGGCCCGGAGAGTACCTTTTGCCTTAAAAGAAAAAATCGAGGCCGAGCTCGACCGGCTTGTAGGCCTCGGAGTTTTAGAACCTGTTGAGGGCGGTTTGTGGGAGACGCCGATTGTCACACCCCTCAAACCCAATGGGGATGTGAGAATCTGCGCCGACTACAAGGCGACCCTCAACATTGGAATGAAAAAGCATGCTTACCCGGTCCCGACGGTGAAGCAGGTCCTCGCCACGATCCAGGACGCCGCCATCTTCGCCAAGCTCGACTTGGCGCATGCGTACTTACAGTTGACTGTTTCCAAAGAGGCTGCAGAGGCACAGACAATTGTTACCCACAAGGGGGCGTTCCGAGTCCACAGACTGCAATTTGGAATTGCAGCAGCTCCAGGCATCTTCCAAGAAGTGATGGAGAGGACCTTAAAGGGCATACCTGGAGTATGCCCTTACTTTGATGATGTCCTAATAGCTGGAAAGGATGAAGGAATGTTAGTAGAGCGGCTGGAACAGGTACTGGGTAGATTTAGAAAGGCTGGATTAAAATTAAAAAAGGAAAAATGTAGCATAGGGGTTAAATCCACTGATTTTTTGGGGTTCAGGATTGACAAAAGCGGAGTCCACCCTACCCCTGAAAAAATTAAAGCAATAAAAGGGGCTCCTGAACCAAGGAACAAGGCTGAGCTACAGGCCTTCCTAGGCTTGGTAAATTTTTATCACACTTTTGTGCCACATAAGGCTGCCATTGCAGAACCACTGCACAGGCTTTTAGATAAGAAGACCCCTTGGCATTGGCAAGACAAGCACAAAGCGAGTTTCCAGACCTTAAAAGACATCCTTTCCAGTAGCTCAACTGTAACCCACTTTATAGAAAACAGACCAATCTACCTGGCGTGCGATGCTTCGCCTTATGGCGTTGGGGCAGTAATCAGCCATTTAGACACCCAGGGAATGCAAAGACCCATTGCTTACTACTCCCGCACACTAACCAAGGCAGAGCGGAACTATGCTCAAATAGACCGGGAAGCTTTAGCCATAGTGGCAGGAGTTAAAAAGTTCCACGACTACCTGTATGGCAGGAACTTTACAATACTGACAGACCACAAACCCCTGCTGGGACTGTTTACCACAGATAAACAGACTCCCCAAATTATGTCTCCCAGGATGCTGAGATGGTCCATTTTCCTCTCAGCATATTCATTTTCCCTCCAATACCGACCAGGTAAGGACATGGGTCACGCAGACGCTCTTAGCAGATTGCCCCTTAGCACAACAGAGGAGGACCCTGCCCCAGTGGGACAAGTAATGTCCCTACAAGATATTCCTGATCTGCCCCTAACTGCTAAAGACATAGCTGAGGCAACCAATAAGGACCTCATCTTAAGGAGAGTAATGGCCTGGGTCATGAGCGGTTGGCCCAACGCCAACCCGGACGTAAAATACAGTCCATTTTTCAGAAGGAAAGATGAACTATCAGTTCATATGGGTTGCTTACTCTGGGGAACTCGTGTAGTAATTCCAGAAATCCACAAATCAGCTATTCTATTTGAATTGCATGAGGGACACCCCGGAATAGTAAGGATGAAGGCCCTGGCTAGGAGTCACTTGTGGTGGCCAGGATTGGACCACGACATTGAGGAATGCGTTGCCAATTGCCATCTGTGCCAACGTTCCAGGCCTGAACAACAACACATCCGCACACATAAATGGGAGCTAGCTAGGAATCCTTGGTCCAGGATTCATATTGACTTCGCTGGACCTTTCCAGGGGTTAACGTTCCTTGTAGTGGTCGACAGCTACTCTAGATGGCTAGAAGTAGTACCGGTCAGTTCAGTAACGGCAGGCAGAACAATACAGGCATTAAGGGGCCTCTTTGCCACTCATGGGTTGCCGGATTTAATAGTGTCTGATAACGGGCCACAATTCACATCTATTGAATTTCAGGATTTCCTCAAGGCCAACTCGATTAAGCATAAGACTTCTGCACCCTTCCACCCCTCCACCAACGGATTGGCTGAAAGGAATGTGAGGACCACGAAGGACGCGCTTAAAAGAATCATTCGAGGTGACTGGCATCAGAGACTAGCTGAGTTCTTGTTGGCTCAGCACACAACCCCTTGTTCGGCTACAGGGAAAAGTCCAGCTGAAATGAGGTGGGGCAGGAAAATTTTGACCAAGTTGGACAGACTACACCCTGACAGACTCCAACCAAACATTGAATTAGACATTCCTAACAGAACATTTGAAGTGGGGGACTTGATTTGGGCCAGGAACTACGCCCAAGGGGACAAATGGATTCCAGGGGTGGTAACTGAAATCTTAGGTCCCCTATCATACATCATTGAGGGGGAAGGGAATAGGATCTGTAAAAGACACATAGACCAGCTGAGGAAAAGATCTAGTGGGTGTGTGCCGGCTGAGGGGGACCAAAGCTCAGTAAGGGGAAACAGTACAGACAACATTAGGCCAGAAAGTGGTGTAGAGGTTGGGCAAGATGACACATTCCCTGATGCCCAACAACAACAATTCAGTCCAATTGATTGGGAAATACCCCTGCGAAGTAGGCCAGTGACCACTGAATCCCAAACACAACCTAATACACAAGGCAGTACATCTGAAGCCAGTAACCCTGAGCCCAGGTCTAGTAGTAACCAGCATAGTAACCAGCAGCCAAGCAGTCAACCAGGAAGAAGGGTCCCTAATAGCCAAAGTAACAGATACCCGTCCAGAATACATAGGCCACCAAAATACCTAATGGATTTTGTAAAGAAATGACACCAACTGGGGGGTAAGGGGTGTTGTGTATGTAAATAGTTAGCAATAAGCCATGGAAGAGATTGCAAACACAGCGCAGCTTTGCAAGGTTTAAAGCGGGAAAATAAGGTGCAATCATTGGACGCCACAACCAAGGAGCGGGAAAACAGACTGCTTGTATTGGTTACAGTTCAAACGCTTTCTCTATAAAAGGGTTGCAACATTTGACAGTTGACAGTTGACTTTGTGTATTCAATAAACTCGTTCAGTGTTAACCACTCTGAGTCCTCGTCAATTCGAACCAAACAACAATTCTTGTAAATATTCAGTTTTTTTCCAGAGATTTCTCTTACAAATGTAATCATCTCTATCACAATATCACTTTTTACAAAGTTTGCAAATTATACCTACAGTAATTCATGAGGAATATTTTTGCTAATGATGGAGCTGTATATTCTACCAGAGGTGAAGAGAACAGGTTAAATGTTAAAGGTCAGACTTATTTAAAAGTCACAAGAAAAATGCAGAAATGCAGTTGTTTCACCATAACTACTGGTAGATTTGGCCCTTGACAGCTTTTTGCCATGGTATTCAAAACCATTGCAAAAAGGTCTAACAACCTATTTTACAGACAGTTTCATGTCCAAGCATTCTAATATAATAATAATAATAATAATAATAATAATAATAATAATAATAATAATAATAATAATAATAATAATAATAATAATAATAATAATAAACCTATTCACTTGCTTGAACTCCAGCTGCTTTTTTCTCATTGAGTCATTCATTTATTTTATTTGAAACCAAACCATTTATTTTAAATAATATCAAGGTAGTTTACAAACATTCATACATTAGCGAATAACAGGAGGAAATGTTAAAACTATGAATAATAATTTGAAATATTGATAACAGTAAAAAAATTAACTAAAGGGTTTTATAAAAATATTTTAACTGGTGTTAAAACAAATATAAGACTAGCACAAGCTTCCTTTCCTGCATACTATTATATTAAAATGTTGTTTTCCTTATAGATATCAATTGAATTTCCAATGGAAAGTAATATTTGGCAAAAGGCAAAAGCAATCTTTGCATTTGGGCAGTTCAGAAGGAGAAGTCTTGTTCCTTCAAATTCTTGGACCCTAAGTAATAAAGGTACTGTAAAGATAGGGTGAAGTCTTAAAATTCATATGCATATGTACAATTACAATATATACATCTATACATATCTTTAAAATGAGTGATATGTGCAACTCTTAAAGTAAGTAATCCAAATATCAGGTTCCAGACACTGCTTTTAGTAAATCCATGACAAATACATACTTATTAGCAAATTTTGTATATTACTCAAATCCATACACATAGCATTGATTTCCAAAGGAACAATAGTGTCTACAAGTACATTATAATTTCCGTCTGAAGACGGGATACATGACTTCTTTGGCTTGTGCTTTTGGACCCTTTGGGAGTTGGTTGTAACAGTGTAGTGAGGGGTTCCTTCCTAAAGCTTGCTACTGTTGTGGGAGGCAGTGTATCCAGCCTTCAGGTCTATCCCATGAACATTTTGTCTACTGTTTGGTTTAGAATAGTGTTTCTCAAATTTGTCAATTTTAAAATGTGTTTGATTTCAACTCAGAATTCCCAAACCAGCCATGTTTCAGGGGAATTCTTGGAGCTGAAATACACACACACACACACACACACACACACACACACGATACTAAAGACATGAGCCTTGGTGGAGCAGTGGGCTAATGCCTCCTTAAGTAACACCAGCTGCCTGCAATTAGTGCAGGTTCGCATCCCACCAGGCTCAAGGTTGACTCAGCCTTCCATCCTTCCGAGGTAGGTAAAATGAGGACCCAGATTGTTGGGGGCAATTAAGCTGACTTTGTAATAATGCCGCTTGGGGGGGGGGGTGAAAGCCCTAATAAGCAGGCATATACAGAGAATGAAGGCTACTGCTAAGCTTGTAAGCCGCCCTGAGTCTTCGGAGAAGGGCGGGATATAAATGGAATTAAAATAAAAAAAAATAAAAAAATGATTTGAAGTACTATCTTTTTTAGCCACTGGAAAATTGTCCAACAATTTAATTGCAATAGTATCAGCAAAGGTGGTCAGGTTTGGAACTGCAGTTTGTGGCAAAGGAGGGCTTAATTTGTACCACCATCATAACAAAAATGGTTTCTTTCAGATGCTGTTTGGCCTAAAGCCACACGTCAACTGAGAAATTGTATATCATGGCAATGGAGGAAACAGCCCATTCACTTTGAACAGAAGTTCCAGATTAATTGAAGCCCTTCAACAATTGTGATTTTAAATTTGATGAAAAACAAACCAGTGGCTTATTTAGCATTATATATAATTTAGACCTCAGATTGGGCCATATAGCCACTTGAGCATGCAAAATGTCTTGGATCAACCATATTTCTGTTCCACTGGCAGGGACCCTGTGTTTCTCAACTGAATATTGGTTGATAGTCATCCCAGCCATTTGGAAGAATAATGAGAACAAATGCTTCTATTCTCAATATATTAGACTTTTTTAAGTTAGAAAAATTGCCAAAATGCCTTTGTTCTTTCAAACATGTTTAAATGTAGTAAATGCATGTAAAAATAATAATAAAGTTGGAAGGGGCCTTGGAAGTCATCTAGTCCAACCATCTGCTCAGGAAAGAAACTCTATACCATTTCAGACAAATGGCTGTCCAGTCTCTTCTTAAAAACTTCCAGTGTTGGAGCAATCACAGCTTCTGGAGGCAGGTTGTTCCACTGATTAATTGTTCTTACTGTCAGGAAGTTTCTCCTTAGTTCTAGGTTGCTTCTTTCCTTGATTAGTTTCCATCCATTGCTTCTTGTCCTGCGTTTGGGTGATTTGGAGAATAGCTTGAGTCCCTCTTCTTTGTGGCAGCCCATGAGATATTGGAACACTGCTATCATGTCACCCCTCATCCTTCTCTTCATTAGACTAGACATACCCAATTCCAGCAACTGTTCCTTATATGTTTTAGCCTCCAGTCAGTCCCCTGATCATCTTTGTTGCTCTTCTCTGTACTCTTTCTAGAGTCTCAACATCTTTTTTACATTGTGGTGACCAAAACCTAGACTTTGAGAGGGAGATGGATGGTTCATAAATGTGATAAACAAACAAACAAACAAATATTTCTGGAGCTTATCCCGGTGAAATTCAACATCACCTTCTGAGACGTTGAATTTCAACTGCACTATTTATTTTCTTTGCTTGGGGAGATGACAGTTGAAGTTCTGTGTTTCAGGAAGGCATTAGAATTAGGGAAATTTGGGATTTGCTTGCGTATTTTCTGCTCTATGTACCTTAAGGTTCCATGCCTCAAATGCCTAATTTTCATTTGCTCATTTATTATAGATAAGAAGACATTACTTTTGTCTTTCCCTTTATTTTTTCCATTGCTGCACATTTCACTCTTCTTGAATTCAATTTTGTTTGTTTCTATACAATTAGTTATATTTTGCCCACTTAAGCCAGGATAATTTCGTAATGTCTTCCAATTCCCAGTAGGCATAAAGTCTAGGATTTTTGAGTTGGTCCATTTGTGTATTTTCTTTCCCACAGGAAATTTTGAAATACCCTCATGAAGTCTCTCTCATTCAGTAAGGAAGTGACCTTTGCTGGTGAACTGCTTAAGCTGCTTGCTGATGTGTTCCTCACAAAACATCAGTAAATCTTCAGCATTCTCCTATCCAAGGAAGCCACCTCGGAAATACTCAGTATACTCTGTTCAGGGAACTGACAACATAACATTATGTTAACAATAATTTATTGATGGACACTTGGAATTAGTGAAATAAGTGATTTGTTGGGGAGCAAGCCATAAGAAATCAAAGTTTATTTCAAGATTAACTGGGACACTTGTGTAAATGTGTAATTGATTATGTGCTGTCAAGTCATGTTAATGACCAAAAAGTAGATTTTCTCCATGATGATCTGATCCTAACCTGATCCTAACCTTTATTTATTTATTTGTTTGTTTGTTTGTTTGTTTGTTTGATCTATCAGTTTGTTTTCTTTGCTGTCCACAATATTCTCAAGAGTCCTCTCTACTATCAAAGTTTAAACATGTCTGTATTCTTTTTATCATGCTTCTTCAAAGCCCAATTATAAGAAAATAATCCTCTCCATCTAACTATCTACCAATCCATTCTCTGGCCTTTGAAAAATCAGATTTCTTGAATAAAAAACTATATTAGCTGGGATAATAAATAGTCTAAAAGAGCCATAATGAGAGGATGCATGTATGTGTATGGACAACTAATTTCCGTTTACTTTTTCAGTGCTGGCACCTAAACAGTCTGCTTCCTTGGTACTTATTACACTTTTGATAAATTAACAGCAATTATGTTTACTAAAAATGGGCAGGTTTCCAAAACACCTGGTCTGAATAGGTCAGGATTGTCCCTTTTCTCTTCTCTGAAGAACAGTTGGGACTGATACAGTTGTAAGCATTAGCATTCCCAAGAGACTGTTACTTTACCTAATGTACTGGCTGAATAGCACGCTTCACTTCCACAACACCTGCTTACAGGCTCTGAGCTGCCACTCAAATCTAGGCCAACAGAGCATGGGAAATTGGGAAAAGTGAGCAAAGAAAACACCAAGAAACTGGGAAAGAAAATCAGTGCAATGACAAAGGCCTGAGACATGAGAAAATGAAGGCATGTAAAAGGCAAGGTGAGGTGGAGAAATGGAAGATTTTTTTTCCTGGCTGACTGGGCTTTTATTTATGATCAGTCATATGGGTGATTTGCTATTCTACCTATGAAATGGAAGAATGTTAGCTTTTTCTCCTTTGTATACTATGATAGAAGCTTGTTTACATTTGCTGATGATTCCTCTATGCTGGCAAGTTTTAAAAAGCCAAACAGCAGTGATGGTAGGGCTAAAACTAAGAAGACTAAGGAATTCAGTTTATGGATTTTCATGAAGGGCTTTATGGCTTTTTCTTCCATGATTCAGGCACTGGTTCCTTCCTATGAGAAAATGCTTTTGGTGATACACATTGAGTACCAAAAGAAACCTATTAGTCTCAAATAAAAACTATATATTAATCACACAAGCAGGAACATTTTCTGAATACAGTCCTGTTCTCTTTCATGGATACTCCTTCAAGATATTCATTGATATGAACCTGAGGTTTGTGTGAATATTTTTTAAAGGGTGACACACCTTGAATCAAAATGGAAGCAACTAACAAATAAAGAACAGAATAAATAGTTTCTTCTGATTAGTAGGTATACTCCTACACATGCATTTCATGTTTAACAATCATCCCTACATTCCTGGTATTATTCAGTAACAAAATCCTTTTTTGCCAAGCTTATTTTTCCCCAAAAACCTTTTGACATGTGCAAATTTTGCATGTTAAAATCATTTAAATCATAATTGTTTCATTGTCCTGACTTTAGACATGGAGTACCATTTTGTTATATATATATTTTTTAAAAAAAGTGATACAAACATCAATCATAATCAATACCTATAATCATAATCATAAGAAATGATTTATAAATGATTTATCAATAATCATCTTGGTATGCCTGACTATAATACTTTTTTGGAAGGACATGAAAGCTGACAGCTCAGTTTGAGACCCAAGCCACTTGCGATGGGGTGAGCTCCCATTACTTGCCCCAGCTCCTACACACCTAGCAGTTTGAAAGGATGCAAATGCAAGTAGATAAATAGGTATCACTTTGGTGGGAAGGTAACAGAGTCTGTGTCACCTCGGCATATAGTCATGCTGGCCACATGACCATGAAAATGTCTTCAGACAATGCTGGTTCCCTTGGGTAAGAAATGGAGATGAGTACTGCCCCTCCTAGAGTTGGACACAACTGGACAGGGGAAACCTTTATCTTTAAAATACTTTTTAATATAGGTTTTTCACAAAATACAATATATAAATCACAAGCCTATATGGTTGCAACTTTACTCATCTTCTTTAAATTGTTTTATGGAAACTTGTCTAAATCTTATCTCTTAAACATGGTTACTTTGAGCTGGATTATATCTAAAATGGATTGGCTGTTCTATGAACTGAGAGCCTTTCAGCCTTGAATATGAAGATTTAAAGTATTTTTGTCATTAACCTAAGAGGTATAATATTGTAATTACAATATTATTAATAGTGTTAATATACTGTAGGCAAGAATCAATTAATTATTCAAGAGCTCTGCATTTGTCTTAAGAAAAATTAAGCTTTCCCCATCTTTAACCCCCACCTCTCATGGCTCACCATCCAACAGTATAGAAACCTACAGCAGTTTCTCAAATCTTGTCTTTATTTGGGAATGAGTAACTCTTGCTATTATTGAAGGAGAGCCTTTTGATTGTCCTGTTAATTGCTCTATTGTTGCCCAAAGTGGAGGCAATTTCTTAAAAAAGTATAATGGCAAGGATATAAATTAAATGGCAAGAGGGACAAGTATGAGATAACTGTCTACATTTTTTTCTCTTCCTCATATCACTCACCATCTAAATCTTGTAATATATCATCTAGTGAAAATAAGTTGTTATGTCCAGAATGATTTGGCAGTTTATTTTCAGTAGATTCCATCCATGTCAGCCCAGTCCATCAATTTGGCTTATACAGTCAGCACCCACCAGGTTCTAATAAAGTCACAGCTTATGCTTCATCTGGTCTTTCCTACAGCTAAAGAGGTTCACAGCCTGAGTCTCTTTTTTTGTTTGGTTTTTACACTTATCAAACCTACTTAGGGCTATCACTCTTTCACCAGTCAAACCTGTAAATCAATCAACTAACACTTTAGTTGATTAATTGGGGAGTTAGTAGCATAAATCAGCAAAGCCACAAGCTGAGGCTGCAGATTTTCTTTATTTCCAAGAGAGAATTATACTGCTCCTCTCTTTCACCAATAACCCTTATCTCAATAGGCACCCCAAAGATTTGGAAAATATGGCAGGAAAACTAGTATGGTAGAAGCTTCATTTTTAAAGCCTAGATACTTCAGAGAATGAACCAAAAGTATTCAGCATGGTCTGGCCTTCCAAAAAGAATATTGTTTGAAAATTCAGGAGGTTATTAATAGAATTTCTGTGGAGATTCTCAGTCATCCAGGTCATAGTTGTCTCAAAAGTGCTTTTTCAAAAGGCAACTGGATTGTTTTTTTCCCTTGAGGAGGAAGAAGAAAATTTTTGCTTCTCATCCAAGAAGCATCATCAGTTGTGATGGTGGGGGATGGAAGGATAGGTATGTCAGAATATTTGAAAAGATTGTTGTTGTTAGTTGCGAAGTCGTGTCTGACCCATCGCGACCCCATGGACAATGTTCCTCCAGGTCTTCCTGTCCTCTACCAACTTCTGGAGTCCATTTAGGCTCACGCCGACTGCTTCAGTGACTCCATCCAGCCACCTCATTCTCTGTCGTCCCCTTCTTCTATTGCCCTCGATCTTTCCCAGCATTAGGCTATTCTCCAGTGAGTCCTTCCTTCTCATTAGGTGGCCAAAGTATTTGAGTTTCAACTTCAGGATCTGGCCTTCTAAAGAGCAGTCAGGGTTGATCTCCTCTAGAACTGACCAGTTTGATTGCCTTGCAGTCCAAGGGACTCGCAGGAGTCTTCTCCAGCACCACAGCTCAAAGGCCTCAATTCTTTGGCGCTCAGCCTTTCTTATAGTCCAACTTTCACAGCCATACATTGAAACTGGGAAGACCATAGCCTTGACTATACACACTTTTGTTGACAGGGTGATGTCTCTGCTTTTTTGTGTGCTGTCTAGATTTGCCATGGCTTTCCTCCCCAGGAGCAAGCGTCTTTTAATTTCTTGGCTGCAGTCCCTGTCTGTGGTGATCTTGGAGCCCAGGAAAATAAAATCTGTCACTACCTCCATTTCTTCCCCATCTATTTGCCAGGAATTGAGAGGGGCAGATGCCATGATCTAGGTTTTCTTAATGTTTAGTTTCAACCCAAATTTTGCACTCTCCTTCTTCACTAGCAACAAGAGGCTCTTTAGTTCCTCTTCACTTTCTGCCAATAGAGTGGTATCATCCGCATATCTTAGGTTGTTGATATTTCTCCTGGCAATCTTAATTCCAACTTTTGATTCATCTAGCCCTGCCTTTCTCATGATGTGCTCTACATATAAATTAAACAGGCAGGGTGACAGTATACAGCCTTGCCGGACTCCTTTCCCAATTTTGAACCAATCAGTGGTTCCGTGTCCAGTTCTCACTGTTGCTTCATGACCCGCATATAGGTTTCTCAAGAGACAAATAAGATGGTCTGGTATGCCCATCTCTTTAAGAACTTGCCACACTTTGTTGTGATCCACACAGTCAAAGGCTTTAGCATAGTCAATGAAGCAGAAGTAGATGTTTTTCTGGAACTCCCTAGCTCTCTCCATGATCTAGTGTATGTTGGCAATTTGATCTCTAGTTCCTCTGCCTCTTCAAAATCCTGCCTGTACTTCTTGTAGTTCTCAATCCACATACTGCTGGAGTTTAGCTTGTAGGATTTTAAGCATAACTTTACTAGCATGTGAAATGAGTGCAATGATGCAATAGTTTGAACATTCTTTGGCACTGCCTTTCTTTGGAATTGGAATGTAAACTGATCTTTTCCAATCCTGTGGCCACTGTTGACTTTTCCAAATTTGCTGGCAAATTGAGTGTAGCACTTTTACTGCATCATGTTTTAAGATTTTGAATAGCTCGGCTGGAATACTGTCACCTCCACTAACTAGCTTTGTTGTTGCTCAGCTTTCCTAAGGGTCATTTCAGTTCACATTCTAGGATGTCTGGCTCGAGGTCAATGACCACCTCATTGTGGTTATCAGGGACGTTAAGCTCGTTCTTGTATAGTTCTGTGTAATTTTGCCACCTCTTCTTAATCTCTTCTGCCTCTGTTAGTTCCCTCCCATTTTGTTCCTTTATCATGCCCATTTTTGCATGAAACGTTCCCTTCATCTCTCCAATTTTCTTGAAGAGATCTCTGATCCTCCCTATTCTATTGTTTTCTTCTATTTCTTTGCTCTGTTCATTTAAGAAGGCATTCTTATCTCTTCTAGCTATTCTCTGGAATTCTGCATTCTATTGAGTGTATCTTTCTTTTTCTCCCTTGCCTTTTGCTTCCCTCCATTCCTCAGCTATTTGCAAAGCTTCCTCAGACAACCATTTTGCTTTCTTGCATTTCTTTTTCTTTGGGATGGTTTTAGTTGCTACTTCTTGTACAATGTTGCAAACCTCCATCCATAGTTCTTCAGGCACTTTGTCTATCAGATCTAATTCCTTAAATCTATTTGTCACCTCTACTGTATATTCGTCAGGGATATGATTTAGTTCATACCTGAGTGGCCTAGTGCTTTTCCCTACTTTCTTCAGTTTAAGCCTAAATTTTGCAAGGAGAAGCTCATGGTCTGAGCCACAGTCAGCTCCTGGTCTTGTTTTTACTGACTGTATAGAGCTTCTCCATCTTTGGCTGCAGAGCACATAGTCAATCTGATTTCTGTGTTGACCGACTGGTGATGTCCTTGTGTAGAGCCATCTCTTGGGTTTTTGGAAAAGAGTGTTTGCTATGACCATTGTATTCTCTATCAGCCTGTGCCCTGCTTCATTTTGTACCCCAAGGCAAAACTTGCCTGTTATTCCAGTTATCTTTTGGCTTCCTACTTTAGCATTCCAATATCCCATGATGATAAGGACATCATTTTTTGGTGTTAGTTCTATAAGGTGCTGTAGGGCTTCATAGAACAAGTTAATATCATCCTCTTCAGCACCGGTGGTTGGGGCATAGACTTGGACTACTGTGATATTGAATGGTTTGCCTTGGATTTGAACTGAAATCATATGTCATTTTGGGGATTGTATCCCAGTATTGCTTTTCCTACTCTTTTATTGACTATGAAGGCTACTCCATTTCTTCTGAGGGATTCTTGCCCACAGCAGTATACCTGATGGTCATCTGAATTAAATTCACCCATTCCTGTCCATTTTAGTTTGCTGCTTCCTAAGATGTGGATGTTCAGTGTTGTCACCTCTTGTTTGACCATGTCCAGCTTTCCTTGATTCATGGATCGTATGTTCCAGGTTCCTATGGAGAAAAAATCTTTACAGCATCGGACTTTCCTTTCACCACCAGATACATCCACAGCTGAGCGTCCTTTCTGCTTTGGCCCAGTCGCTTCATTCTTTCTGGTGCTATGAGTACTAGCCCTCTGCTCTTCCCCAGTAGCATATTGGACGCCTTCCGACCTGAGGGGCTCATCTTCCAGCGTCATATCGTTTTGCCTTTTGGTACTGTCCATAGGGTTTTCATGGCAAAGATACTGGAGTGGGTTGCCATTTCCTTCTCCAGTGGATCACGTTTTGTCAGAACTCTCTTCTATGACCTGTCCATCTTGGGTGGCCCTGCACGGCATAGCTCATAGCTTCATTGAATTATGCAAGCTCCTTCGCCATAACAAGGCAGTAATCCATGAAAGGGTTTGAAAAGATAGGTTCTGATCATCCTGTCAGAACCTATCCTTCCATCCCTCACCATCACAATCGATGAACCTTCTTGGATGAGAAACAAAATGTTTTCTTCTTCTTCAAGGAAAACAACAACAACAGTTGTTGCCTTTTGGGGAAAAAAACACCTTTGAGTTAATAATAGAGCCTACCTTGGAAGACTCCAGAAGTTTTCATTCTGCATCAGTGCTAATTCTTTTCATCAATCCACCCTGACTCAGATTCCCATTCTCACTCTTTGTTAGAAATATATGAGGAAAAAGGATGATGGTCAGAGAAAGCAGCAATCACATCAATTTAAATGGTATTAATATGATTAAAAATCATCAGAAAACAAGAAAAAAAACACCAAAGTAGATCCTGGTTGGAAAATGTATCACTTTTGTAGTAATTGTTGTTGTTGTTGCAAAATTTGACTATTGTGTTGATGAAAACATAGTTGAAGTCTGAGAGGAAAACTGGTGAAAAAGACTTCTGGTCCAAGAGAGATTTACTTGGTATGTGTCCTGTTTCAAGCTGCATCTATTTAATGATATGTCTTTGTTTTCTGAACTGGGATAACTCAGATCAGATAATTTGTGAAATTTCCAAGTTAGTCAGAATGATGTCCCTGAGGGGGTCCTCCCCCTCCTATTCTCATATTCAACTAAAAATAGCTTCCAAGTCTGTCAATAGAAGAGAAGGATTTAGAAGATATTTTTTTACAAAGGAATAGAAAAATATCAGTTGATCATAGGAGTTCTGAGTTTCCTAGCTACTTCTACAGTGTAGTTCACACAATTTCACATTAAAACTAGTCTCAGAGTTTATTTATTTAATTTAATCATATTTGCATATGAGTTTGCAGTGCTTCCTGTCTTCTAACTTTGTAACAGAAGTATAAGAAATCAACATTCTTGCTGCCAACTCCTGGGAGACCCTGGATGTCTACTATTTTCAGGAGATTGAAAAATGGTGGTAGTAAGAGAAAAAATAAAGAGAATTTGAGGGAATCTCCTCTTTCCATTAAGGTTCTAAGACAATTAAAGGAGTAACTGGAATTATAATAACGGGCTCTTCCTTCCAAATAAGAACCGGGAATTAGTTAATTTGTTTTACTTTTCAAATATAGGTAATTTTCAGTTTTAAAGTTAAACTTCAAACCAGATTAGAGTAAATAAATTTCTTTTATTTATTTATATTTCTGTTTGCTGGGAAAAGATCATTACTGAAACAGAGAAATGTTGCAAAAGAATTTGAAGATCTTTTACAGTATACAAAATTATTTGGGGGAAAAATAGATATATTAGGGGAAAACTGCATGCTAAAATGTATATTTTTGCTCTGGGTTTGAAAATTGTAATTTGTTTTTATTTAATTACATTTGTGTGGCCTATCCCAATCTAGACTCTGGGAGATTTACCTCAGAGTATCATAATAAAATAGATAATACTGTATTGTAATTAGGTTTTATATATAAAAATATGGAAAACAAATAACAAGAAGCTAAAACTTATAAAAAAAGAACTATTCCCAAGATTATGCCAGAAAAGATTGAAAAGACTGAAATATTCACACATTTCTTCAGAAAGTATAGAAACTTAAAGAAAATAAAATGAGGATCTGAATGAAAATTAGTGTATTCTGTGCATAGGATATAATATTCACAACTGCTTTAAACTTACAGCTGTGTCTTTGTTGGTCTTGTATCCAAGAATGAGACTTCTGAAAAACATCCACAGAGAATGGGAATAATTTCACTATACAGATGTACTTATATACACTTCATACATGTAGTGTTTATAAACATTGTGGGTGGACAACTTTCTTATGGCTGTGGTTTACCTCACTGATTTAGATAGAGCCATTGCTCGAAGAAAAAAAAGCATCCTGTGTGTATCACTCTGAAGGGTCCTTTCCCTGGCAACATTTAATTCCTAGTCATCTAAGCTAATGTAGGGCAGATGCAACAGCACTCCCAATACATCACTGGATGTGACCTCGTCGAATCAGAGCCATTGAGTCCATCAGTCACATTTTATGTATTGCCCTTTTTACATTGTTTGGCATGAGATTCCATAACCCCTTTATTGTCAATCTGTTATGGTTGGTCTGATAAGGAAGAACTTGTCTTCTCTTAGCCAACATGGCTCCTGCAGTATCTAGGAAGGTAGCCAAGTTTTGTGCTGTTGCAATTAGAAGAATAACAGCATAGAGTTTTTTTCAGTTTATACATCAATGTTCTTACGTTTATCTTTCTTATTAAGCAGAAAAACGCTGCAAAGATGGTAGCAATGTCTCGGGTCATGTGTTTGCCATTTGTGGCCTTCCCAGCTGGCTTCTGACAAACAAAGTCAATGGGGAAAGCTGGATTCACTTAACATTCATGTGATTGACTTAATGACTGCAGCAAGAAAGGACATAAAATTGGGTATGACTTACTTAATGACTGCTTACTTAACAACAGAAGTTTCAGGCCCAATTGTTGTTGTATAGCCTGGGTGTCCAACTCGCTGTATCATGTGACATGTTGCAATGTGTCGTGACTTGTTTTTCATTGCTGGAGCTGGAGTGGACACGGCCTCTGTATGATGCAACCTGCCCACAGGCCGGCAGTTTAATACCCCTGTTGTATAGTATAGTTACCTTATGTTTATTCCCACACTGTTAGAAATACCTGACAGCAATATTCTTTTCTGCATTTAGTTTATGTATATTGTCTGGTTTAATTGTTTAATTAATTGTAGAACTTCAGTTGTTTCATTAACTGCAAAGAGGCATTTCTTCATGGTAAGGTTCTTGTTTGTGGATATATATATAATATATATTTAATATAAATAATATATATTTAATATATATATAAACAGCTATCAAATTTCTTATCTTGTATGAATTTTTCTTCTTCTTTTTGCCCCCAGTTGTTTTTTTCCCCCTTCTTATCTCTTATATAGAGTTTTCATGGATAGCACATGGTTTCTCTCTTAAAATCTGCTATACAAGTCTGATTAAATTCTGAGAAACTCCTACAAGAGTTCACATACATTTATACATTTTTGTCCAAGAAACACAGGATTGGGGGGCGGGGAAGATGGAGAAAAATAGTAAATGAATTTAACTTTCTAGCTTTTCCAGATTAATGTCTATGGACATTCTCAGTCATCCAGCTCATGGTTGACCCAAAGCTGTTTTTTTAAAAGGCAGCTGGACTTTGTTTTTCCTGAAAGACATTTCACTTCTCATCCAAGAACTGAAGAAGCTTCTTGGATGAGAAGTGAAACATCTTCAAGGAAACAACAAAGCACCTTTTCCCAGATTAGTTATTTTATCCAATGAAGGAGAGATGCACAGCATACCATCCTGCTTTTTTCTCTCTCAATGGTTGTAAAGCATCATCTATGGTGTTATCACTAAAAATATGTGCCAAGGTATAGAGATAAGCCTTATCATTACTAAGAAGCATCAAGCCCTACTGTCTTATGTTACACTTTTTTTACTGATGGGACCTGGCCTCTCTCTGATGGACTGCAAGACTGGGACAGGCTACTTCTCTAAACAGCTGCCCCTTACAACCTGGTTAGGAACAGGAAGTGGAGTGCAACAGAAAACTACAGGTGTTTCATCATATTTTCCCTTCACAATAACAACTTTGTGAAGCAGATAGGGCTGAGAGTTGCTCACTGAACTTGATGGATGAATAGGGACTTGGTTTCCTTAATCCCAAGCTAAAACCTAAGGCTTAGCTCCCAGTGACACATGTTGCTATTGAAAACTTTGGATGTGATCTGTAAAGACTTTCAAAATTTGCAATTATGTAATAGGAAAAGAGAATCTCCTGGCTAAAGTGCTGGACTAGGAGTGGGGAAATCTGAGTTCTAGTCTTGTCTGGGTAACTTTTGGCTGTTCAATCACTCAGTTTTAAGAAAAAGGCACACCACTGATGAAAAATGTTGCTCGGAGTCAAAATTGACTCTCAAAGGCACAAAAACAAAAGAAAAGAGAGAAGGAGAAAAAATTATTAACTGAAGAATAATGCTATTAAACTGATTTAATTTTAGTTAAACATAAATAAAATTTGGTTGTTTGTCCTGGTCCCATGCCATGCCTAGGCATACCAAATGCTGTTATCTTCACAGAGGGGAAAAAAGAACCCTACTTCAGCATAGATAATATATTACCTTAGTAGCATTCTTCCATAACTTAACAAATTGGTCAAGCTCTAGTGTAATTCAGAGGGCTTGTTGTTACCTATAAAGCCTGTTACCTCTGTCCAATTATCTTGGCCTGTCCAGCAAGACTAGACATAGTTGGGCTGCTTTAGGTCCTACCTATTAAGGAACACCATCTTGCTCAGGAAAAATTCCTTCTCTGTCACTTTTTCTGCCCTGTGGAATAACAGTCCTCCTGAGATCTAGACAATCCTGACCCTCCTGGCCTTTAGAAAGATCCTGAAGCCATGGTTCATCTCTTGGTCATTGGGTCAAAATATTCTGTGAGCTATCAGTTATGTGGCAACATATGTTTTATGAATGATTGTCCCTGGTCCTATAGGTATTACCTATGTTTCCACAGCTTTATTTATTTATTATAATTACGAATGCATTTTTGTGTTTGTTTCAATGATACCTGCCCATGGTCTCTTGACATGTGTGCAGCTATATAAGTTAGATAAATAAACAAACTTGCAGATTGTTGGTTTACTATTTCTATTCATTAGCAAAGAGACAAAGACAAATTATGACAAACAGATTCTTTATAGTTTTATCTTTGTCATATGTGGCAAGTTAAAGTCTATAACTTTCTTTTGAATTTTCTTCCAAATGCTGTCTTGTGGTATTGGCTGTTGCAGGGGGATGTGATTAACATTGTGTGGGCCCTGTGGCATTTGGTGTTTTTTTTTAAAGACTCCCTAATCCCTGCTTAATTTTATGAACTGTCAAAATGATTCTAAATATCTCTCCTCTTTGCATTTTCACCTCAGGACAAGAGTCCAGAGGTATGGATTTGTTGTACAACAGTGGACTTTAGGCAATTTTCATCTTTTAATGCCTGCAGCGTCCGAGGTTGAATTTGTAATAATAACCAGATTATCTCTGAAGGATCTCTCGCTTATACTTGCAAATGGTTCTGCAGGAAAACGCAAAAGATAGGAAAGGAAAAAAAAATAATTGATTAGAGGCAGGAGATCATTTTGTCACATAATCCCAGATGGAAAAGAAAACAAATGCTGATATGCTTCCTTCCTTCCTTCCTTCCTTCCTCCCCCTTTCTCATGCATTTAATGAGAGTTGAAGATAGTGTAACTGGAAAGACCAGTTTTGGAGGCATTACAACAGCAAAAATCAGAGAGAGAGAGGGAGAGGGAGAGGGAGAGGGAGAGGGAGAGGGAGAGGGAGAGGGAGAGGGAGAGAGAGAGAGAGAGAGAGAGAGAGAGAGAGAGAGAGAGAGAGAGAGAGAGAGAGAGAGAGGTGGTCTGGGTCTATGATTAGGTTGCATTCAAACTAGTGATTTCATCAGCCATTAGAGAGATTGTTAGATGCTGCCTGGCAAGTTTGAACATGTATTAGACTTCTGAGATATGGAACAACCTGAACAAGAGTACCAGATCTGCTGCTAGAGAAAATGGTAACTTGAAGGTAGAATTGATTCAGTACATTGACTCAAGGGATGGCTGGATCCAGATCTCTAATTGCACCCTGAGATGTCTTACAATGAGTTGCCTTGTGTCCAAATCTGAAAAAAAAATAAATAAATAGATGTATCATGTAGTGATTACCTGAGAAAGACCTTGATGTGGACAGTTCAACATTGAGATGAATCTCTTTGCTTATATTAGCAGATTTGTGCTTCTACTGGCTGTCAAGAACAACCTTGGCCTGAATGGAAATCTCTAAGTAGACCGCATGCCAGAGTAGGAAGATCAAAGGACAATCTTTAAGAAAATGAGGCTTTCCTATAGAAGAAATTCTGTGCAAATATGGAGAACAGCAATCCGTCTCTCATATGCTATGGTGCATACAAGGTCCTTCAACATGTATGGGGAAAAAGCTTATGCTGGCAAGAGAAAATGCTATCGACTTGGCTGATATTGGGTGAATGTTATTTAGTTTTAATCCTATTTCTTCTATATACTTTTTACATGTGTTACATTTCTATGACACATTTATACCTATTTTATTTGCTCAGTTGAATGTCTATAATTTGTAGATGCTTATGACACAAATAAAAAAGAAAGAAAACAGATTTGTAAAGCATCCTTCTAAACCATTGCACAATTCATCACTGGAGACATTTTCAGAATTGCCTGAGAATTATGTTAGAAATACCATAAAGGCATTTTGAACTGAAAATCCTGCATTATGGTTCTTCCAATTATGATATTATATTTCTATATTTGATTGATTTAGAAATATTTAAATGAGATAGACCCCTATTGACCTATTTTAGGCATCAGTACTTTTTTTTACTTATTTTTATTTCAATTTAAATAAAGATGATATGACTGTTATTCATAATGACACAGTCTCTTTGGATATACATCCATAGCCAACTTTTTCTACCATTACTCAGATGATTAATTGAAAATTCATTTTCTTAAAAAAAAGGAAAGGAAAAATGAAAAGGTGTTATCAGTTGCTAAGGTCAGAGGAGAGAGCCTCTTCATTGCCTTCAAACACCTGACCATAAATATTTAATTGTATCCCCCTCAAAAAATAAGGGAACCAAGGTCTTAAATTTGCCAATTCCCTCCTCCTCTTTGGAGGAAGGGAAATATTGGTGTCAAAAAGACAGATGATCAAAATCCATACCTATATCAAGATACAGAAAAACATTAGGTAGTCATCAATCATTAATAGAATCTGGAATAGATGAGATTGAGGAAGATTATTCTCTGTGTAATGTATGTGCATGTGTGTGTCCTGCTTGGATAATGTGTTAAGTGGAATAACTCATGAGATCTGTCAGCATTCATCCCTTATATTCCTTTTGTTAACAGGTTAGCACTCGAACCAATTCACATATCCGAAGCTTTATTCATTATTAATCAAAGAAGCTAAAAAAGTCGATCCACTCTGGTTATATACAGTAGTTCTTGTGGTTTTCAAACCTTTAAATATTTAATGGTGTCATTGCTTTCCCTGTGGATGTCAGCCAAGCAGAATGTCTCGTATTAGAATCTCACTGGGTTAGGGTGGGGGGGAAAGGAGGAAAAACTTTAAAAAGGATTTTTTTAAAAAAAATAAAAATAAAAGTATCTCACACTATTGTATTACTATTTTGATCACTTTCTACAGAGATTATTTCAAAATATAAAATGAGCTTTGCTCATGGTATGCAAGTAGCAATGAGATTTACTATTTTAGAAAGCAAAGACAGCAACATTCAAATTTGTGGAGGCTAAAATTCTCAGAATGCTCAGGCAGAATAGATAGTGAAGAAGTTAGCTACCTCTGAATATATTTTAACAGAACTGAATAACAGAGTTGCAAGCTGTCCTTGGAGGTCATCTAGTCCAACCTCCTGCTCAGGCAGGAAACCCTATATTATTTCAGATAAATGGTTGTCCAATCTCTTCTTTAAAACTTCCGGCGTTGGAGCATTCACAACTTCTGGAGGCAGGTTATTCCATTGTTCTAATAGTCAGGAAATTTCTCCTTAGTTCTGGGTTGCTTCTCTCCTTGATTAGCTTTCATCATTGCTTCTTGTCCTGCCTTCAGGTGATTTGGAGAATAG
Source organism: Vipera ursinii (assembly GCF_947247035.1). Taxonomy (NCBI): domain Eukaryota; kingdom Metazoa; phylum Chordata; class Lepidosauria; order Squamata; family Viperidae; genus Vipera; species Vipera ursinii. The sequence continues at coordinate 37,948,061 of NC_139512.1, forward strand.
TTTGACTCCCTCTACTTTGTGACAACCCCTGATATATTGGAACACTGCTATCATGTCACCCCTAGTCCTTCTCTTCATTAAACTACACATACCTAATTCCAGCAACCATTCTTTATATATTTTAGCCTCCAGTCCCTAATGATCTTTGTTGCTCTTCCATGTACTCTTTCTAGAGTCTCAACATCTTTTTTATATCGTGGTGACCAAAACTGGATGCAATATTTCAAGTGTGGTCTTACCAAGCCATTACAAAGTGGTAGTAACACTTCAAGTGATCTTGATTCTATCCCTCTGTTAATGCAGCCTACCACTGTGTTAGCTTTTCTGGCAACTGCAGCACCCTGCTGGCTCATATTGAAGTGATTGTCCACTAGGACTCCAAGATCCCTCTCACAGTTACTATTATTGAGCTAGGTACCACCTATACTATACCTGTGCATTTGGTTTTTCTTGCCTAAATGTAGAACCTTGTTTTTTTCACCACTGAATTTCATCTTGTTAGATAGCACCCAAGGATCCTGTTAAGTGAGAGAATAGTTTTTTAATACCCAGTCACTATTCCATTCAGGACATAATCTCACTAACTTGGGTCAAGTCATCATTTCCTCCATTACAGATTTAACATAAGTGACCCCAAAACAGAAGAAACTTAGTTCTGTCTCCCAATGTGTGAAGAGAAAAAAAAATCATGCATACTCCGTGCAGGTTGTCAGACATTGAGTTCAGACAATTCTTCTCCAGGATAAATTATTGGGTGGATATTTCAAGAAGAGGGTAGGTTAACATGCAAACAGTAAGTTCACAGTAAAGCCAAAAGGTGCTACCTGTTTTACTACTAATAGATTTTCCCCTGACTTGCTTTTTAAATCTAAATCAAATCCCGCCCCCTGAACAATCTTCTATCCACAAAAGAAAAAAAATACATTGACTGTAATCCTTGTGCTCATACCCCATGTTCTGTTAGGCAGGATGAGAGTTGGAGTCAGCAGGAAATTTCTGTGAAAAGCAGGTGTTATCTGTCTTGATATTTTACTCTGAGCATCAGAAGTCACAAGTTCTGTCCCATCCCTCAAAGTGAGCAGTTGTAGGTGACCATGTAGACCCAGGGCTAATTTACTATGTTAGTCGACCATTGGAGAAATGGCTTTTGTGTAATATATCTCAAGGCTAAAAGGAACAGCTAAAGTTAAATAGAACAGGTATTCTGATCCAGTAAATAAAAGTATTGGGCTGCTCCTTCAAAGCAATGGTTTCACAGTTTTGAATCAAATCATGTTATTGTTTTCCTCAGCAATAGCCAGCATAAAAATCAAAAGAGACCCATTTGATCTAATTTTTAATGTATGGTGAAATACAGGTACAAAGGGCTTTTCATTCTGTCACCATGTTAATTATCTAAGCCCAAGTAGGTGGAAGCAGATAGTCAATATAGCTTGATGTTAAGAAACTAAACAATATTGGATGTATTTTGTGCTTGTGTAGGAGAGCAAAGGGAAACCCTATGGTGCTAAGCTAGTAAGGGAAAATAAAAAAATGGAAGAAAACATCTAAAAGAAAGTTATGTAGATTTTTATTGAGACCAGAACATCCGTTGCTAAGTGATCTGGTTGTTATATGAGCTGTGCCCAATTTTATGAACTTTTTTCTGTGATTGTAAAAGCAAATTGCTGTAATCATTAAATGAATCATGAGGTAATTTAATTTTGCCCATTGACTTTGCTTGTTGGAAGCCTCCAAGACATGCCACAATCACATAACCCTGGGATGCAGCAAATACATGCCAATTGCCAAGTGCCAGAATTTTGATCAAATGACCATAGGGAAACTATAATGGTTGCAAGTGTGAGAACCAGTTGTAATAACTTTTTTTAAGGATAATTTCATAATGATAATAGTTGTAAGTTGAGGACTAGCTGTAATGCAGTGAGAATGAATGCATTTTTAAACAGAACTGTGTTATCTATAATGATTTAATACATTAAATTTAATATTTTATTTAAGAAAACATCTATAAAGTACTGTTATAGAAAGATATTATACGTCTTCTAAAATTGTGTGTATTGTTTTATGAAACAAGAAAAGATAAAAAAACAGATAAAAGGAAAAAGGAGGAAAAAAAGGGGAAAGGAAAACCAAGAAAACAACAAATTCTCACACCAAATTATTAAGGGGCTACCACAAAGAAGAGGGAGTCAAGCTATTCTCCAAAGCACCTGAAAGCAGGACAAGAAGCAATGGATGGAAACTAATCAAGGAGAGAAGCAACCTAGAACTAAGGAGAAACTTCCTGACAGTTAGAACAATTAACCAGTGGAACAACCTGCCTCCAGAGGTGGTGAATGCTCCAACACTGGAAGTTTTTAATTTAATTTAATTTATTAATATTTGTATACCGCCCTTCTCCCGAAGGACTCAGGGCGGTGTACAGGGCAAGAATAAAACACAAAGCTACAAAAATTAAAAAGTAATTAAATACATGCCCAACAATAAATACATTAATAAAACCCCAATAAAGTGATAGTAAAAACCCCACCAATCCCCCCTCAGGCCAGGCCGGCTTGTTCGAACAGGTATGTTTTCAGATCGCGGCGAAAGGAGCAAAGGGCGGGCGCCGTCCGGAGCTCAACCGGTAACTGGTTCCATAGCTCCGGGGCGCCCACAGAGAAAGACCTCCCCCTGGGGGCCACCAATCTACATTCTCTGACCGGTGGCACCCTGAGGAGGCCCTCTCTGTGGGAACGCACAGGGCGGAGGGAAGTTGACGCCGGCAGCAGGTGTTCCCTGAGGTACTCCGGACCCCTGCCATGTAGGGCTTTAAATACCATGACTAGTACCTTGAATCTCACCCGGAAGACAACTGGCAACCAATGCAGCTCACGGAGCAGAGGTGTAACATGGGAGTATCGGGAAACTCCCAACACAACTCTCGTGGCTGCATTCTGTGCCAGTTGGAGCTTCCGGGTGGTCCTCAAGGGCAGCCCCATGTAGAGAGCGTTGCAGTAGTCTAGTCGAGAGGTCACGAGCACGTGAGTGACTGTGCATAGATCATCCCGGCTTAGATAGGGCTGCAACTGGCGCACCAGGCGAACCTGGGCGAAAGCCCCCCTAGTCACAGCTCCTATGTGGTCTTCCAGAGTGAGCCGTGAATCTAGGAGGACTCCCAAGTTGCGAGCCCTATCTACGGGGGGTAATAATTCGCCCCCCATAGAAAGAGATGGAATGTCCGAATAAACCCGGGATGAAGGTATGCAAAGCCACTCGGTCTTGTCGGGTTTGAGTTGAAGTCTGTTCCTCCCCATCCAGACCCGAACCGCCTCCAGGCAATGGGACATCACGGTGAGGGCATCACTGGGGTGGTTTGGGGTCAAAAAGAAAAGCTGGGTATCATCAGCATACTGATGATACCCAACTCCAAAACCACGAATGATCTCACCCAGCGGTTTCATATAGATGTTGAACAGGAGAGGCGAGAGGACCGACCCCTGAGGAACTCCACAAATGAGAGACCTCGCGGTCGACCTTTGCCCTCCTGCCAACACCGACTGCGAGCGTCCCTGGAGATAGGAGGAGAACCACTGTAAAACCGTGCCTCCCACTCCCAATCCCCTAAGACGCCGCAGCAAGATACCATGGTCGATGGTATCGAAAGCCGCTGAGAGGTCTAATAGGACCAGAACAGAGGAATGCCCCCTGTCCCGGGCCCTCCAGAGATCATTCACCAGCGCGACCAATGCCGTCTCCGTGCTGTACCCGGGCCTGAAACCCGATTGGTACGGGTCTAGATAATCCACTTCATCCAGGACCAGAGGGAGCTGATGTGCCACCACACTCTCAACAACCTTTGCAAGAAAGCGAAGGTTGGAGACAGGACGAAAGTTGTTCAATACAGCTGGGTCCAAGGCAGGCTTCTTGAGGAGAGGCCTCACCACCGCCTCTTTCAAGACGGCGGGGAAGCTACCCTCACTCAAAGAAGCCAATATAACTGCCTGGAACCAGCTGCGTGTCCTCTCCCGGGCTGCATAGACCAGCCAGGAAGGGCACGGGTCCAATAAACATCTGGTGGTGCTCAGCCTCCCCATGATCCTGTCCACTTCCTCCGGAGTCACAGAATCAAACTCCTCCCAGGTGATATCGACAAGACCACCCGTGTCCTGCTCGACAGACTCTGCCCAGTCAGAGTCCAGACCGATCCGAATCCGAGCGATTTTGTCCGACAGATGCTGGTTAAACTCCTCGGCACGACCCTGAAAGGGATCCTCCCTCACCTCCTGATTCAGGAGGGAGCGAGTCACCCTAAACAGGGTGGCTGGGCGATTATCTGCGGACGCGATAAGGGTGGCGAAGTGGTTAGACCTCGCCTCCCTTATCGCAGCGAGATAAGACCTAGTGTAGGTTCTTAGTCGCAATCGATCGGATTCGGATCGGCTGGATCTCCAACCGCTCTCTAGGCCCCGTCTCCGACGCTTCATCTCCCGGAGCTCCACGGAGAACCATGGGGCTCGACGGGATCTGCACCGGGTCAGGGGCCGCAGGGGTACAACTCGGTCAAGAGCCTCAGTGGCCGCCCTTTCCCAGGCTTCCACTAAGGCGTCTGCCGAGCTGTGAGCAAGGGAGGCAGATGGGGACCCCAGCGCCGCCTGGAACCTCTGGGGATCCATTAAGCGTCTGGGGCGGTACCATTTGATAGGTTCCACACACCCACGGCGGGGGGGTGGCAAAACGGAAGACCAGCCGCAGGAGATGATGATCGGTCCATGACAGGGGCATAACAATTGGGGAGCCCCCACCAAGATCATCTAACCACCGTCCAGATAAGAAAACTAGGTCAAGGGTGTGGCCTCCCTCATGAGTCGGTCCCGAAATTACTTGCGTCAGGTCCATGGCCGTCATGGAAGCCATGAACTCCCGAGCCAACTCAGATGATCCTCCCAGAGATGGTAGATTGAAGTCCCCCAAAACTATAAGTTTCGGGAACTCAATCACCAACCCAGAGAGGACATCGAGAAGCTCAGGCAGGGCTGCTGCTGCGTGACTAGGCGAAAGGTACACCAGCAGCAAGCCCAACTGCGCACCAGGGCCGCATCTCAAGAAGAGAGACTCACACCCGACTATCTGGGGAACGGTGGCCTCCCGTGGACACAAGGTCTCCCTCATAACAACAGCCACTCCCCCACCCCTACCCTGAGCCCGAGGCCGGTGTAGCACCCGGAAACCTGGTGGGCAAAGATCAACCAGAGGAATACCGCCCTCTGGGCCCAACCAAGTTTCCGTGATGCAAGCCAGGTCCGCCTGCTCACCCTCGACCAAGTCACGGACGAGAGGAGCTTTATTAACGACAGACCTGGCATTCAAGTACACCAGCCGGAGCTCAGGAGGCTGCACATCCTCACTCCCGGGACCTCGGGGCGGAGCCAGAGGGTCAGAGTGCCTCACCGCTTGTAAGCAGCGGAGAGACCTTCCCAGAGATCGATACGGCCCTCTGTTCCTACACCTGCTGCCATTCCCTAACGTCGTGGGAATAGGTAATCCCACTACTGGCCCTGGAGCCCCAGAAGCAACCGACCCCCACTCCTCCCCCCCGCGATCCGCCTCAGCACTGGCCTGAACAGAGGTTGTTGGACTGCCCCCCTCGTCCAAACAACCAAAAGAAGTACCCTCCCTCCTCCCTAACCCCCGAAAAAATTTTGACAAAAAACAAACCAGGGGCCTCTTATTAGGTTTACGTCGGAGGCCCCTATCCGTGCCCAGCCATCTCTCAGGGTCCCAACAAGTGGGCCCTTCCTCGAGATTGTACGCGGCTGGAAAGGCGGGTCGCCCCCAGGAAGGGGGAGCACCTCTGAGGGCGAGCAAGTCCGTAGAAGAATACCTAAGATAAGGCATAAGAGCAGTCCAGATGCAGGCAGTCCATAGTCAGTAAGGAGGGTCTAAGCAGAGGACAAATAGGTGTCCCGGCCCTCCACCCAGCCACTGCCACTAAGCTGGGTGCACCCCCAGGACAGGCCAACCACCGTCCTCTCACAACAGTCGCAAGGCCTATTCCTGGGGGGGGGGGGTCTGAAACACCCATCCTGGGTATAGCATGTCCCCTAGAGCTCTCACCTCTAGGGGCAGCAGATGTAAGTTCAAGCCACCCTCTCACGGTGGCTATTACCCAGGGAACTCTGAATCCTTAGGGGATGATATGTAGGTGACAATAAGCAACAGTCCGAAGGCAAAAGTATGGTGGTATAATAATCCATCGTAGTACGCCATCAAAGTCTGCACTGCTAAACAGCCGAGTCCCCCGTTGCTCTGCCGTTCCAGGAGATTGTTCATGGCCACAACTCCAAGGGCCCTCAGTTCTGCAATCATTGGGGCCTTCCAGATTGTGGTCTACTGAGTCTAACTCCCTTAGGTCCAAAAATCCATTGGCACCGACCAGGATCACAACAGGTGCCACGGAGAGCATAGGTCTTTCAAGGGACCGCTGGGCTCCATTGGGATCCACCGGAGTTAACCGGCTAACCCAAGAACCTCCAGGGCCACCAGCAACAGTGAGGGTACCAGGCCATCTGGAACAAGCAAAGCAGACGGGGGAGAAGACAAGTCGAGTGCAACATCGCTGCTGAGCCACCAAGGCCGCTACCACCACCGGAGCGCCGTTGCAGACGCCGCCGCCATTGCTGCCGCCACCAGGACGCCGCCAGAACAAAAAACGATCCAGCCATTCCCGCCGCCGATGGAAAACGGGCCGAAAAGGCTCAGGCGGGAGCGGGCGGACGGTCAGGCAAGCGATCGAGCGAGCAAACGGTCTAACAAGAGCGGGCCAAGAGGCAGCAATCAAAGACGGCCCAAGGCAGGTAGAGTGATACAAAATGTCGCCGCCGCTGCCGCCGTCGCCGCCGCTGCTGCCACCGCCAGAATAGTCCGCAGGCATCTCGTACAAGCTCTCCTCTCCTCTCCCGGAAGCGCCGATCAGCTGGAGCTCCGAGGACGCCGAGAACGCTGCCGAGAACGGCCGAAAATTGCTCAAAATAGCAATGTTGATCCAACGGCCCATGGCGGCCCAAAACAACGGAAAACACCTTCGCCGCCGACCGCAGCATCCCCGGGGAGGCCCGGAGACACTGGGGCAGCAGGAGCCGGCAGGCCGAAAAAGCCGAGCCCAGCGAACACCGCGGAAGACGAGAGCAGATGGAAAGAGCAGATGGAAAGAGGCAGCTCGCAGGTAGAACAAGCAAACAGTAAACTACCTCATTATTTGCCTCGTAACTTCATGGATTTAGCAATCCAAATCCCCTACCCAGAGGGCCCAAAACGACCCCTGAGGGGCTCCTAAGGGACGCCCAACAGCTGGAGCTTACGGAGCTCCGCCCGACACGTCCGCCATCTTAGTTAGTCGCCCAAGAGACTGGACAGCCATTTGCCTGAAATGGCTGTCCAGAAGAGACTGGACAGCCATTTGCCTGAAATGGTATAGGGTTTCCTGCCTGAGCAGGGGGTTGGACTAGATGACCTCCAAGGTCCCTTCCAACTTTTTATTATTATTATTATTATTATTATTATTATTATTATTATTATTATTATTATTATTATTATTATTATTAAGATTTTGGGAGTTGAAGTACACGAGTCATAAAAGAGCCAAGGTTGCCTACCCCTGCCTTAGCATAATGAAATAAGCCATGAGACCTTTTCAACCACTGCATTATATGAGACCAACACCTCTAAAAGACAACTAAACAAAGTAAACAATGGTTGCTTATCTGAAAAGTTTATTTATTGTTTAAGATTTATCAAGTAGAACAAAACTTAGAGCAAGAAACATTAAGCTTAAAAGAAAATTCAATTATTCAAAAGTAAGCAAGCACAGGCTTATAAATTTTAGTAAAACTAAAGTTTGGAGGTTTTTCTGAAGTACATAAATATATTTTATGGATAGAGTAGTCCTGATTTAATACATCATCTGAAATATGAACAATATTCATTCCCACTTAACCTGTTTTCCTACATTTATATATACTTAAAAAAACAACTGTTCCTTGATATGTTCAAATTGAGAATATAATTTAATGTTGGTTTCTTTGTTCGATCTTCAACAACTATTTGTTCTTGGTTTATACTTTTGGATAAAGTAGGGACACACCATAAAATTTCCAAACAAATAGAATTCTTATATTAGGACTGAATCTCTGTCAGGTTTACATATATTCATTCATAACACTATTTTCTACCTTAGTCATTTTCTTGAAAAATATAATATGACTTTATTTTTTAAAGATCTTTTCATTCAAAAACAGCTCTGAATGTAACCTGTTTAAAATATGCATACATTTTAAACAACTAAATGCATTTTTCTACATATTTTAATATAGTTTTGGACAAATACCATTGTATCTGTGTAGAATGGCAAAAGAATTTGTAAGATTGGATTGTTTAAATACATGTTGATGAAATGAAAATCTCATGCACTAATGGTGTATGCAAATTATCTCACCTAATCCTAATATCATAAATAGCAATAGCACTTAGACTTATATGCTGCCCCATAGTGCTTTATAGCATTCTCTGGGGGAATATTTACAATGTCAACATATTACCCCAACAATCTAGATTCTCAACCTTGAGCTGTGTCAGGATCAAACTGACAATACTGCATGCTAATCACTCTCCCACCAGGGTGACAATATAATAAAATAAAGTATATGATAAATATTTTCTACCAGTTTGTTTTATTTATATTTTTTATAGTTTGTCATTATTAAAAATATTCACCAGATGAAACAGATTTGGTTTACAAAATACTGTTCCTGTTGTGAGGTTGCTCTGGCATAGAAAGCCAGCTGGATGACCATGGGCCAGTCACTCTCCCTCAGCCTAACTCACCTCACAGGATTGTTGTTGTAGGGAAAATAGGAAGAGGTTGTGATGGATATGTCTGCCACCTTCAGTTATTTGTAAAAAAAATGTATGTACAAAGAAATCTGTATTTGGGCAAGATGCAGATATTTGGAAATGATGTTTTAAAAACTATATATTAGAATGATCGCATTAAAATGTCTATCAAGGTAAGTTGCCTTAAGGAAAATTGTAACTGATTTTCCACCTTTTTTATTTTACAGGAAAAAAGAAGAATCAAACAATGCATGAAAAAAGTTCACAACTGCTAAACAATAAATCCCTACTTTTTTTTACCTCCTAGAAACATGTATACTGCTCAAAAAAATAAAGGGAACACTTAAACAACACAATGTACTGTATTTATTAGTAGGATGTCTTATCTTGTATTCCCTTTATTTTTTTTAAGCAGTATATTTGATTGTGGTGTTATTTTTCTAGATGAATACCATGGGAAAAATAAGGCCATTTCTCATTTGGGGCAGGAATACAATTTGAAACTGATCACAATACCCCAACATTTCTAAGAACAATTTCCCCCACCTCCGCTTTGTACATTTCATGCCTGCAACAATGCTCCCTCCTTTAAGTGTTTGCTCCCACAACCACTCTTCTGATTTATGTCTGTCCCACAGCTCACGCTGCCTGCCTTGCTTTTCCTTGCTCCACCTGCCTCTCTTCTGCTCTCTCTCATCTCATACCACAAGGGCTGTGAGGCTACACTCTGATCACCCCTTTCTCAATGTGCCACTTCCTCCAACATGTTGCAATGGCATGGTTTTTTATCTTTCAGGAGGTTTGCAACTGTAGATAGAATCTGTGGAAATGTATCTACCTAGGAGCAGCATCGCCTTAATTGCTCTGCTGTGGCTCATCTACCAGAAGATGTTTCTTCATTTTATTCTTCTTCATTTCAGGTTTTCAGATGATTAGTTGAAAACTGGCAAGATGGGGACTATAGGCATAAACTCATCTGGGATAATTTAAAACTTATGAAGAAAGATTTGGGATCCCTACCAACTGGATATCTAAGGACTTTAAAACGGAATCCCAGATCTTCATTTTATGCTGAATTTTAAGTGAACTCAAAGTGTATTTTAAAACAGAAAAATCAACAATAATAACCTACAAAATTGATGTACCTTAGGCTAAAATTCTATGCAGTCTTACTGGAAAATAAGCCCCAATTAAACCAATAGTTTGAAGCTAAACAAATGGTGAACTATTTTCACTTAACTGGCAAAGGTAGTGCTTGCTCTAATTATTTAATTGAGTTAGTTTATTTACTATACAGTATATACTGCACACTCCCAAACAAGTGGATACTTTATGATTGATAATTAAGCTAGTTAGAGAAGCCATTTTTCAGAAATGTTGATATAATTAAATAGAATTGGTTTTAAAAACAAGTCTGGAAGTGTTCAGATACTTACAGGTTGATGTGGTACAGTTCTTACCCAATATTATTTTAATTCATTTTTCATATGGTAAGTGGCTTGGTAGCTTCTCCTATGAAGACAAGATGGAATGAATCTGTCCTATTCTAACAGTCTGAACTAATTCAAGAATTCATAAACAATTCCTCCCTAAATGAGAGAGTATTGGGTCATTCTTCTTGTGAGGAGAGCTTTGAAACCAAGGCAGGACTCATCCAATCATTAGTATTGAGTGTCGTGATAGGATGTCAATTCTCCTTCTCTTCTTTTTACTGTCAGGGAGAAACACCTGCAATATGTTTTTCTCTCTGTTTGATGAGGATGCCACTTTGTTTGTCTTGGGCAAAAAAGTACCTCTTGTCACTCTTGGTAAGGTTATTAAGCGGGCACCTCTCTGTCAGTTTTGCTGAGATTCTGGGCTAAGTCAGACACTTAGCAGAGGTGTCGTTTGCCACTTATAAACTGTGTCACTTCTTTTTCTTTTATGTGAGAATCACTTGACCTTCCATATGGAACTGAGTTTGTCATGTGAGCCTTTGAAGAAGTCTGTTGGCAAAGAAGGATAAAACTAGGGACTTTGAGATAGAAAAGGGAAGGATAAACAAAAAGCCAGATGACAATCTGAGGGAAAACACACTATTTTTGAGAAGGCAATCATTTCTCCCAATAGAAATGGACTGAATATCTACTGGGATGGAAGTGGGAGAACCAAATAAAATTAAATCCAACAAACATAAAAGTGGTATTTCCCAATAGGACATTGAATTCAAGGATTAAGATGCAGCTTTTGTGGAAGGATTGTGCTCTCTCAGAAGAGATCTGCAGTGTGAGAATATTTTCTGATCCTCAGCTGCCACTGAGACCATGGGAAATGGATCTTCTGTTATAAATGAATCACACACAGTCTGTGGAGCAGCCCTCTTGAAAATGCTCCTGCTCTTAAAACTTTTTTTATTTGGATGTGAAATGTACTCCTTTGGGGGATAGCATTTGCCTCCTCCCCTCTCTGTCTTTGGAATAGTCCTGTTTGTCTTTCCTGTTTTGCAAAGGCTGCTGGTCCTATTGGTACTTACTGTATGCTTAGGAAGCCTTTTGATCAAATCAGCTGAACTTCACTTTAGTAAAAACATCTTTAAGTTGAAGATGACTTCTGCAAACTACATGGACATATCCAGGGGAGGGATTCAAATACGTGAACAATGGGTTCTCTGTGTGGATGCCACTTCTGGAAATCCATTCTCGGCCTGGGCAACAAAAAAAAATATCTACCAGTTTTGCCAAAGGGGTGCAAACGAGCGGAATCCCACCACTGGATATACCACATTACTGACTTGGGAAAAGTATGGAATAGTTTGCATTGCCTTCTTCTGAAATGATATCCTGGTCTGCCTATAAGGAAGTCCTCAGACCTTAAACTGGATATGCATGCAGTTTAAGCTTCATAAAAAATTAAAAAGCCTAAGTTGAGGTTGTTGTTGTTAGCTGTGAAGTCATGTCCGACCCATTGCAACCCTATGGACAATGTTCCTCCAGGCCTTCCTGTCCTCTACCATCTTCTGGAGTCCATTTACGCTCACGCCTACTGCTTCAGTGACTCCATCCAGCCACCTCATTCTCTGTTGTCCCCTTCTTCTATTGCCCTCAATCTTTCCCAGCATGAGGCTCTTCTCCAGTGAGTCCTTCCTTCTCATTAGATGGCCAAAGTATTTGAGTTTTAGCTTCAGGATCTGGCCTTCTAAAGAGCAGTCAGAGTTGATTTCCTCTAGGACTGACCGATTTGATCGCCTTGCAGTCCAAGGGACTCACAGGAGTCTTCTCCAACACCAGAGTTCAAAGGCCTCAATTCTTTGGCGCTCAGCCTTTCTTATGGTCCAACTTTCACAGCCATACATTGCAAATGGAAAGACCATAGCCTTGACTATACGCACTTTTGTTGACAGGGTGATGTTTCTGCTTTTTAGTGTGCTGTCTAGATTTGCCATGGCTTTCCTCCTGAGGAGCAAGCGTCTTTTAATTTCTTGGCTACAGTCCCCATCTGCAGTGATCTTGGAGCCCAGGAAAATAAAATCTGTCACTACCTCCATTTCTTCCCCATCTATTTGCCAGGAATTGATGCCATTATCTTGGTTTTCTTAATGTTAAGTTTCAAGCCAACTTTTGCACTCTCCTTCTTCACCCGCAACAAGAGGCTCTTTAGTTCCTCTTCACTTTCTGCCATTAGAGTGGTATCATCTGTATATCTTAGGTTGTTGATGTTTCTTCCGGCAATCTTAATTCCAACTTTTGATTCATCTAGCCCTGCCTTTCTCATGATGTGCTCTAAGGAGTTCAACTCTGTTTTTTATAGACCTCATTCAGAGACTACACTGAATTCACTGAGCCAAATGTAGCTGCATTTGTAGCCAAAATGTGTGGTTTTCACATTTGCTCAAAAGGTCATTTCCTAGTATGGATGGGAGACAAACATAGGCATTTGACTATGTACATTGGGAATTGTGTTTAAGTTGGTAAACCAACCAGCTGTTTATCGCTACTGTCTGCTTATTGGTACCACCAGAATAGCTAGAAAGCTTCATTTTCTCAGAATAAATAAAGAACAGATCAGAAGCATCAATTAGTTCTGTGATTGTAAAGTATGGATTGCTAAGAATGTTCACATGCAGAATGAATAGGGAAATTAAACCACAATTAAAAGGGAAAAAAAACTGTATTATATGTGTATAGTTCATTAGTGTTTTATAACTTAAGGTAAAAGCATTGACAGCCGGCCATGAGGTAAAGCGTTGACAGCCGAACACGAGGGAGTTTTGACAGCTGTCAAAACTCCCGACTTACGCAGGTGCACTAGCTGACAGCTCGCAGCTGTCAAAGCAACACATGCCGCCAGCACGAGGAGCCGAGCTGTCAGGCGTTCCGCAGAGCTGATTGGAGGAGAAGCGAAGCGGGAAAAAGACCGGCCGGCGATTGGACCAGACGATCAGCGCCAGACTATAAAAGCCGAAAGGCTCCTGTTATTATTTGCTCTGTTCTAATAAATCTGTTAACGTTACCAGCTGTCTTGAGTGGTCTGTTCCAGCCACTTCACTGGCGACGAAGGTGGGATCCGCTTCCAGAGCTGAAGTCACGGCCAGGAAGAGTCCTCGGCCGGCAGAGCTAGTCACTGGAAGTTTTAACTTCCACAGCGAAGCGGACCACCGAGCCCAGACAGCATGGCAAATTTCGGACGAGTGAGGGAATTCGACACTCACCACCCCGAGCGATGGGAGTCGCATCTGGGGCAGGTCGAGGGGTTCCTCCTCGTCAGCAAGATTACAGATGACAGAGCCAAAGCAGCAGCACTTCTATACATCAGCGGTCCGCCCGTCTATGATGCTGCTGTCGGGCTATTCAGCCCCGTGCCGATCAGAGAGGTTCCATATTCCGAACTCGTCAACCGGCTCAGCAAGCACTACATGCCGGCCCGCTCAGAACTGTACTGGCGGGTACAGTTCGCCCAGCGAAGGCAGCGGCCGGATGAAGCCGCAAACGACTTCATCGCGGGAGTCCGGCACGCTGCACGGAGCTGCAACTTCCCAGACTTAGAAGACCGGATCCGGGACCAAGTGGTCATCGGCCTGAGAGACGAACGCCTGAAGAAAAAAATCACGTCAAAGCCGGAGATGATACTCGCCCAGGTCTCTCGAGAGATCTTGGTGTACGAAGATAACCACAAGAAGACCCTCAACCGAACAGCAATAGAACCTCAAGGCAGCGTCCATCAGGACGAAGCATCTTTCAGCGACGAAGAGTCCATAGACCTGACAGACACCGACGCGATACAACGACGAATGGAGAGAAGGCAATACAGACAAAGTGACAACAATGAGCGTCCCAACCCAAGAAACTTCACCTCAGCTCTAAGAGAACAACGGAACTCCTGCGCCAGCTGTGGGGGCAACCATGCCCGGGCAAATTGCCGGTTCTGGAGCGCTAAATGCCATAATTGTGGCAAGACCGGCCACATTAAACCCGTCTGCAGAGGCCGTCCCCGTGACAACCTGCATGAAGTGGAGGCGATTCCCCCAGGTACGATCACCCACCGAGCCAGTAAGGGGAAGCCCCCAGAGGTATTAGTGGAGACAGTAGGTGAGGTGCACAACTTGAGCCCTAAGGTAAAAATTAAAACTAAGCTACAGGGAGTTTTTTGTGACATGGAGGTGGACTCAGGTTCAGCGGTAACCCTAATTTCGTTAAAAACGTTTAGGGAAATCTGCAGGCGCAGTAAAAAAGCAATACCATTAGAAAACCCACAGGTTCAGTTAGCAGACTACCAGAAAACACCGATCCAACTCAAAGGCAAGGCTAGGGTCTGGGTAGAGTACAAAAAGTTCAAGGGACCTCTAGAAGTAATAGTCACCCAAGGGGATCGCACTAATCTAATAGGGTTAAACTGGTTCAGCCCCTTAGGAATTGCCATCACCGGTGTCAATGCAGTACAAACGTCAAACCTCGAGGCCGTCTGCAGAAAATATGCAGACGTTTTCGACGGTTCCTTAGGCAAATATACAGGCCCTCCCATTGCTCTTAACTTAAACCCCGCCATACAACCTATCAAAATTAGGGCCAGGAGGGTTCCCTTCGCCATCAAACAAAAAATTAAGGACGAACTGGAACGCCTTGTCAAGCTGGGAGTGCTAGAACCTACTGATGGGGGCAGTTGGGAAACCCCCATCGTAACACCAGTAAAACCTAATGGTCAAATTAGAATTTGCGCAGACTATAAGGGGACCCTAAACTTAGCGCTCAATGCCCACTCTTACCCCATTCCAGCAGTACGGGACGTCCTAGCTTCTATTCGTTCCGGCGCCATTTTTGCGAAATTAGACCTCACGCAGGCGTATTTGCAGTTGCCTCTGACCGATGACACCGTGGTCGCCCAGACAATTGTCACGCACCGCGGAGCATTTAAAGTGACAAGACTGCAATTTGGTATCTCGACCGCCCCTGGCATATTCCAAAGCATTATGGAAAAAACATTAAAAGGAATTCCCGGGGTCTCCCCTTACTTTGACGATGTACTCATCGCCGGAGAAACAGAAGCCATTCTAGCTGACAGGCTGGCAGCTGTCCTAGAGCGATTCAGAACTGCCGGATTTAAACTAAAAAGAGAAAAGTGCTCTATAGGAGTTCCCTCTACGGAATTCCTTGGGTACAAAATTGACGCCCAGGGCATCCACCCCACAAACGACAAACTGGAAGCCATTCAAGCAGCCCCCAGCCCCAAAAACAAACAGGAACTACAGGCGTTTTTAGGACTATTAAATTTTTATCACGCCTTCCTCCCCCACAAGGCTACTATTGCAGAGCCGCTGCATAGGTTATTAGACAAGGGAAGCCCCTGGACCTGGGCAAAAGTGCACGAGAATAGTTTTCAGTCACTTAAGACCATCATTTGTAAAAGCTCCACCATCACCCTATTCCAGGAGGACGCCCCTATCTGCATCGCGTGCGATGCGTCCCCATACGGAATAGGAGCCGTGTTGAGCCACCTGGACCAGGACGACACTCAAAGACCCATCGCATTTTATTCCCGGACCCTAACTAAAACAGAAAGAAATTACGCTCAAATTGATAGGGAAGCGTTAGCCATCGTCGCCGGGGTTAAAAAATTCCATGACTATCTGTATGGCAGACCCTTCACTATATTCACTGATCACAAACCTCTATTAGGCATTTTTACCTGGGACAAAACAACCCCACAAATATTATCCCCGAGAATCCTGCGCTGGTCAACCTTTTTATCAGCATACTCCTACAAATTAGTACACAAGCCAGGCAGGGAACTAGGACATGCAGACTGTTTAAGCAGGCTCCCTTTACAACGCCACGACCCAGATCCAGCCCCCGCCGGCAACGTATTGGCTATCAACGAATTACCAGAATTTCCCCTGACAGCAAAAATCATTGCTGACAACTCCGCAAAGGATAAAACACTCAGCAGGGTCCTGCAATGGGTCACAACAGGATGGCCACACAAATGCCCAGAGGAAACGTTCCGCCCCTTTTTTTCAAAACAGCTAGAACTAACCTCCCATTTAGGCTGCCTACTATGGGGAAATAGAGTGGTGATACCACACACAAACATACAGCAAACGTTAAAAACCCTGCACGAAGGGCACCCGGGGATGGTGAAAATGAAGCTACTTGCTAGAAGTTATGTATGGTGGCCAGGAATTGATAAGGACATAGAACAACACGTGGGAGGATGCTATACGTGTCAATTAACGAGAAGCGAACCACCCCAGGCCCCAGTCCATAAATGGGAAACAACAAAAAACCCATGGTCCCGTATCCACCTAGATTTTGCGGGACCAATTCGTGGGCAGAATTTCTTAATAATTGTAGATAGTTTTTCTAAATGGCTTGAGGTGATACCCCTAAATAAAATAACAACATACTCCACTATTCAAGCAGTTAGAAAAGTTTTTGCAACCCATGGCCTTCCAGACGTCATAGTCTCAGATAACGGCCCACAATTCACCTCTCGTGAATTTCAGATGTTCGCTTCGAGGAACTGTATTAGACTGGTGACGTCAGCGCCCTTCCACCCATCGACTAATGGCATGGCAGAAATTATGGTGCGGTCAACTAAAGAGGCACTTAATAAATTCATAAAAGGGAACTGGCACCGACGCCTCAGCCAATTCCTCCTTGCCCAACACACCACACCCGGCACCACCACGGGGAAATCACCAGCTGAGCTACGATGGGGACGGAGGCTAATAACGAGACTAGACAGACTGCACCCGGATAGAACTGCTAATGACCAAGAACTTCCAACATCAGCACCGCGAACCTTCACCCCAGGCCAAAGCATCTGGGCACGAAATTACACAGGCAACCAAAAATGGATTCAAGGGGTCATAATAAAGCAAACCGGACCCATCTCATACTTAATTCATTCAGATACACATGGCCAACTACGGCGACATGTAGACCAACTACGAATCCGCAAGCCACAAAACACACCCCCACCATCCCAACAACCCCCTTTGCCCCCCTTCATACCAAGTATTCCGCCAACCGAGGAGGCCCAGCCACAACAACCGCGGGAGGAAGGAGAACTCGGAAATGAGGCTGCCCCACGACGGTCCAGCCGATTGAGGAAACCACCGGGTTACTTACAGGACTATGAATGGGGGGGAAGCAACAATCAAACACACGGGGGAAGAAACGATCCAGGGGAAGGGTAAGGGGTGTATTATATGTGTATAGTTCATTAGTGTTTTATAACTTAAGGTAAAAGCGTTGACAGCCGGCCATGAGGTAAAGCGTTGACAGCCGAACACGAGGGAGTTTTGACAGCTGTCAAAACTCCCGACTTACGCAGGCGCACTAGCTGACAGCTCGCAGCTGTCAAAGCAACACATGCCGCCAGCACGAGGAGCCGAGCTGTCAGGCGTTCCACAGAGCTGATTGGAGGAGAAGCGAAGCGGGAAAAAGACCAGCCGGCGATTGGACCAGACGACCAGCGCCAGACTATAAAAGCCGAAAGGCTCCTGTTATTATTTGCTCTGTTCTAATAAATCTGTTAACGTTACCAGCTGTCTTGAGTGGTCTGTTCCAGCCACTTCAAAAACAAAGTCTAATGAATGTATAATGTGGATAGGTAAGTCAAGTAAAGCTATTTAAAACCAAATATTTATTGCCATCAAAGGCAAACTCTCATAGTAAGAGTAAAAAGGATTATGCTGGAGTTCTGCTATTATTTTAAGGTGATCATAGGAGGTGAAAATAGAAATGCTGTTTGAAAGATAGAACAATTTATTTGATGCAGCAAAAAGCACTCTGCGCTCGACTACTACTTTAGAAGGACACTTAGAGTTAAAGCTAGTGTTTGACTGTCCTGCTAATGTCATATTACAATGACAGAAGCTTGGATATATCCATTCAATCTGAGCAAAGAATAAAGTTCCTTTAGCAAAGCAAAATGATCTTTTATAGTTTTCTGACAAGAAACTAAATAAATAACTTTTTAGGGTTTTTTTAAAAAAAAATGAACTGTAGAATATCTTTTAAAAGTAAGCATACTGCTTTTCAGTTAGAAAATAAGGAATTTGCTGGTTTCATGATAGCAAAGCTTTCCAGAAAGAAAACTGAACTAACAAGAAAGAATTTGAACAATTATGATAGTTCTATTCTTAAGGATATTCTCAATACATATCTTATTACTTATGGACTGTCTAGTATCACATACTAAAGTCTTATTTATTTATATATTCATTTATACCTCTAAGGCTGTCCAGCTCATCAACTCTGGGCAGTGTACAGAATTAAAAATAAATGCCTAAGCAACAAATGTCAACAGAAGAAGAAACATTGTCATATTGATGAAACAAGGCGAGACCATTTGGGTCTCTGGGGGGATACTATTCCTCAGAGGGAGGAACCACAAAAGGAAATCCTGCCTTCTTAGTCAATCAGATGACCAAGAGTTGTATGGAATCTTTCAGGACAGGCAGAAACAGTGGGAGAACTGAAACAACTAAGCTTTTGCTTTAAATATGACTTATAGGTAACAACTAGCACCAGCTGCACCCAGAAGACCACAAGTAACCAGTACAGCTCCCATAGCAGAAGTGTCACATGATGTAGAAGGAATATAGAATGGCCTTGAAGGACAGAAGGATTAGGATTAGGATTAGGATTTATTAAATTTATATGGAATAGCTTTTAACAAGATAACACACAGTAGTGGCCAAAATTGTGGAAACCTTTTGGGAAAAGTGTACACTAGAAATGCTACTGGTCAGTTGGTTAAGTTTCCAGCAATTTTTCTTCTAATTTTTTTATAACTGTAACCTTGTTCACTTAATAATACTATTTTACATCACTTTCTGGGCAACCAGTCAACTCTTTGCACCATTACTTTAATTTTATTACGTTTTACAAGCTCACTAAATGAATGAACACAAAAAACTCAACCAACTTGATAGCGATCACATAACACACTGCCAAATGTCCTCCTCTCAGCTTCAATACATGACATCAATAACTGAATCCTACTGTGATCTGATTGGCTCATTGCCAAAAGAAGATGTCACCTGATTGGCTCTCTAAACACTCATGCTCATTGGCTACAATCAGATAAAGGAAAGCTACCTGATATCAACCTAAGCAAGTTGTGCTTCTTTTTCTGGTTATTTGGCTATAACTTTTCATAGAATACAGTACAGATAATTGAACAAACTTTGTTTCATTACATTCGTGATTAAATTATCTTTCCATTGATATATAATTTTATGGTACTACTCCAAAAAAAGTGGTGTTATTAGCCATCAAACCTCAAAAATACACTTTTCCCAAAAGGTTTCCACAATTTTGGCCACTACTGTATAATTGGAACTTGAGCACATTTATTTAAATTATTTTGAAAATATGTCTCAGATAAGGCCCTCTCTACATGACACAAAGATGAAGTGAGGGAAGAGGGAATCACATTCAGATTTTCAAGATTCTGTTACTTTAGCTATTGCAATAAAAGTAGCTTCAACCTATATGGCATGATGTCTTAGTCTGATCCACCTTGTAGGGCCGATATATGGGCATACCATGGCACACCTGTAACAGCTCATGCTAGCTGATTCTGGAACAGCTAGTACTTCCAAGTGGTCTTTAAGGGCAGATCCATGTAGAGTATATTGCAGCAGTCATGTGTGGTGACTAAGTTAAGAATGACCATGAGAAGGCCATCCTGGTCCAGGAAAGAGGGCAGTTGGTAGGGACGTAAGGCATTTTAAGTATAACTTTCAGCATTAGTTACTTACTAAAACTCATGTGAACTGCTAGAAAATGTCATTTAGCAATGACTGGAGAGCAATAATTTTTCCCCTTTGTAAAAATGAACTGGATGGTTCTGTCTTGAAATGATTCTTCCAGACAACCCACTTGAGACTAGCTTATATTTCATGATTTTTTTTTCTGGTGGGGGAGTCAGTTATTTTTATACTTCTCATTGATGGTTTTGAAAATCCTGCTGGAGAACCAAGAAATTATATAATGATGGTTTTGTAAATCACACATAGATGCATATTATGCAATCCTGTGGTTACATTTTTTTGGGCAGAAAATCTATTTCAGAATGGAACAGATTTAAACTGAAAGGTTTTGATGGAGAATTGTTTCCTCTTTCCCATAGACCATAGGTCCAAAAGATATTCCTTTATAAGTTTCAAGCACATGTTGTCTGCGTTTAGAAACCTTCTGGTAGTGAGGTCGGTTTGCTAGCAGACACTCATGTTAGGAAAACATAACATGAGAAAGTGTCTGTCAGGGAAGAGGTTAACCACCTCATCTTCACCTACCACTTTTCTTTTGAAATCCACAATTACTCTTCAGTTATTTTCCATTCTATTTTATCAAACTTGGTTTGGGTTTTTTGGGGGAGGGGTTGTATGTATATGTTTTATCATAATGGCTTTTATTTTTGAAAGAGATTTCTAAGCAAGATCGCAGCAATCTTTTTTTTGCATTGTTCTGTTTCAGATATCTTACACCTGTAACCAAGATCAGTTGTTGCTGATTGTTGGTTTCTACCACAGGGGAAAGGAAAAACATAACAAGAAGCCACAATCTGAATCACTTGATGAGTGAGCCATGAAATGTTTCTAGCAAAAGATGGCACAAAGAAAATGTTAGTATTAGAAATTATGTACATACTTTAACTTGTCTCTAGTACATTGTTTAACAAGCATATCTAAGTAGAAAAATATCTCTAAGGCCAGGTATAATTCAGGAATTACATAAAAGTATCTCCCTCAAGTATCTCCTCAAGATACATTTTAAACAATTAGTATTATTTGTTCAAGTTACTGAGTTTGGCAGCTCAGTCATGATGATGAGGAGGAGGAGGAAGAGGAGGAGGAGGAGGAGGAGGAGGATCTTTTGCATTAACTTAATTAATACTGCATCCAGTTTTGGTCACCACAATGTAAAAAAGATGTTGAGACTCTCAGAAGAGTACAGAGAAGAGCAACAAAGATGATCAGGGGACTGGAGGCTAAAACATATAAGGAACAGTTGCTGGAATTGGGGATATCTACTTTAATGAAGAGAAGGACAAGGGGGTGACATGATAACAGTGTTCCAATATCTCAGGGGTTGCCACAAAGCACCTGAAGGCAGGACAAGAAGCAATGGATGGAAATTAATCAAAGAGAGAAGCAACCTAGAACTAAGGAGAAATTTCCTGACAGAACAATTAATCAGTGGAACAACCTGCTTTGAGAAGCTGTGAATGCTCCAACACTGGCAGTTTTAAAGAAGAGATTGGACAGCCATTTGTCTGAAATGGTATAAGATTTCCTGCCTGAGCAGAGGGTTGCACTAGATGACCTCCAAGGTCCCTTCCAACATTATTATTATAAATACTCCACATTTCATTTTGAAATGCCTTCAATGGTTCTGTTATGTCAATATAATATTATGTCCATCCCAAATATGGAGGCAATCCCTGAACAATCATTTGTAGAGATCTGCTGCTTGATTGTGATGCAGTTCAAGTGCCTTTTTTCTTCAGATTATTGTGTTCACATATTCAATATGAAAAAGTTAATCTTCACTTGGATAAACTGCTGGAAATTGGAGGGAAAAAATTGGGGGCATGGACAAAATAATCTAGGATCAAAGTGACATACAGGTAATCCTCAGGTTACGACCACAAATGAGCTGAATATTTCTGTTGCTAAGCGAGATGGTTGTTAAGTGAGTTTTTCCCCATTTTATGACCTTTCTTGCTAGAGTTGTTAAGTGAATCACTGCAGTCATTAAGTTAGTAACACAATTGTTAAGGGAATCTGGCTACCCCATTGACTTCACTTGTCAAAAGTTTGCAAAAGGGGTTCACATGACCCTTAGATACTGCAACTATCAAAATTCAGTTGCCAAACAACTGAATTTTAATGATGTGACCATGGGGATGGTGCAATAGTCCTAAGTGTGAAAAACAGTCATAAGCAGGGGTGAGATTCAGCCAGTTTGCACCACTTCGGCAGAACCAGTAGCTAATTTTTTGTTGCCCAGGCCCTGACTGGACTTCTGGAAGCAGCACCCATACAGATCCCACCACTGATCATAAGACAGTTTTTTCAGTGCTGTTGTAATTAAGAATGGTCATTAAATAAACTGTTATAAGTCCAGGGCCACTTGTAGTCAGTTTAAACTGATGCCATGTTACCTGTAGGAACTGTTGTGACTCAGGGTCAGCCTGTGGGTCCAACAGCCGGCTCCGATGTATCGGAGGACTCAGATGTGGGGGAGGAGGGAAACGAACCGGCTGATGATGATTTGGAGACTTTGCAGAGTCCTCAGCCGGGAACCTCTGCTCAGCTGTGTGAGCCCGAGAGTGCGGAGGATGATGACCCACAGCTGGCCCTGTTCAAGGATGCCCGACGCAGGAGGCAGTCGAGCAGGGACAAACAAAGAAAGGCTATGGGACTCCTCGGGAGGAGGCACAGGGAGACCACGCCCTGAGTTCTCTATAAAAGGAGTGTTTGGGGAGGGGCTGGTTGCTGAAAGCAACTCTTTTGCTTGAGAAGATTAGCTCTTGTGTGTTTACTATTAAATCTTGGCAGAAGCCTTTTAGCCTTGGACGCTTTCCAGTCTCTTCTTTTGAAATAGGGGTTGAGAGAAGAGGGCTGGTTCAGAACAGTTTGCTTTCAGCCCCCCACCCCTTATTACTACGATGGAGCAGCTTCTTGCCGAAAATGCCCAGCTCAACCAGCAACTCACCTTACTGGCCACTCAGGTGGCACAACTGCAGGCTCAGGTACATGCTGCCCCCCCACCCAGGAGGAAATGTCAGATAGCTATGCCGGATAAATTTGCTGGTAATCCAGAACTGTTTCCTGCCTTCCTGGGACAATGCCAGCTTTATATCAACGTGAGAGCAGCTGATTTCCCCACTGACCGAGATAAGGTGGGATTTGTGTTGAGCCTTCTGTCGGGAGATGCAGCTCGTTGGGGCACGCCTCTGTTGGCACAGCCTAGCCCTTTGTTGGATAACTTTGGGGGGTTTTGTGACCATATGCGCCTCATGTACGAGGACCCGATTAAGGCGCAGACTGCCACCCGACGCCTGAAAGCTTTGAGGCAGGGTCAGCGCCCTCTACAGGCCTATATCAGCAATTTCCGGCTGCTTAGCCAGGATTCTGCCTGGAATGAGGCTGCGCTCGTGGATGCCTTTCAGGATGGCTTGTCGGAGGAGATGTTGGATGAGCTGGCCCGCGTGGACATTCCCTCAGACCTGAATGGGCTGATCCATCTTTGTCTGCGGATCGATGCCCGGCTGCAGCAGCGTAAGAGTCGCCGTGCCACCCCACAGACCCCTGCCGCCCCTGTTGTGCGTGAGCCCCCAGTCCAGAGGGAGGCCATTCAGTTCTACGTCACTTCGGATCTGCACTTTCCCGTGGTCTTGGGACTGGCGTGGCTCCGGGCGCATGATCCACAGATCTATTGGTCTCAGAACTTGGTCACCTTCCCAAGTTTGCAGTGCGTGGACCACACCCGCCATATCTGTGCCGGCCAGGTGGAGGGTTCCCCAGGGGTTTCCTTGGCTCCCGAACTGTCCGACTTTGCTGACGTGTTCAGCGAGTCAGAGGCGGACCAATTACCCCCGCACAGGCCCTACGACTGCTCCATTGACCTAGTCCCTGATGCGCCTCTCCCAGTGGGGCGTTTGTACTCCATGTCGGAGCCCGAGTTGGCTGCATTGCGGGACTTCCTGACGAAGAACTTGGCTCGTGGTTTCATCCGGCCCTCGTCCTCGCCAGTGTCTGCGCCCGTGCTCTTCGTCAAAAAGAAGTCGGGCGAGTTACGGCTTTGCTGTGACTACCGGAAACTCAACGCTATCACGGTGCGTAACCGCTACCCGCTGCCCCTCATCCCCGAGCTCTTGGACCGACTCCGGGAGGCTAAGATCTTCACGAAACTGGACCTGCGTGGAGCTTACAACCTCGTCAGGGTTCGGCCGGGTGATGAGTGGAAGACGGCGTTTGGTACTCGCTATGGACATTTCGAGTACACGGTGATGCCGTTTGGCCTGACCAACGCCCCCGCTGTGTTTCAGCATTTTATGAATGACATCTTTCGGGATCTGTTGGACCAGTTTGTTGTGATTTACCTGGACGACATCCTGATTTACTCCCCGTCGCGTGAAGCGCATCATCAGCATCTCCGTCAGGTCCTGCAGCGCCTCCGGAAACATCGGCTGTTTGCCAAGTTGGAGAAGTGCCAGTTCTACCAGGTGACCATTGATTTCTTGGGTCACCGCATTTCTCCTGAGGGCATCGCCATGGAACCGAGTAAAGTTGAGTCGTTGCAGAGTTGGCAACCCCCGCGTCGCGTGAAGGATATTCAGCGACTTCTTGGATTTGCCAACTACTATCGGACATTCATCCCTGGCTTTGCTGCCTTGACAGCCCCCCTCACCCGGCTCCTGCAGAAGAAGACTCGGTTCCAGTGGAACGCCCCCGAACAACAGGCGTTCCAAGCTTTGAAGGACGCCTTCATGAAGGAGCCCATCTTGAAGCATCCTGACCCGCAACGACCGTTTGTCGTGGAGGCGGACGCCTCCGACATTGCCATTGGGGCCGTGTTACTCCAGGCAGCGACGCCCAACGGTACCCTTTTCCCTTGCGCGTATCACTCACGGAAATTGAATCCCTCGGAGCGCAACTATACCATCTGGGAGAAGGAGCTGTTGGCCATCAAGGCGGCGTTCGAGGCTTGGAGGCATCATCTGGAGGGGGCGCGGCATCAAATCGAGGTCCGGACGGACCACAAGAATCTGGAAAGCCTGCAGACCGCTCGGAATTTGAACCAACGCCAGATCCGGTGGTCCCTCTTCTTTGCGAGGTTTGACTTCCGGGTGCGGTACATACCAAGCGGGCACAACCAGAGAGCGGATGCTCTGTCCAGGAAGCCCGAGTACACCCGAGTGGAAGACAAGCTTCCACCCAGGACCGTGATCCCCGTCGAGTCTTTTGCTGCGGTGCGGGAGCCGGTGGATATACGGGCTCGGATCCGGGAGGCGCAGCAGCAGGAGGCGTGGGTGGCTCAGCGGAAGGAAGAGGTGGGGCCAGATTCGCCTTGGTCGGTCACGGATGGACTCCTGTATTATCGTGACCGGCTCTATGTTCCAGGAGGGCCACTCAGGGGACTCGTCCTCAGCCAATGTCATGATAACCCGGCTGCGGGGCATTTTGGCCTGTTCAAGACTCTGAACCTGGTCTCCCGTACATTCTGGTGGCCCCGAGTCCGACACGATGTTCAGTCTTATGTCACCTCCTGCGTCCCATGCAGGCAGGCCAAGTCAGCGACAGGGGCCCCGCCTGGTTTACTGCAGCCTTTGCCAACGCCCAAGAGACCCTGGGGGGCTGTGTCCATGGACTTTCTGACGGATCTACCCCCATCCTCCGGCTTCACGACAGTGTTTGTGGTGGTGGACATGTTGACCAAGATGGCGCACTTCATCCCCTGTCGCGGCTTACCGTCAGCTCGCGCCACTAGTCGCATGTTCATCCAACAGGTGTTCCGGCTGCACGGCCTTCCCGATAGAGTCGTCTCCGATAGGGGGGCCCAGTTTACAGCCCGCTTCTGGCAGGAGTTGATGCGGGCGTTGGACATTAAGGTTTGCCTCTCGTCCGCGCATCATCCTCAGACCGACGGGGGTACCGAGAAGGTCATCGGCATCTTAGAGCAGTATCTGCGCTGCTACGTTAACCTGCAGCAGGACAATTGGGTGGACTATTTGGCCATAGCCGAGTTTGCCTTTAACAACTCGCAGCACACCTCCACGCAGATGACACCGTTCTTGGCCAATGTGGGTTATCACCCCCGGTTTTTCCCCCTTTCTCCCGTGGACTCACCAGAGCCGGCAGCGAACGAATTCATGGCGGAGTTACAGGCGATCCATCGGTTGGTGCGACGGCAGCTGGAGAAGGCCAAGGCCGACTACAAGAGGTTCGCCGATCGGTCGACAAGGGATACGCCTCCACTATCGGTGGGGGATCGGGTCTGGCTGTCCACCAGGAACCTACCATCCACTCGGCCGGCGAGGAAGCTGGACCACCGATACCTTGGACCGTTCCCCGTCGAGGCCGTCATCAATCCGGTCGCCTATCGTTTAACTCTGCCACGTTCCCTGCGCGTGCACCCCGTCTTCCATCGGTCCTTGTTGGTCCCCGAACAACCGGCTTGTCCACTTCGCCAAGCGGAACCTCCCCCATCAGGACCTCGTGATGGCGACAGCACCCCCGAGTACGAGGTCGCCAGCATCAGGGATTCCCGCTGGCTGAAAGGTCGCTTCCAGTACCTGATCGAGTGGAAAGGGTACGGGCCGGAGGACTTCACATGGGAAGACGCGACCGCCGTTCATGCCCCTGTGTTGGTGACTGCGTTTCACGAACAGTTCCCATCCCGACCGCATCTGGATCGGCAGACCCGGGGGAAGGGCCCTGCGGTGCGGGATAGTGTTGTGACTCAGGGTCAGCCTGTGGGTCCAACAGCCGGCTCCGATGTATCGGAGGACTCAGATGTGGGGGAGGAGGGAAACGAACCGGCTGATGATGATTTGGAGACTTTGCAGAGTCCTCAGCCGGGAACCTCTGCTCAGCTGTGTGAGCCCGAGAGTGCGGAGGATGATGACCCACAGCTGGCCCTGTTCAAGGACGCCCGACGCAGGAGGCAGTCGAGCAGGGACAAACAAAGAAAGGCTATGGGACTCCTCGGGAGGAGGCACAGGGAGACCACGCCCTGAGTTCTCTATAAAAGGAGTCTTTGGGGAGGGGCTGGTTGCTGAAAGCAACTCTTTTGCTTGAGAAGATTAGCTCTTGTGTGTTTACTATTAAATCTTGGCAGAAGCCTTTTAGCCTTGGACGCTTTCCAGTCTCTTCTTTTGAAATAGGGGTTGAGAGAAGAGGGCTGGTTCAGAACAGGAACCATATTACCAATCTAATGCTTTTTTTGAAAGAAAAAAAAAGGTGCTGGAACTCACACACATCATACAACCCGCCTTGCCTACCCTACAAGGTTCCATCCGAAAAAGGTGCCAGAACTCCGTTCTGGGTGTTCTATGACAAAAAAAGCCCTGGGTCCAGCAAAGCATCCTGTTATGATGTAGTAACCAATATAAGAAAAACTTTAGGTACCATTGGTCTAATGCAGGGGTCCTCAACCTGTGGGCTGTGGCCTATTGGCCAAAGGGCCACATTAGTGGCTGCCTGGTGTGTGTATGTGTGTGTGTGTGCGTGCATGCAACCCCATTCACATGAGTATCATAATGAGCATCAGGGGCACTACGCCCAACTCATGTGAACATTCACAGCCCCATTCACACAAGCAGTGGGCATTCATGCACATGCATGCACACGCCAATGAATTTACCCCTCCCACAAAACCATCCCTTCTTTCCTCCTCCCCCCACTCCAGGCTGCCAACCCCGAAAGGTTGTGAAACTCTGGTCTAATTACTATATTTAATAGCAGTTAAATTATGGTCATCATATTTAACCCTGAAATGTGGATTTTAAAAATATTTTTCTCTAACGGAAAATGCAGTTTCGGTCCTGTATCTGAGCATGAAACTTGACTGAATAGGGTCCAGTTAATTAATTTTCTCCAGGGTCCTCTGGAGTTTTCCATCACCTTTCCTAGGAGAAAAATTTTATAGCTGGCATGAATATTGTTAGCCTGACACGGTACAGCTGACAATTTCATTCACAACAGACAATATTAAAGTTTTTCAAGCTGTTGCTGAACTTCACCTGTAACATAGACATTATCTGCCTTTTCAAAGATGTTTTAAAAATTCAAATCTCTTTAGATTGCAGTGATCTGACTTGTAAAGTTTTATATGACCTTAGGTGAGAATGCTGAAACTATATATGATTTCGGATATTTTTAAATATATATATATACCTAGGTGATGCATTTTTCTAAAGAGGGGAGGGGAAATATGCCATCCAGTGGTGCTGGTGTTGCCTACTGCTTGAACCTATAGGGAACGGTTGCTGGAATTGGGTATGTGTAGTTTAATGAAGAGAAGAGTGAGGGGTGACATGATAGCAGTGTTCCAATATCTCAGGGGCTGCCACAAAGAAGAGGGAGTCAAGCTATTCTCCAAAGCACCTGAAAGCAGGACAAGAAGCAATGGATGGAAACTAGTCAAGGAGAGAACCAACCTAGAACTAAGGAGAAACTTCCTGACAGTTAGAACAACTAACCAGTGGAACAACCTGCCTCCAGAGGTGGTGAATGCTCCAACACTGGAGGTTTTTAAGAAGAGACTGGACAGCCATTTGCCTGAAATGGTATAAGGTTTCCTGCCTGAGCAGGGGGTTGGACTAGATGACCTCCAAGGTCCCTTCCAACTTATTATTATTATTATTATTATTATTATTATTATTATTATTATTATTATTATTATTTAGTAAATTGTCAACACATACTGTAGGGCATATACTATACATATTTTACTAAAACATTGAACAGAAGTAGTTTTACTAAGTCTGCAAAATGAGACATGTTACTCATGGATCTTTTTTCACATCTCGTAGCTGTTTAGAATTTAATATTCCAAATACAAATAAAGTGCAAAGATTTTTTATCATTTAGAAAATATTCTTGGAATTCATGATTTTGATGACAATTTAATGTAAAATAATTCAAAGGCTTAAGTGGGAGTGGAGTTTCCAAATCAGATAGAGGAATTTTGCATTGGTCATGCAACATTTTCAGCTATTATGGTTCCCTGCTCCCACTGAAACCCATTATGACTGCAGTTCATAATAATATTCTGTAAGACTCCATCTTGGCCTTCTAGAGATAGCCAGGAGGGAAGGAACTAAAGGGAAAAGAATATATATCGTGTGAACTTTACATTTCCAGGAGCACAGGATTTCAGTCCATTAACTTTTAAAAGTTTATCCATTAGAGACAGGGCAGATTTTGAGATGTTGGCCTTTTATCTGGGGACAAAATGCATTTGACTGCTCACCTGTTCATGTACTTTTGTTTTCACCCCATATTAATATTTCTTTTGTTTATTGAAGTCCATAGACCAATAGCTGGGGTGTGTGGGAACAGCAAAATATTATAGAAACTCATACATCAAGCTTGTTATTTTAACTGATGAGTTCTACTGCTCTGAATGTAAACTATTACAATAACATATTTGGTAATTTCAGATACTGTATCATACTTGAGTCTTCGGAGAAGGGCGGGATATAAATGTAATAAAAATAAATAAAATAAATACTTCAGATAAAGCTCTTTCCATACGTAGGTGCTTAGGCCTTGAAAAGGCCATGCTCTGGAACTATGTACTATGTTTGGTGTAGTTCATAAAATCTCATTTCAAACATCTAAAAAATGCCTTTTCTAAATTTGTATACAGATAAATTGACTATAGATAGA
This sequence comes from Vipera ursinii, assembly GCF_947247035.1. NCBI lineage: Eukaryota > Metazoa > Chordata > Lepidosauria > Squamata > Viperidae > Vipera > Vipera ursinii. The sequence goes on from NC_139512.1 coordinate 37,977,825, forward strand.
GCATATATTTGAAGATAGATAAACAGACAAATCCCATGAATTAATGGATTTTGAAAGCTATACAAATCTTTGCAAAACAGTTATAATTCATTACAGAATGGGGGTTTGTGGACAGAGCCAATACAAGCTTTGGAGAAGATAGGAATTGCATGCCACTCAGAACTGGATTCAGCTGGAATAGCTTATAAGCTTACTAAAATAAATAGATTAAATAGCTAGCTATATAGCTATCCAGATACCAAGAGAGATATGATGAACAGTGAAGACAGAAGGCCAAGCTGGCCACTTTTGTGATGGACTTAAGAAATCAAGCATCCTGCAATATTGGACAAGGCAATTAAGACATGTATGCTTATAGCAGCATAGACTCAGTTTTGGCTTCTGTTCATTTCTGAATCTTTTATACAGCTGTTGTACAAAATTGCATTTTATTTTTTACTTTGGTACAAGTTATACTAGTTTATGGTAGATGTTTATACAGATGATCTCTCTACAAAGAAAAAAAAGATAATGATTTGTAGAAAAAATAATACAATTAGAAATACAATTGTTGTTGTTGCTGTTCAGTCACTAGGTTCTTTCTGACTCTTTGTGACCCTATAGACTAGGGGTGTCAAACTCACAACATCACGTGACATGTCACAACATATCACAACTTTGTTTCAATTGCACCCCTGTATAGACCATAGCATGCCAGACCATCCCTGACCTCTACTGTCTCCCAGAGTTTGCCCAAATTCATGTTCATTTTATTGATGACACTTTCTAATCATTTCATCCTCTGCTTATCCCTTCTCCTTTTGCCTTCAACCTTTTCCAACATAAGGGTCTTTTCCAATGAGTCCTCCCTCATGGCCAAAATATTTGAGCTTCAACTTCAGTGTTTGTCTTTCCAAAGAACAATCAGAGTTAATTTTTTGTAGGATTGACTTAGATAGCCTGTCATGTGAAGCAGCAGAAGGGCTGTTTCAAAAACCGCTTGACTGACCATAGAACAAACTCCCCAGTTTTTGAGAGTCATACCCAGAGGGAAAGTATATCAGAAGCAGAAGAAGGCAAGTATAAGAAAGATGACCATTTATTTTAAAATGCCATCAATGTTTGAGATTTAGTTTGCTACTAGACAGGCTAATTTTGATAGGAAAACAGGAAGCTTTAAAAGATGGTTTTCAATTCAACCTTAGTTACCTTTTCTGCTACCTCCAAAATGTATTAGGAAACATTTTATAGCCCCATCTGTAAGCAATATTCAAGAGTTATTTGCTAAAACCTGTAAATGATCTCTCTCTCTCTCTCTTTCACACATACACATACATACACACTTGCAAACATAATTCCTAAAATGGTGGGCCAAAAACTTCCTCTGCTGTAATATGCATTAGAATAAGTATACCGCATTATTGGAGGATTTAAAAGTACATTTTGGTGTCTAAATAGAAGTCTTACAACTGTAAACCATGACTAATGCCATGGTTAAAAGTTCAACCATTTTTGCAATTGCATATGTTCAGAAATGTAGATTTTAGGAGCCCTTGGGTGAAACTGGAGTGAACAATGGAGTCATAGTTTAACACTAAACCTCAGAGAAGAATGCAAAGACCTGACCTGTACATCTGTTTTCCAACTTCTCTTGTGGTGCCCAAAATGGAAGTGAAGGGCAGCAGTACATGGAAATTGCTGCTAAAAATGAGTAGTTACATATTCATCATGTTACAGGTGAATAATTGTCAATATTTATTTTTTAAATATTTGAATGTAGGGTTTTAAATATGAACTAATCATTTTTCAACTTTTCATTTTTTAAAATTGTAATTATTTTCTCCTGCCTTCATTAATTTTAAATAATTTTAAGATAGTGAAGATAATTAATACTCTTTCCTTCTCCTGTTTTCCCCACCACAACAACCCTTTGAGATGAGTTGGGCTGAGAGAAAATGACTGGCCCAAAGTCAGCCACCTAACTTCATGCTTAAGATGGGACTAGAACTCACAGAATGGTGAGACTAGCCTGGTGTCTTCAAAACTAAACCAAACTGGCCTTCTTATTTTGAATTTTGAAAGATTTTGTTTTGCTAACACAGGGCACCAAGTAGGCCTGAAATATTAAAAAGTAGGCCTGAATTTAAAAAAAAAAGAAATTGAAATATTCTTCCCTAATTAGTTTATGTAGTTACAGTTTGCCATTATTGCTTAGAAGAGAAAAAAAATGAAACCATTATTCAGTTTTGAACCCAAAGATAATTGAGAGATACATACAGATGCTGAATGTAATGCACATGGATCATGCCAAACTAACTTCCATTCTCTATTCTCTTTTAACACTATTGTAATGTATTGGGCTTTGTCTTACTAAAGCAAACCTCGTGGGGTTAATTGCTGGAAGGTTGCTTAAGCAGGGAAGCTGGCTAACGGCTCCCAACTCCTCAGACAACCGGTCTTCAGCACCGGCATTGGCTGCTTATAGGGCGGCAATAGGTTGCTTTAAACCTATTGGCTGCCACCTAGAGGCCAGGGTATAAATAGCTGCATCCGCAGCCCTGTTTCTCAGTTCAGTTCCTGCAAGCAAATAAAGAATGATTCTTGTTGAACTCACTCGCCTCATCTCTTCTATTAAGCACAGAACCCAGTACACAACAACTATTATTAACTAAAAGCATCTGTCTATGTAAGAACTGTCTCAGAGGTATTTTCACAAACAGAATGTCTCAAATTTCACTCCAAACATTATAATTTTAACTGAAGAAAATGCACTCATTCTGGTGAGACACACATGCACAAGTGTTACACTTAGGTGCAGCTGCTCTTATTCTCTGATCCAGAGTTGCATCAGGATAAATCAGCAAATGCACAAATAAATGCTTTGGAGGTCAAAACTCTTCATGTTAAGGAAGAAAAACAAAATATTTTTGCTTCTATGAATCATTCAACACAAATATATTCAAATCAATAGATGCTGAAAAATTGAATTCAGTTGTAAACAACTGAACCATTATTTATAAGATGAAATAACCTAATGAAATTACTTGTTCTTTTTTAATTTTTTATAGAGCTAAACTTTGAACTGTTGCATGCTAGAACATTCAAATAAAAATAAATAAATAAATAAATTACTGTTTTTTCATGGTACTTGCAGTAATTCTTGTAATAGTAAATGCTGGAAGTCCTCCCCATTCCAAATATTTCTAAATATACTTTCTTTTAAAAAAAGAAAAAAAACCACAATTTATTATTTTTAATTATCCAATTTGTTATTTCGGTATGCTTGGATATAACCTTGGCAATAAGATTCCTTTTTATGTAGCATATGCACATACTAATACAACTGTTCATAGATTATAAACTTCAGCATAAACAGATAGTCCTCACTCAATTACTATTCAAGTATTCAACCACTATTCAAGGTCACAATGGTGCTAAACAAGGAAATTTATGACTATTCCTTATAGTTGTGGCCATTGCAGTATCCCTATGGTCACATAATCACAATTTAGACTTGACAAATAGCTCACAATTACAGTGGTCATGGTTTTCCCATGTTCACACAGTTGTGATATGTGCCCTTATCATCAGCTTCCGACAATGTCAGTTGGTTGGCAGGAGGTTGCAAAGGGCAATCACATGACCATGAGATACTGCAATTGGGGGGTGTCACCTAATTACAGCAACTGGAATTGCTAAAATTCTGCCATAAGATGGCATAGTCACATGACATCATGCTTTACAACCAATTTACTTAGTGATGAACCCAATGCTTGACCCAATTACCATAATTAAGGATAAAGGTACTTGTATTCCCAACTTTGTTCTTCCTGGCATCTTTCTTTCAGCTTCTAAGGGTGAGCAATCTGTGTCCATTTAGAGGCTGCTTGATTGTAATTGTCTATTGTCCTCTACTAGCAGTGATATCTGCAGAGAGGGAATTATGGTGGCAGCCACAACTCTGTGATTAAAGCACCCCTTTAAAAAAACAAAAAACAAAAGCCACAGTCCTGAGACTGAAGGATATGAATATTATGTCTCATGATTGTGGCTGCCATTTTGACTTTTTTTTTGTGATAACCCTGGAAACAAACTATCAATTACTGTGGTGCCTTAGAATGACAAAATCCAGCACTTAAATGAGCTACCCACTCACACAGAAAAAAAAACAGCTTTACGTTCATTAATGGCCACAGCACTGACTTCCCAGAACTATTTTTTCCTCACTTAGAAAGTGGGTGGAAGCTTAGTTGTTCAGAACAGATTATGGATCTAATAGCAAATGATTATGCTATAGTCCTACAACATTCTAAGTTTTGCATTCATGATGTACTGATACTAAGCTTCAACAATTTAAAATCTGAGCAGAAGTTTAGTATCATTCAACTTTACACTGTGCTTAGAAGCTTGAATTATACTGTACTTTGAGCATGTATCTGTAGTAAGGGGGGAAAAAGGAACTAAATGCAAGGAATATATGTTTTAAAAGAAAAAGGTAAAATGCCACATAGTCTTGGCCCCTGTAGCTCCTCAGAAGATCTCCAGAGATACTGGGTTCTCTACAAAGGGCCTGGAGGAATCTCTCTCACTCTTTCTGTCCAGATCTATCAGATCTATGCTTCTACATACTGCGTGCCACTTTTAATATCTAATCCTGACTTCTGTGGACTTTAAATAGTCTCTAGCCTGTAAAAGTGAAATTGTAGCCTACCTGGAATAAGGATATAGACAAGAGTTAACCAAAGGTCAGCTCTGATTGTTCACCCAAGAAGAAAGGATGGGTGGCAGGAAAAAAAATTAAGTAGTTAACTGGGCTGAAATAAAGGTTAAACATGTTTTAGGCATAAAGGTTAACTCTTGGCTTCCCAATTCTTTGTGACAGTACTAAATACATTTCTTAAAGATCTTTCACTTTATCCCACTTGACCTTTGATGCTACCCATTTGGCAGCTTCAACGAATGATTACTGTAGAAGGCTTGGCTTCTGCTGACAAATTGGTCCTTGTCAAAGACTTCTTGCATTTCTATTCTTTAGCTTGATTTCCTGTCTGCCCCAAGAGCAGTGTCCCAAATCTCTTTGCTGAAACTTCACCTCTTCTGTTGAAGCATTGAACAAAATCTTGTGGCATAACTGGAACTGCAGAGAACTCAGCAAACTTTCTTTAGATTTTCCTGGAATGGTAGGTCTGTGGTTTTTATTTACTTGTCTCCTTCCTTCTTGATTTATTTCTTAGTCACATCTGGAAGAGACAAGCAATTTTATTCTGAGCTTTATTCTGAGGTTTATGAAGATCAAGAAAGTCTTCAAGTGCTCCAAAGGCCTTGTTGTTTCCCCTAGTTCAATTATTTACTCCATTCTACTTATTATTTACTCCATTCTACTTATTCACTCCAATTATTTACTCCATTCTACTTATTTACTTTTACCTCCAAGGAAACATTTCAACAAGCTACCATAGGAGACTAGCAAATGTGATCAAAATTTTTTAAAAAAGAAAATAAAATGTTCATCTGTACTGAGATTATGCATTTTTGATATCATTCTCTGTCAATAACATAATTTCAAACAATATTTATTTAAGAAATTTACATGGCTGCCAAACTCACTCACAGTGATTCCGGGTGACTTACAGGAATAAAAACCCCAATTATAAAATCCATTATACTCACATCCCAGTATTATCATTTGTCACACAGTCAGCCAGATGTTCAAATTGATTTGGCATTTTATCCTATCAAGTCCTTTCCAGGAATGTGGGATAGGCAGATGTTGATGTTTGATGGCGTTAGAAGTATCGTTGTAGGATGTAAGCATTTCCAAGTAAAGCTGCCTTTTGCAATTGACTGATAATAAATATTATTATTTATTAAAATTCTATAGTGCCAACTCTCAATGAATCTAAGTGACTTGCAACAATCAAACAAATTACAAGGAAGTCAATAAAATATAAATATAATATATATAATATAAAAAATATTAGTGCCACAATTTTTATTTATAAATTAAGTTTCATTTCTTCTGCATTGCCAGTCTTTAAATAATTCGTTTGGAAATTTTGGCAACATTTTAGTAACTTTATTTTTTTAAAAAATTAAAAGAGATATTTTTAACCTATATAAATTTAATAAATAAGTTGACACCTAATTGAAATTTGGGGTGAAAAATGAATATCAAACATTTTTTATTCTCTGTGACGTAATAAATCACACACATGCAATGAAATAATTTGCTAACCAGGATTTTGTCCTGGAGATCCTAGAGGAAACTGCAATCCAACCTACTCAGTCATGTTTAAATGATCAAGTATTTAAGTATAACAACATCTGACCTTAGCCATGACTGTGGCTTGGATTTCTATCAAGGGAGAGGCAACTGTGAAGGGTCAGAGTGGCAAACAAGAGCATAGACTTGACTCGGTGCCACAAATAATCTCCTGTGCTTCAATGTTCCTGGCTAAGAATGTCAGAAATTCTCAATGTCTTTCATGGCGTAGGTTAGGTGAGCATAATTAGATGATGTGTGAATTTAAAGAAGGAAGGTATACAATGTGCAAAGATTCCCAAGAAAAAAAAATAAAGTCTTGACTGATCTCTCTACAGCCTCCTGTAATTGAAAAAAAGTACCGAGGCTGAGAAAATCCATCATTCGTGATGAGCTTTAGGGCACCACTGAACAAGACAGCAGAAATCTCTCACACATCTCTGCACATGGAGACCTTTTTAGCTAAATGACCAGCACTAGGAGGCTTGAGACTGATTGACTCCATAATAACTATTTTTTTTACAAAAAAATCTCTTTCTTCTTGTTATGACTTCATTTAGCATCTGAACATTTTCCCATTTCTAATATTACCATATAGCTTTCAGTTTATAATGTTAAGGAATAATGATTCTGCACACAATGAGTAGAACAGACTATGAGGAAAGAGAAATGTTTATTAAGTAATGATGGTTGCTTAATCATTATAAAAAGTATAAACTTATAAAGATGCATAGCACAAGGTATCCATTTCTCATTGGTTTAATGTAGGCTTTTGATCAAATTTTGCACATTCAAAGGCACTTTGTTCCTCTTTATAGTTTTTGAAAAGGTTGACTGGCCATTTCCCTATCCTAGAATGTTTTGATGAGTATTCTGATTTATTAAATTATTTTCCTTGTACATGTCATGTCTATTTAAAAATTATTTAGAGGCCATTTTTGTCCCTATAGTCAAAAATACACAAGAATATTCAAAGTTCAAATAAAGGCTGATGATCATTGCAGATATTGTGGCACATGAGTTACTTTAGGCCTTTAGAGAATTTCACTTCTATTTAGGTTTTGAACATCAGTTGTAATCTGGAATCTTAAATGCTTTGATTTAAAGGCTTACAAGGAATGACATTTATATGGGAAACAGAGATAACAATCCTTTTTGCCTCTGTTAACATGGCTGAATATAGCTGTAATAAAGGAATTCTTGGTATTATGAAGCAAAAATTAATGTGATAAATACAATAGGTTGTATTTGTGTAAGTTGCCTTAATGCTGCAGGACTCAACTTGCACTAAGATGCATTAATAGTGCATAGAGATGTTTGAGTCCCAGGGAATGAACACATTCTTCACAGAGAATGAAGAATGTTTTTGTTAAATAGTAGGTTCGTGGGTGCAGGAATGACGACGTGAGGCTGAGTACAGGAAAACTCATACTTTTATTTCTTGCTTGAAACTGTACTGAAGCAAGGGCTGCAACCAGCCGCAATATATAGTCTAGCCCCTAGGTGGCAGCCAATAGGTTTGAACCAGCCATTGCCGCCTGGGGCTAGCCAATTGCAGGACAGGAGACAGTTAGTCTGGGTTGCTGGAGAGCCGTTAGCTGCTCCAGCAACCCACGTGGTGTATCACAAGAGCCCAGTACATAACACCCCCTCTCTTACATCAAACTATGCCAACACAATTAGTCTTGACAGTTGTCAAGACTTATACACAATAAAGTGATGCTGATAAAATAATAAAAAAAATCACTGTGGAATATAGTGAGATTAAACAACGTCTAAATGATCAGGCTTCCATTGCAGTAATAGGCAGTTACACAAAGCACTAGTTTCTGTAGTTTAGTGGCAACAGGTTTTACAACAATATATATCTCTTTATTTTACAATATAATCTGTAAGGTACGAAGGAGGCTTGTGTGCCCTAGAGGAACATCTCAGAGTTCCCATTACTTTGTGGTCTACCAGCTTACCCAGTGGGCTGGGTAGATTTGTGTCCCTTTATGGTCTAGAGTCCAGGGGATTTGAAACACTCTGGCTGGCCTCACCAGATTGGCCCACCCCAGAGTCAGTCTGTTCGGCAGAGTAGGCACAGTGGTTGCTGAAATTTGGTTGGCTCGCTTCTTCAGGGGGTCCATGTTGCACTCCCGAGCTCCCCGGTTCTCCCTGTGGTTCCATCTCTGCTGAGAAGGAAAAGTCCTGATAGCCTATGTAAAAGCTGGCTTGGCCACATGTTTGAGGACCTTGGGAGGGACTTATGAAGCAGTCCTCACTTAGTGGCCATTCTGGAAATCTTTTCCTGAGCTGATCAATCTGTCTTCTGACAACTCACCCTCCCTCTAACCCCACTTCATAAGATAGGGGTCCGGATGACTCGGTGATTTGACCAGGAACCCACAGATTCCCATGACCATAGTTCCTGGCCCAAACCCAATCACCCATGTGCAGCCCCCTCGGGGGTTTTGGTCGAGAGGCTTCTGCTGCCACTCTGTCTGGATGCAACCTGTCCAGTTCAGTAATCAAACACCTCCCCCAACATAGTTCCGCAGGACTTTTACCTGTGGCCGTGCAGGGCGTAGAATGCTGGCAGAGTAAGAAATCTGCCAATCTGTGAAGCCAGTCACCTGTGACAATACGCTTGAGTGCCTCCTTCGTTGTCCTCACCATGCGTTCAGCTTGACCATTAGAAGATGGATGAAAAGGTTCAGACCTTGCATGTCTGATGAGATTAGCTCTAAGGAAAGCCTGAAATTCAGCAGCAGTGAATTGGGCCCCATTGTCAGAAACTAAGACATCAGGCAACCCATGTGTGGCAAAGAGTTTTCTCAGCACCTGGATGGTCCTAGCAGTAGTCATGTTAGGAACTGGAATTATTTCCAGCCATTTTGAGTGGCTATCCAATACTATAAGGAACAGCTGCCCCTGAAAAGGCCCAGCGTAGTCTATGTGAATCCTAGACCAGGGAGTGTGCATTTCCTCCCACATGTGAACTGGGGTCTGTGGCATTTCAGGCCTAGATTGCCGGCATGTATAACAACCATGGACTTGACCCTCAATCGCCTTATCAAGGCCAGGCCACAAAGGTAGCTTCTAGCTAAAGCTTTCATTCTGACAATGCCTGGATGGCCTTCATGTAATGAGTGTAAAATCCTGTCTCTTAGGGAAGTGGGGATTATGACTCTGTTCCCCCATAGAATGCACCCATTATGTGCAGACAACTCATGCCTCCTGACAAAATAGCTTTGAAATTCAGATCCTGGACTTTTTTACAACCAGCCCATGTATACCCATGACAATACTCAGTATTTTATATGTGGCAGTTTCAGCAGCAATGTCCCCTGCATGGAGGGGAAACTCAGGTATGTCCTGTATGGACAGTATTCTAGCAGCAGGAGCCAGATCTGGATCCATTAGTGGCAGTGGTAGTCTGCTGAGGCCATCAGCATGGCCCATTTCCTTTCCTGGTTTGTGAATTAGTTTAAAATTGTATGCAGACAAGAAAATAGACCATCTGAACATTCTTGGAGATAGTTTGTAGGGGGTTTGTTTGTCTGTTGTGAACAGTCCCAACAGAGGTTTGTGGTCAGTGTAGATAGTGAAATCCCTGCCATATAAATAATCATGAAATTTTTTAATTCCAGCAACTATGGCCAGAGCCTCTTTGTCAATCTGGGCATAGTTGCGCTCAGCAGAGGACAAGGTCCTTGAGTAAAATGCTATAGGAACCTGTTTCCCATTTTTTTTCTATGAGGCTTAAGACTGCCCCCACCCCACAGGGAGATGCATCACATGCAAGACATACAGGTTTAGACTCTATGTAATGAGTTACAGTGGACTTTTCTGACAGTATTGCTTTCAAGTCCTGGAAACTTTTTTCATGTAAGTTAGTCCATTTCCAAGGAGCTTTTTTGTCTAGTAGCCTGTGGAGGGGCTCTGCTATTGCTGCCTTATGAGGTAGGAATGTGTGATAAAAATTTAGGAGACCCAAAAATGCTTGGGTACAGCAACCCACGTGGTGTATCACAAGAGCCCAGTACATAACTATTTTCTTGGATTATTTTGCACTACTTGTGGGTCTATGTGGGTGTACAGAGGTGAAGCAGAAACAGAGTGGGAAGACAAACACTCTGAGAACTGTGTAATGCAAGTGTTATAGCCATTCATCCTGAAATGTTACAGGTTTCTACAGGCACCTCTTCCTTATCCCAGGAATGTAAGAATAGAATAGAATAGAATAGAATAGAATAGAATAGAATAGAATAGAATAGAATAGAATAGAATAGAATAGAATAGAATAGAATAGAATAGAATAGAATAGAATAGAATAGAATAGAAGCAGAGCTATTCTATTTGGCTAGCTGTTCTTTAGACTAGCCAAACCCAAGTCCTGCAGCCATTCTTCGTATGTTTTAGTCTCCAGGCCTTTGATCATCTTTGTTGCTCTTCTCTGATTTTTTTCTAAACTCTATATCTTTTTTGTGATGTGGTGCAGTATTCCAGGTGTGGTCTTACTAGGGTTTTATAAAGCAGTACTAATACTTCACATGATCTTGATTCTATGCCTCTGTTTATACAACCGAGAATTGTATTAGCATTTTTGGTTGCTGCTGCTCATAGTCAAGTGATCGTCCACTAGGACTCCAAGGTCCCTTTCACGGTTACTGTTTTTAAGCCAAGTCTCACTCAGTCTGTATTTGTACCTTTGGTTTTTCCTGCCTAAACGTAAAACTTTGCTTTTCTCCACATTAAAACTCATTTTGTTGAATAGGGCCCATTGTTCAAGTTTATCAAGATCTTTCTGGATCCTAAGTTTGTCTTATGGGATATTGGCTACTCCTGTCAGTTTGGTGTCATCTGCAAATTTGATGAGTGCCCCTTCAATTCCCCTTCATCTAAATCATTGATGAAGATATTGAAGAGTACTGGGCCTAAGACGGAACCTTGTGATACCCCACTGGTTACTTCTTTCCATGTGGATGTAGTTGCCATTGAGGACTAGTCATTGAGTACAGTTTGTCAGCTAGCTACAGATCCATCTGGTGGTGATGTTGGTTTGGCATGATCTGTTTTTAACAAACCTGTGCTAACTACTAGTTATGACTTTGTTTGTTACTAGTTGTTCGCAGATGTTTTTTGATTATCTTTTCTAGGATCTTCCCAGGTATTGATGTTAAACTGTAGTTTCCTGGGTCCATTTTCCCCCCCTTTCATCAGCCCTTTTCCAATCCTCAGGTACTTCCCCGGAGTTCCAGGATTTATGAAAGATGTGGTGCAATGGTTCTGAGATAACATCTGCCAGTTCTTTCAGAACTCTGGGATATAATCTGTCGGGTCCCAGTGATTTATATTTGCCAAGGTTGGATAGATGTTCTCTTACTATTTTCTTGCTTATTTTAATTTTTTTTTCTAGTGTGTCTTTTGCAGTGGTTTGGTTTTGTTTTGTTTTTTTTTTTTGGTATGTTGGGCTATAGTTTCTTTTTGTGTGAAGACTGACACAAAGTATGAGTTAAGCAGTTCTGCTTTCTCCCTGTTGAGATTCCCCGACTTTAGAGATTCAAGGATTCCACCCACACACACACACACACACACCAAACCTAAGCATGTTGTGATATTAGAAAATTTTAAAAATGTACATTCCAGAAAATATAAGTTATTTTTTATTCCAGAAATAAAGATAAATAATTTTGTAAGTATACATCATAAGAAGTATCCATGCAGTCTGAGTGGATTTTTCTCGAAGAAGTTGGATTGGATCATACATAGGTTGATTTGAGGATGCACAAATGCCTATAAACAAGATATTCATATCTTAACCATTAAATTATAGAAACAAAATTAGATTTGGACATAATTATGAGTACTTTGTTGACCTTTATTTATTCATCTTAGATTTAATTAGATAGTCAGTAAAGCTGAAATCAGGAATTTTGCTGAGTACTTTTATAAACTAGGCATCCTAAATATTATGTTTTATAAATAAATAAATAGAAATATAGATACATTTTAAAGGTTCACTACTTGGATTTACTTATCATTTTGGCTTGTTAGAAAATATCCACATTTTCCCTGACTTCATAAAATCTTGATCTAGAAGAAGAAGAAGAAGAAGAAGAAGAAGAAGAAGAAGAAGAAGAAGAAGAAGAAGAAGAAGAAGAAGAAGAAGAAGAAGAAGAAGAAGAAGAAGGGCAGAAAGCTTTGGCCCATCTATTCGTGAGCACAAAACAACAACAAGCACTCTGTGACCCTTGCTATGGCTTAAAATAATATTTCTAGTACTGACATGATTTAAATTTTCATGAACAAATAAGCTGTTTCACACAGTAGAGAAGCTAATAAGCTAGGATGGGAAGCGAGACCAGCCTAGGTCCTCTAAGAGACCCCCCAGGACCTGGCAAGACTCAGTTCTCTCCATTTCAGGCACAGCCTCCTGTGCAGGTCTAATTACCTTTTAAAATTCATATCTAGAACCACAGGCTGCCACATGGGATTAAGCACAGTGTGCTTTGCAAATTGAAAATAAGATAGCTGTTAGACGTATACACTTGCCTCTATGATTACAGCAACAAACAATGGGAAAACATTAATTTGCTTCTATTATAATCGAGGAACAAAACCTGGGATGTTGGTGGAGGTTGAGAGATGGATATTATAGGTAAGGGATGAATTTGTAAAGGTGATGTTCTGAAAAATATTTTTTTAAAAAGAATATGTAGGCTCTAAAGGATAATTCTCTGTAGGGCAGATTACTAGCAACTGCTGCAACTATAGGAAGTTATCAGGATTTAGGGGGAAAAATCATTAATTTTATTTGCAAAATGATGGGAGAGTTATTTTGGAGGTAAGCAGAATTATTCAGTTGTGAGTCTAAAGTTTATGCAGATGATAAGAAGAGGATGAGGAAGTGGGAATGGGCAAGTGTGGTTATAACAGCAAACCAAGCTGGCTGGGTGTAGGATTTTTTTAAAGGTGTTTTATCTGCTAGAAATGAATACAGCATTTACAAATTGGAAATGACTCTGTAAACTCAGATAAGATTGTCTTGGTAATATTTTACCCAGGAATCAGCTCACCGCTGCTTACTTTCAATTAGCCATCTAAATCATTGCCTATACAAAAAGCAATCCCTGCTGCTTTGGGGCAGGAGGAGTTGGGGAGCGGCAGTAAGTTAGAATAGTTCCTAAGAGTTTTCATTCACAATGCTGAATATGGAAGATCTGTAATCTTCTCCTTAGCATCCATAGTTTAACGTAACTCCTTGAAAATACTTTCCATCAGCTGCTGTGAAAGAGTCCCCCACCACACATTTCTGTTCTCATAAACGAATATTGATTCATTATAGATAACCATTCCTGATTAATTTTGTTTTGACTTTAACTTTCGAACAAGAGTGTTAGTGCCAAAGTCCCCTTTTCCAAAAATCCTTCAGCCAGATAGCAACTATTTTTAGACAAAAGTATATACTTTGTGGAGAGGAAGAAGTAAATTTAGAGGTGGCGAAAAAATTAAAATCCTTGATTGTCATCAGAGTCTTGGCTGTCAGATAAAAAGTGGCAACTTTTTTTTATTGATGTGTCTGATGAATTATAAATAAGTGGCTTTCTTGGATTTTATATTCAAGTTGTCTGGCTTCTGTCAACAAGATCCATCAGCTGAAAGATGTGAAGGACTGGTTAGTCAAAACCCCACTCATTAATTTTGCCAAGATGCACCCATCTTGGTTTTTCCCCCTAAAACTTACAAAATTCTACAGGCATATTCTTTAGGTTTTTTTTTCTTTTTGCTAAGAGGGAGATCAAAAATGTTAGAGATATCAAGCCTTGAGTTATATGTGTATGAATATTAGTTTTCTCAGCATTTTTAGCTGATAATTGGTTTGCAGGTGTAAGATAATAGTCCTACTTAAGGGGCAGAATTATTTCTCTGCTAATTATTGATAACTAAGATAACTTATAAAAGTTTATAACCTTGCAGGGAAATTTTCCTTGCTAAAAAAAGAAAGTGGCCAGTCGAAGGATAAACTTTCCTTCACATCATGTTTGACTCCTGGTCTCTACATGAAATCTCTGTGTTGTTTCTTTAACAATAATAGGGAAGTGATGTGTCATTGTTCTTTCAAATTTTTAGGAGCCAGTCTAGGTTCTGCCAAAGACTAATCAGGCCTAATTCTACATAGCTTCCAAATCCAAAGTTGGTCAACTGCTATGCCCTGCCAAATAGTGGCACAGTATAAAGCCTGATTCTTCAAGAATAGAATGAGTATGTAAGCCCTCTTTGCTATCCTGGCTAAGAATGCTGGGAGTTGCAGTAGAGACGTTGGCAAAGGTTCCCTTGAGAGACACAACTCAAAGCTCTCAGGCACTCAAACAATTTCCAGAGATGTAGGTCATTGCCGTTGTGACAGATTGCCTAATTCCTCTTTTGTTCCCAATTCTATAATGGCTTGAAGAGAGATCACCCTTCAAGCTGGCCCTGGAGAAAATTCAATCACGCTATTGAGTCAAAGTATTCATCTGGAAAAAAATGAACTATTTTTCCTGATTCTTCCCATTTTTTTAAAAAAAAATCATAATTGTATTCTCCTATTTCCTATTCCTCTTTTTGTTTCCTAACTTAGCTATCCATATTTATGAAAATGAAAGGTTTTTTTTACAAGTTGTATTTGAAGAAATTCTACATCTTGTTTTTCAAGTAAATCACTTCTGTACTTTTAGTTATTTCCCTCCTATGGATTCACTGGATGATCAACTTTGTATATTAGACTTTTCCCTCATTTCAGTTGCTCTGACCAGAAAAAGAAAGTTTTTTTGTGACCTTTTCACATATTGTTTCTTCTTGGCCATTTTGGAGCTAACTAATAACTGATGCAATAATTGCCTACCCCATCAGAAGTCTTGTACACACACTGCATTGTTACACACGACTTGCTCTTTTTTTTAATTATGTAAAAAAAATCATCACATTAAGCCCAATCTAATTACTGCAATGTATATTAGAAGCAGGGCACCATCAAAATTTTATTTAAATTAATCAGGTTTTGATTTAAGATATTAAATTCAAATTAATCATGTAAAAATGGAAATGATCCTTGACGTGCTTCCAGCTGTGACTTCAGTCTGTTTTCTCGTGTGAGTCACTTTCTGGATGTCTTGGGGGGAACATTACAAAAATTCACGCCGGTGCTATTTCAATTAGAGTTATTTAGCAGGACAGATGTAAAGAATATGGTATAATTAAAAAGGGGGCTGATGACATGGCTACAGATTTTCAGGATCAAAATGGAAAAACAGAGATGGCTGTTACTGCAAATCAAAAATTGGTACCCCAGGTTCAGAGAGAGGTCAATGTACAGGTAGTCCTTGACTTACAACCATTTCTTTAGTGATCATTCAAATTACAACAACACTAAAAAGAATGACTTATGGCCATTTTCACACATACAGCAATCCCATGGTCACATGACCAAAATCGGAACGCTTGGCAACTAGTTCGCATTTATGACTGTTGCAATGTCCTGGGTTCACATGATGACCATTTGAAAATTTCTGACAAGCAAAGTCAATGAGGGAAGCCACATTTATATTACAATTGTTGTTACTAAATTAACCATAGTGATTCAGTTAACAGCTATTTATTTATTTATTTATTTATTAGTTTTTATAAACCGCCCTTCTCCCGAGGGACTCGGGGCGGTGTACAGAGGAAGGAATGTATACAGATTGAACAATAAAAATAAAAATAATAAGAAACAATAGTGAAAACAAACTGGGACCCCAATTAACGCTATCATGCCAGGCCGGACTGCTGGAACAGGAAAGTTTTTAAGTCGCGTCGGAAGGTACGGAGGTCGGGGGCCATCCGGATTTCGGTTGGTAAGCTGCTCCAGAGGGCTGGCGCACCCACTGAGAATGCCCTCCCCCTGGGGGCCACCAGCCGACATTCCTTGAGCGGTGGCACCCTGAGGAGGCCCTCTCTGTGGGAGCGCACAGGACGGTGGGGTGCTGACATTGGCAGAAGGTGCTCCCGTAGGTAGTCCGGACCCATGCCATGTAGGGCTTTGTATGTCATTGTTAGCACCTTGAACTTCACACGGAAGGCAACCGGAAGCCAGTGCAGCGCACGGAGGAGAGGTGTGATATGGGAGTATCGGGAGGCTCCCAAGAGTGTCCGTGCCGCCGCACTTTGCACCAGTTGAAGCTTCCGAGTGGATCTCAAGGGCAGCCCCATGTAGAGAGCGTTACAATAGTCTTGTAAAAATAGTCTGTAAAACAGATCATAAAATGGGGCAAAACTCATTTAACAACTGTCTCACTTAGCAACATAAATTTAGGGCTCAGTTGTGATTGTAAGTTGAGGACTACCTGTAATAATGTATCATTAATGGAGGAGTTGAGTCTTTAGATTTCATTGTTTCCCATCCCAACTGCCCAGAGCAACAAAAAATTCAGATGTTATCACTTCAAAATACCATCAGCATCCAGATAATACTTGACAATAGAATTAATATGTTCTTAAAATAATTTATCTTCCCAGGCTTTGTTTTCACTAAATGGTTTCATAGACTTTTTCAGAAATCCCCATAAATTTCTGAATTTCTGCTTGACTGAAAACTCGTCAAACCAAGGAAAAGGATGTCAGGATGACAAAAGAATAAATTCTAAATTTTCTCCTGGGCTTTTGCTCAAACTAAGAGTGGGCAGCAGATTGTTAGGGGCCTGTTGGACTTTGCTTTTTGCTTTTGACAGAAAGTTTTCCATTTCTTCAGAAAGTAGCCCTAAAGCACACATATTGATTGATTGATTCATTCATTCATTCATTCCATTCATATACAGGTAGTTCTCAACTTACAACAGTTCATGCAAAGTCACGTGATCAAAATTCAGCCACTTGGCAACTGACTCATATTTATGACGGTTGCCATGTACCTGGGGTCATGTGATCCCCTTTTGCAACCTTCTGACAAGCAAAGTCAACGGGGAATCCAGATTCACTTAACAACCGTGTTACTAATCTAACAGTTAACATTCAGTTAACAAATACAAGGAAAGACGTAAAATGGGGCAAAACTCACTTAACAAATTCTGCACTTAGCAACAAATTTTGGGCTCAGTTGTTTATTTGTTTTTAATTCCATTTATATCCCACCCTTCTCCGAAGACTCAGGGCAGCTTACAAGCTTAGCAGTAGCCTTCATTCTATGTATATGCCTGCTTATTACGGCTTTCACACACACACCCCAAACGGCATTATTACAAAGTCAGCTTAATTGCCCCCAACAATCTGGGTCCTCATTTTACCTACCTCGGAAGGATGGAAGGCTGAGTCAACCTTGAGCCTGGTGGGATGCGAACCTGCACTAATTGCAGGCAGCTGGTGTTACTTAAGGAGGCATTAGCCCACTGCTCCACCAAGGCTCTGTTGTGGTCATGTGTTGAGGACTACCAGTACCGCCCACCTCGCCTAAGTGACTCCGGGTGATTTCTTAGAATAGTGATAACCCAGCCACTATTTTCTCATCCTCCAAAGCCCATTATTGATATTAAGCTAATTTGCAGTATCAGCTCAGATTGGGCTGGCTGGGGAGGGAGGGGAATTCCAATGAAGTGTTCATAGATGCCAGCAAAGAAGGTGCCCAGTTTTAGGGGTTTAATTGGAGAAGATAGCATGAAAGGCAAATGTTCTGTTTACTTGTGTTATTACTGCAGTTGTCTGTACCTTTGTTACACTTGCAGGAAGAACATGAAATACTGACACTTTCTGCTTCCCACTCAAGAGAAATAAATATACACAATGATTGTTCTTTAATAGTAGTTAAATATATTTTTAAAACAAACCATGTGGTAGTATAACTTTTTAAAGGTTTTTTTTTAAGGTTCAGTCTTTACAGGAAACACTTTGTTGTATAGGACTGCTTTAAGTGAAAACACAGACGATTCATGTATAAAATTAGTCTAATTACAACTCATCTGTTTAAAAGGATCTGGTAAGCTTTCAGATGTGTATGGTGAGTCATGATTTCTACTATATAATAAATTGTTCTCCATTGGGTTAACATATTCATTTTTTTAGCGAAAACACAGAAACCAGTATAATCTTAGTACTTAGTATAAAAATTGGGTGAGAACACTTGATACCCTGGAAGCCAAAAATAAAGCCCAAAATAAAGTTGATAAGTTAGATAAATAAGTGGAGAGTAATAGAATGAAATCAGCATAAGGAATGCACATTTCTTCACTTAGGTGATACAAATCAGATCCATAGTCTCTTGATGACTTTGTCCCTAAGATGGGGCTAGAACTTATGGACTACAGATTTCTCATTTGGTGCCTTAACCTCCATACCAAACTGGCTCTAGACCACTGAGTACTCTGTATTTGATAGTGTGAACTTTTTATAGGCCTTTAGAATAATTTAATATTAGATCCTAAACTCATTATTGCTATAAGCTAAATCATAACTTTGCTAGCATAATTGTATTGGCTTTTTTGTGTTATTCTTCCATTTGACCTGTGATTTGGAGAAGTGGGAATCTGCAACGGGAAACAAATAGAATATATTTACTACAGTTAGGATAAGTATTTTTAGCTTTTTATTTTAAAAAGCATGCTAATCCCCTTGTTAAGAACCCAGCAAGACACATATACTTTCTTAGTTCTAGTATTTAAAAATTGTTTTCATTTCCCTTCTTCCTAGGTTCTGAAATAGCCATGAGGACTACCACCATTAAAAGTGAATGAAATGGTGGATGGCTGCTTTAAAAGCATTTGTAACATACTCTGTATATGGCTAGATAAGCCAAGGATCATAGATGTCAAAATATACCCCCAAATTGAGTTCGACATATCTACAGATGGGCTTATCTGTGAATATAAATAGCAGTTTTTTTCCCCTCAGCTTTTTTAAACTAACCATATATCCCATTCAGGTTGACTTACAACCATTCATTTGGCAACTGAAGTTACAACAGTACTGAAAAAAGTGACATATTGCCATTTTTCACACTTACAACCATTACAGTGTCCTATGATCAAAATTCGGGCACTTGGCAACCAATATGTATTTACGATGGATGCAATGTCCTGGAGTCATGTGATTATCATTTGCGACTTCCCAAGTGGCTTCTGACAAGCAAAGTCAATGAGGAAGCCAGATTCACTTAAGACCTGCTGTGATTTATTTAACAACTGCAGTGATTTGCTAAATGACCAAGGGGAAAAAGATCATAAGATTGGACTGACTCACTTAACAACTGCATTGCTTAGCAACAAAATATCTGGTTGTGGCTGTAAGTCAAAGACTACCTGTATATACTTGCAGATAAGGCCATCTGAAGAGAAGTGGACTTTCACATAAAAAAAAATACTACGAAAAATGGCCCATCCACATATGAGCCAATTGAGAAAATGAAAACATAATAAAAAAGTGAGGGTGTCAGCCTTTCCAGGTAGACCAGAAAGAAAACCTAACCAAATAAGCTAAGTGTATTTTATTGTAAAACTATATTAACATAATTTTGCAAATCTGAAAGTATAATTCTCCTCTTGTCTCCTGCAAAACAAGGGAGGTACCTTCTGGGCCTCTTGCCCCACTCGCTATCCAGCTATGGACTATGCTATCTCTTATCTAAGAGCACTTCCCTTGGCACTCTCTTTTCCCATCTCCCAAGGTTTCTCTCACACACCATTATAAAGGGTTAACCTCTCATTTTACAGGGTGGTAAATTTGGTTAAAATTTTTAAGTCAGCTTATCTGCTGATGGACTTATTTATAAGTACAGGTAGTCCTCAACTTACAAAAGTTGATTTAGTGACCAAAGGTACACTGGCACTAAAAAAAGGGACTTATAACCGTTTTTCACACTTTTGACCATTGCAGCATCCCCATGGTCACATGATCAAAATTCAGACACTTGGCAGCTGACTCATATTTAGGATGATTGCAACATCCTGGAGTCATGTGGTCACTTTTTGCAACCTTCTGATAAGCAAAGTCAATAGGGAAACCAGATTCATTTATCAATAACACTTAACCATGTTATTAACTTAACAACTGCTGTAATTCACTTAACAACTGTGGCAAGAAAGACAGTAAAGTGGGGAAAAATCACTTAACAAATGTCTCATTTAGCAACAGAAATTTTGGGCGGCTTAATTGTGATCATAAGTCAAGGACTACTTGTATACACAATATTTCTTTTTTGTACTTTAGTGACAGAAACATTGGGGATGCAGGAAATTTAAACAGAGCAAGAGAAATCCTTGAAGTAGCTGCATTGAACCTTCAGGATGCAGCTGCTTTAATGCTTCATCAGACCTCTTGAATGCTTTGTCCACTCTATTCATGAGCATGGTTGCAAAGAGTACATATTCATGGCTAGATGTGTGTCTAATCCAAATTAGGTGCTTCTGTAAAAACTGGAAGTCTGGACAATTATTAGATTTGAAGTAAGAATATTCTTTGGAGGGACTTCCTCCCACACTCACACACTATTGCTTGAAGAAATTAAAATAGTGTTTTTAAAGAAGCCATAAAACACTTCCAGCATATGATACTTTAAACACTGTGGTGGTAATATTTAAAATGAAGAAAGATAGTCAAAGACAATAAATACAGACCAATACTGCCAAGAGTTGTAATAAACAGTGTTCAACATATTCAAGTATCTGAGCTGGCAAATTCTGCCCAATGCCTTTCATATTGTTTTGGGGAAAGATTCCTTTAGATCAAATGAAAGATATTCTCAAATAAGCAGAGATACAATTGCAGAGGCAGTTACTATTGTACATAATTAATTTTTCTCAGTTAGCAACCCCTGAAGTCATTTCAATCTATGAAGTCATGTCTACATGTTCAAAATGAGAATAATAGGTCAAAGAGAACATAGATGTAACAACCTCTTGAGAGCCTAATAATTCACACATCACTTCTGATAAGCAGGTAGAAAGGTTGCTGTCTCGGTGGAATTGATACCTTCTTTTAAAAAATTTATATGTGGATGACTCAAGACACTGCAGCAATACCAAAATAGTAAAGAATAATTTGAAAAGCATAATTTAGATTTATAAGAATTGTAATCTTGGTGTTTCATGCCACCATGTTACGGATCACAGTTCATGAATGTTTGTTATATAAATAACCTCCTTTGGGAATTCTATTGAATTCTGAAATGAATTCAGATATACAACTGGAATGAAATCTGTGAAATTAAATCTAAACTTTTGTGATTTTAAATTAGTTCTGAGAAACTTAAATATGATTTTATTCTAAATAGCTGTAAATCTGGATTTGATTCTTGGTGCTTATGTGAGGATATGCACCTTAAAGATAAGGAGTAAAAAGGAATTATGAACTTCATTTTAGTTTTGGGAGGATACCACACAAAATAATAAATAAATTATGCGCCCACATATATTGAAGATATTTTGAAGATGCCATACCTGAATGGCTTCATCTCCACCTCAAGAATATCCCAGAAAAAGCATAATTTTGAATAAAAATTATCATAACAGCTTATTCAAAATAATGAGCATTGGGGAGGCTGCCATTTTAGTGCTACTGGTCTATTTGTCTATATATTTATTATACCTCCAAGTCTGCCAAGAACTCATGGTAATTTACAATTCTTTAAAATATCAGTAGTAGAATCAACCCATTCATAATAAACAGACTAAGATTAAAATAATAAAATTTAGACATAACTACAGCAGACAGAAACCCTGTTAATCAATGAAAGTTAACAAACCATAGTAACAAAAAGCAATAGCAAAAGACATTTTCCCACATAACACGATGGAATGATCTATAGATACAGAGTTCTCTTGAGTTTCCTGGTTTATATGTCATCATCATCACAGCAACAAAACAATAATAATGAGAAGAAAATAGCTTCATCATTGTTCTATTATTGAAATGTGTTTGTATACATAACTCAAAGCCAATATTAACTTGCAAGAATGAATAATAAGTCTTCAAGCTGTTTGATAAACTCTTCCCCAATTGCTATTGAGCCCTCATCATTGCCCATAGAAATGCCTTGAGGAATAGGGAGTGGGGTACATTTTGCCCAATGATAAAGCACACTTGTTAACTATAGGCAAGCCATTATTTCCTAGAACCTTTCCCCACTTGCATCCAACTATATAGTAGGGGCACCTCTCTTTTTTTCTGCTGCTTGTCAATTTTACATTGCTTTCCTTTAACCCCAGACCATGAGTCAGACAGGTTTAAATCATCTTTAACTCTATAAGTATTAGTATAGCATTCCCCACTTTTCCTGACACCACCAAAACAGCCTGAAGAACTTTGACTCCTAGTATATAGGAGGGAAGTCAGGTAGCTGAGAAGAGATAAGGAATCCATAATGGAAACAGCAAATTTCATGTCAGCACTCTTCCCTACAGCTCAAGGATAGGTGGACAATATTTCAACAGTATGGAGAGGGGGAGGAGGCTCTTACTGTGGACCGGAGAGTGGGAGTAGGGGAGAGGAGAGAGAGAGAGAGAGAGAGAGAGAGAGAGAGAGAGAGAGAGAGGGAGGGAGGGAGGGAGGGAGGGAGGGAGAGAGAGAGAGAGAGAGAGAGAGAGAGAGAGAGAGAGAGAGAGAGAGAGAGAGAGAGAGAGAGAGAGAGAGAGAGAGAGAGACTCTTTCTTCCCATTGTCTCTATGGGGCTCCAGAAAGTATCTCAGAAGGAGTAAACCTCATTAATATCTACAATGACAATGAGTTTAACTAGATCTTTGAGTTTAATAATGCTGACCAGATGGATCTATATGATGATGATGTGCTAGATGAGCCACCAGTTGAAAGCTGCCAAGAACTGTCCCCTAGGTCAAACAGCAAACTGACTTCTATTTTGTATACCTATAATGGACTATGCAATAAAAGGGGTGCAGTTTATATATATTTTTTAAAATTCCATTTATATCCCGCCCTTCTCCGAAGACTCAAGGCGGCTTACAAGCTTAGCAGTAGCCTTCATTCTATGTATATGCCTGCTTATTAGGGCTTTCACACCCCTCCCAAGCGGCATTATTACAAAGTCAGCTTAATTGCCCCCAACAATCTGGGTCCTCATTGGCAGCTTTGTTTGGTGGACAACTGGTTAGAAATTGACCAGAATATGTTTATGATGTTGTGGAGCTGAGAATAGAGCCAGTAGCCAATCTAAAGGATATGCAGAAGTCGCTGATGCTTCTGAGAACTCAGTCCATACATTTTCAGAGCTGCCATCAGGAAAGATTCTGAATGGGGATAAAAATGAAGTGAAGTTGGCTAACCATCAGAGTTGTGCTTTGCTGCACACACAGTATGAGCCACAAGCCCAAAAACGATTCCCTCCAAGGGCTCCCTCAAGGTGCCCTTGATACTCTGTTGATGGCTGAGTGACTTCAACAGAGATTGCTATCCCACCACTACCCATTGAGAAACCTATCTTTCTTCAACCTCCTTCCTCATGGGGCTGTCTCCTCCATCCACATCACCTCCTCCACCATTCATGCCTTCTCCATCTCTACTTCCCTTCCCCATCCATCTATGCCACCTCCCAGGGCAGTGCCACTGTCCTGCATCACAGTCCAACTTTCTTTCCCAAATGCAGCCATGGGCCTCCACCTGATGCCTGCAGCAAGGCTTCTGCTTCATTTAATCACAACAGCTGGGAGCTGGATCCATTACCTCCTCCTGTTGCTGAAGTAGAATTTGATATCATGAACAGGAATCAAGCAATTTCGAATAATGCCATAGCCAAAGCTCAATCTTGAATTACAGTGATGCTGTTGAGATCCTGCTTACAGACATTGCTGTGCTTACACAGTCAAGTGCAGCAAATGATAAACCAAGTTGGCCCCTTATTTCTTCATTTAAGGATTGCTTTCATGGCACTGAAGCCAAGTCTTGCAGCATGGGCACTGGTGGCAACAGTAGTTCCTCCAGAAAAAAGACATCACTTCACATGGTAGGTCACCCAATCAGTCACTTGAGAGTAGTCAGAGGCACTGAGATGGTGTTCATAACAAAGATCAACAGGAGGACTATTTTCAGGAAAAAAAATCCAGGAGCATGAGAAGCACAGAGACAGGGTCAGAGAAAGAGATTGGCATCATTGAAAAAAGGAGGGTGTAAGTATTCAGAGTTCTTATGGACTTATAACCTCGCCCAACTCAAGAAGACATAGTATGGAAAAACCCTCAATCTCAGCTTTGATTTCTGAAATGAATGTTGAGTAAAATACAGAAATATCATTTAAAACTTACTAAAATATATCTAAAATCAGACAGGATGTAAATATTTAAAATATGATAATATCTAGCTCCCATTAATAGACTACAGTGTGAATGTTATGTAAATTCTTCTTACACTGTATACCTATCACAAATTATTATCTTCTTAATCCTGTAGTTGACAACAAGATTGTAAATGTAAATATTAATAACATACATAAGAAAGTACCTAAAACAATATTAAATAAAACATATTCATTAAAATGTGGGGGAAAGAAAGGTTAAAAAAACACCTTTTTTATATGGAAAAAGCCTGTAGGAAGATAAATTCTTCACAATCGACTAGAGAAGACATGTCAAACTTGCAACATCATGTGACATCGTGTAATGTATCGGAGCTTTTTCGCCATTGCTGACAATGGGGTGGCATGGTTTCCTGATGATGCATCTGGTCCATGGGCCAGCAGTTTGACACCCCTGGTCTAGAAGATAGTATAGTAGGTACCTTCCAAATTTCAAGGGAAAGAATATTCCAGAGTGTTGGTATCACCATAGAGAAGACCTGGCCACAAGGATTTAGTCTTGATTTAGTTATCTATTTAACACATTCCCCACCCATCAACTTACCATCTAAAGTTGCAACATACAAGGGAAAAGCAGTAGGAAAACTGAGGATAAAAGCAAGCTCTGGCAACATTTGCTAAATTACAGTTCTTGTCATGAACATGTGAGATGGAAATAGTTCAGGTAGCTGATGGAATACCTATTGGCTAATTGACTCTTGGGAGAGTCGGTGGAACTGATCAAGGACAGAAGAAGAGAGGAAATAGCTCTCCTTCTATGTCACAGCCTGACTGAAAGACAGAAAGTGTTTTGTGGCTTCTTTTTCCAACACATTTGTTGGGAAATTTGTAAAGAAGAGTCCTTGCATATAGCTTCTGTTAAGATAGGGGTGTCAAATTGGTGGCCCACAGGCCGAATCCATCACATGCAGGCCACACTCACCCCAGCTCCTCAAAGGCAAAACAACATTGTGATATTTCATGTGACGTGATTGAGTTTGACACCCGTGTCTTAAAAGCTGGTAAGCCAATGATGGCAAATTTGGTCAGTAGTAAGACTCCATACTCACTTCCAGAGCTTGCATCTACACCTGTTGAGACCCTCTGAATAATTTTTACTTTTCTGCTTGGCTCTTTCTCCATTTAGTAGTTCATACATGTTCCTTAAGTAATGAACCACCTCAGAATTGAAATATGGTTGCTGCTTGTTCTAAATAGGGGTAAATCTTGGCATCACCACATGAATGGCTACGTGTAACTGTGCAGTTTCCACAATGTTGGTGACTGATATTTGTGGAACAAATATCTCACACAGGTAGGACAAATGAAGGAAAGAATTAAAAGAAGAAAAATATTGATGATAACACCTAAACAGAGGCATAGAATCAAGATCACACAAGGTATCAGTACTACTTTATAAAACCCTAGTAAGACCACACCTGGAATACTACAGCCAGTTTTGGTCACCATATCACAAAAAAGATGTAGAGTGTTTGGGAAAAGAATCAGAGAAGAGCAACAAAGATGATCAAAGGTCAGGAGACTAAAACATACAAAGAATGGCTTCAAGACTTGGGTTTGGCTAGTCTAAAGAAAAGAAGAAATAGGGGAGACATGATAGCAGTGTTCCAGTATCTGAGTATCAGTCACAAGGCTGCGAGGGCCAGCTTTTTCACCAAAGCACCAGAGGGAAGGATGAGAAACAATGGTTGGAAACTGGTCAAAGAGAGAAGCAACCTGGAATTAAGGAGAAACTTCCTGACAGTGAGGACAATTAATCAGTGGAACAGCTTACCTCCAGAAATCGTGGGTGCTCCATCACTGGAGAGTTTTAAGAAGAGACTATAAATTCACCTGTCTGAGATGGTATATATTTTGAAACCTAAATTGGGCACTTCTGTGTCTTTTTCTTCTCTTCCTACTAAATAGCATTCAAGTTATTTCTAAGACCACAAACCTATTGTCATCTAGGATACTAT
Organism: Vipera ursinii; assembly: GCF_947247035.1. Lineage (NCBI taxonomy): Eukaryota > Metazoa > Chordata > Lepidosauria > Squamata > Viperidae > Vipera > Vipera ursinii. Next base: position 38,004,316 of record NC_139512.1, read on the forward strand.
AGAATAACCTTTCATATTTCATTATCCTTGCGGTAAGAAGGATAGCCTAAAACATTCCATAGCCTAAAACATTCCTGTAGGCAGGGCTTTTTTTCTCATAGAACGCTCAGAACGGAGTTCCGGCACCTTTTTTGGATGGAACCTTGTAGCATAGGCAAGGCGGGTTGTATGACATGTGTGAGTTCCGGCACCTTTTTCTTATACAAAAAAAGCACTGCCTGTAGGTATGATTTATTTTGGTTTAATGCCAGAGATATGAGAAAGGGATCTAAGGCAGCAGTGAAGCCAAAGTAATTGGTCTAGTGAATTCTTGGATATGTTTTCTGAATACATGAAATTGGAATAAGGGCTAGGGTCTATAGCTATCAGTATTAAAATGAATGGATTGAAGCTTCCCTCATTGGCAGATCCTGGAAATGAGATTTATCTTTATCTTCTATTAGGATCAAACGTTGAAGGAGCTAATGGAGTAGTCCTTTCTCCTGGGCTAAAAAATAAGGGTACAAAGGAGTTCCTGTATTGTATCCGTATAGTTTTATTGGTGAAAAATGGACACATCTGCATGTATCAAATTATTCCTTTTTTATTATGCTTTTATATCTTTCAAACTGAACAACCATGATGCAAAGAACACAACTTTCCTTTTTTAACAGTTGTGTGCTGAAGAGTCTAATTTTTTATACAAATTAGAGCTGCTGAAAGGTCTACATCTTGCTACTATTAAAAGACACAGGTAATGATTTCTTAGATATTTTTCTTCATTAGATAGATCCCATAGAAGGAGCATCAGAGATTGAATATTTTCCAGAATATGACAAAGCCCACATGAGACCCCTTTGCAAATAAAACAACATGGCCTCTTAGAGGGAAAGAATCTGTAAAGAGGATTTTAGGTTTAAAGGGTAAATCAATTCCCTACAAGAAAAAGTATCAGCCCATCAGTATCTGCCACCTCTAAACCAATACAAGACAGAAAATCTTCAGATGCTACAATCTGCCTACAATATTAGCAGGAGAGTTTTGGACATCCTAGGAAACAGTAGTATCCAGAGCAAAGCAGCCAGTCTGAACTTTATATCAAAGGGCAAATTAATTCTTTGCTGTTGATACAAAAAGTAACGCAAAAAGGCTGAGGTCAGTCTTGTTAACAAAACAAGTCATATATTGCAACTATCTTCCTTTCCAATGGTGCTTGTATCACCCCTAAGGGAAAATAGTACTTGGTGGTTGTTTATCTGTATTCTGTGAGGCCTTGTCCTGCAGGGCATATTAAAGCCCATGAAATAATGATGAAGCCAAGGGGTAATTAAAAGCCACAATGACATTGATCTGCTGAAATTTCAGAGGGAGATCATGGCACACAGGGAGACTATCCATCTTACCTCATGCAGGGCCAGCTTGATTGGCCTACTGAGTATTGAAGATGGCTAAGTTCCTCACCTGTGGCCAAGAGGGCTCCCAGTGCAGCAGGCCTACTGGTTTCACAGCTTTGCAAAACAGGAGGTTAAGGGAGCTTGTGTGGTCACAGCTGTTGCTCTCTGTCCATGAAATTCTGAGGAAACTATTTAAAGGCACAGAACTCTTTGTATTTCCAGAGAAGTCAGTATAAGCAAATGCCATAATGTAGTTAAAGCCACTTGCATATCTACCCTTCTTATGCATTTAAGTATGCAACTGGACATTGCTCACTGAACATAAGGTCCACAGTTAATACTCTGACTTCAAAAAGCTGCTGCTGGAACTATATATATACACACTTCAACAACACAAACAGATAAGTGAGGGACTAACATATGAATGATGAAAGAAGAGTTTTAAAGTTTTTAACGAGTTTTAAAGTGGGTTTCCTCTTGCAATTGGGCCCATGTTTATGCCAGCATTGATGGTGTGTCAGTTTTAATACTTCCCATGAAAACAATGGAAGAATGCATAAGAAGCACTGCAAAGTTGATAAAAGAATGTTCTCACAAGGACATCTCACTTGTAACCCTATGGTTGAACCAATCTTATTAGATACATCAACAGCCCCCTCCAATGGAGAGTTTAAAAACAAAGTTTTATTATAGGGAAAGAAGGAGAAAATTCCTTAAAGATGCCTGTATAATTACGGTATACAGAGCAAAGGATAGGTCAGTTCAACAGTAGGATACATTTCTGAATGGAATCATACAGAAGGGCAGACTGGTCTTGCTGCAGACTTCCAAGGATATATCGGGAAATATAAGACTTTAGTTTCCTCATGAAGTAGGGAGACCCCTCTATTCTATAATTCCATGTTTATTAGCCAATATACTATGGATATATTTAGGAAAAAGAAAACCACACAGACCATGATTAGTTTTATGGAAGAAAGTGAATGTACAACATATTATAAAAAATAGTTACAGATCATAAGTACTTGTTATAATTGTGGGAAGTGTTTGTCCTTTAAATATGTTGTTTTAATTGTAATTTTTAAAAATTAATTTATATTTATTAATATAGACATCTTTTTCCTATTGTGACTCTAGGCAGTGAACACAGAATTGAAGCTAATAAAAATAAAAGCATAAAACATCCTCCCAATAATAACAGCAGTAATTACATAATTATAGCATAATAATAAATAATTGGACTTGACAATATAACTCAATTTATACAACTGTAGTCATGTTGTAAAAAATCACATTGATGGACTCACTGAGCCTTCAGATGCCATGCCCAAGAGAATATTCAGGTCTTCAAGGAGTTGTGGAATACCAGTAGGGTTGGGGCCAAAGAAATCTTGAGGGCAAAGGGCAGGGGCTGCTTTGTGAATCCCACCAAATGCCAGAAATATTTGGAAAAAGGCAGTTCTGCAAATAACATGACTAATGCTACAAAAGGCTTTTTAGAGGTAGCCATCATCTTGAATTGCATCCAGAAATCTACTGACAGCCAATACAGTTAATCATGTAACATGGACATACTGAGGTGCACTCATAATTTCACACTTTACCACATTCTAGACATTTGAAGTTTCTGAGTGGTCTTCAAGGACAAATCCATCTAGGATCCATTATAGTAATCCATTCAGGAGTGACCATGGTATAAGCAGGGCTTTTTTTCTCATAGAACGCTCAGAATGGAGTTCCGGCACCTTTTTTGGATGGAACCTTGTAGGGTAGGCAAGGCAGGTTGTATGATATGTGTGAGTTCCGGCACCTTTTTCTTTTACAAAAAAAAAGCACTGGGTATAAGTAATAGTGACTAATACTAGCCATTCTGGGAAAAATCACAGCACAAGATGGAGTTATCCAACTTTCCATAGCTGTCACCTGTTCCTCAAGCAGCAGCTGTGAGTCCAAGAGATTCCAAATTGTGAACCAACTCTGCCTTGGGCTGTGCAGCCTCATTAAGAATTAATGATGGATTCTCACTGGGATTGGTAAACCTTCAAACCCCAAACTACTGTCTTTTCTGGGATGGAGACTCAACCTGTTCTTCTTGTCTGAGACTTGAATAAAATGATGTCCCTTATCCAACCAGGGATACAGTTGGTTATCATCAGCATGCTGACAGCTGATCTAGCCCAGCAATTTCACATACTGTAGATGTTGAATAGGAACAAGGAACAGCATTGAGTCCTAAACTTTGGAGGCAGGGTACTATGATTAATTTTATTAAGAGCTGCCAGAAGTTCAAGAAGGACCCAAAGGATCACATTATGTCTATTCCAGTCCTTCTAGAGATCATCAAAAGCATATTCAGGGCTGAACCCATGCCTGAAACAAGATTGAATCCATGCTGAACCCAAGCTTGAACCAAATTAAAATTGGTCCAGATAATACATTTCCTCCATACCCTTTGCAGTTGTAACCTAACAACTTTTTGTGCCACATTTTTTAAAAAGGGATGTTTGGTGAGAGATTAATAATTGTTCGACACATCAGGATTGGCTGAAATAAAAAAAATAACACATCTTTCTCAAGGAAGCAGTAACCATTGACCCAACCCAGCTATCTGTCACTCTTTGATGGCGTTTACCGACAAGGAGAGGCAAGTATTCAGACAGCAGGTAGCTAAACTGATATTGCAGAGTAGCCTGCCTACTACTTCAGGATCCCAAGATCTAACCCAACCCAAATAACATTGCAACATGGGGCCATCTTGCTCTGAACCAGCCCAGCTTGTGTCAAGTCCTGAGTGAATCAAGTTGCTTTGTCCTCTAGTTGTCTGTAACATTCCTCATAGTGCCCTTTTTCTGTGGATACAATGAGAACAGAGAAATATTAATGTTTTGTTACTTGTATTGCTATAGTATATGCCTGGATATCGTCTCTTATCCATGCTCAATCAGGTTTGCTCTTTGATTTATGCCAGTTGTGCTTTAGGAATTTCCTAGTTTATTTCTTTTCCTAAAGCTTCTCAGAACACCAATGAGCCCTCAAGGACAGAAGCCATTCAGGTACAATTTCAGCCAAGACTGCTTGTCCCTCCCTTTTCAACCTAGAGACTCTGGTTAGAGTCTCAGAGCAATTGCCCATCATCACTTCAAGCTGCCTTCCAAAGTGAACAGCCTGCTTCTTGGAGTTGTGGGTGTGCACCAATGGAGGCTTTCAAATAAAGCCTCTCGGATGGTTCAAGGATTTTTATCCTGGCAGAGATTGGACTAAAAAATCTCCAAGTTCTCATCCAACCCTATTAACCTATGATTTTGTGAACCTGATTATTTGGGGGAGTAGGTTGGGGAATGTCTCATCTGTCCTCTGGAAACAGATTCCTGAGCTGGACTGATTGAATGACCCACCTCTCCATGGAAGGTTGTAGCACCAGCAAACCCCCACAGCAATTAGGGAAAGTCCCAACCATGTCAAGGGGTATATGTTAATGCATTCCTTACTTTCTTTCAGTGAATATTAATACAAAACATTTACTTTTATCCATTCATTCATTCTAATGCATGAGATACATATAAGAAAAACATATCTCCATAGCCTATTTCCAGCTCTGAGAAAGGGGAAAGAAAGAAAGAGGTAGAATTGTTTTCCTTCAATTCAGTCCTACATTGCTCCAGTGTTTTTGAGCCCTCTCAGGCTTCTGCTTTGTATTTAAATAATGCAAATTTGAAAGAGAATTTCCCCTTCCGGACTCTTTCCACCCAGCTCCATCGTGATGCCATTGCATAATTATCTGGGCTGGTTGAAAGAATGAAACCCAGTTCAAAATGTATGAGTTCATTTTTATGTTCTACTGAGAAAATTTATTCAGTGTGACTGCTCAGTAGCGAGTGCAGTAAAACACCTTAATCCCTGGTTGAAGAAAGGTAATACCTTGACAGATGTGTGCCTCCTACTTTCCTTGCGGCCATGTTTCAACAACAAACCTTTATTTCTGCTTCTTGGCTGTAGCAGGGAAAAAAAATGAGTGGAGCAATAAAGCAGTCAGACAAATCTCTGGAGCCAGGCAGCAATGCAATAGTAATGACAGATTTTTTAATGTGGCAGGAGAGATTGACAGGAAAATGTCTTCAGAGCAAACACACGCCAGATGGAATGAAAACGGTTTATTGGAGGATGAAGGTGCTACTGAACCGAATAAGGGGTGGGTTTAAGGTGGGTGTTTTAACTGATTCTAGTAAACAACAACAGCTACCCTACATTTCCTCATTTGGCCATAGAACAGACCCATCTGCTGATAAATAAATAAATAAAAACAAAATGTGTGTAAGGGGGACATAATTTTCACCAACTTGCAAAAACTTTGCAAACACAAACTTTGAAAGCCAGAAATTGTGAGTTCACCTGTGCTGGGTAAAATTTATTCATTTTATTTATTTAATTTAATTTGTATACCGCCCTTCTCCCGAAGGACTCAGGGTGGTGAACAGGGCAATAAATACTAAAATACAAAAGTACAAAAATTAAGAAGAGATTAAACCATAAGCATAGAAAAGGCTTATTTTTTTTCTTCTGTTCTTAAACATGTAATTAATAAAATGTCCTGAGTGTTTTGAAAGTGCATCTTTTAGCTATGAGAATTGACAGAGAGAGTTTCAGTAAAAGTAGAGTCTGGTTAGGTTTCTTTCTTTCTTTCTTTCTTTTAATAAGCTCAGTCAGAAATCCAGTGAAACAGAAGAGTCGTGTTGTGTTTCCTTTAAAGAAAATCAACATCATGCTTTTCTAAATGTTGGCCCTAACAACTAAAAGTAAAACACGGTAACATTTAAGAGGTCATAAAAGCATGAGGCCTCTCACAAATGTGATAGTAAGTAAGAGAAAGTCAGGGAGAGGAGAAATCAAGTAATTCTAGTGGCTAATTTTTTTTAACACTTTCAGGACTGCAACTTATTCATGGAGAAAAATATTAGAAAGACAAAAAAAAAATCCCTGGAAATATTTTTGTGTTTCTATTTTTTTTAACAGGAGAATTATTCATATTTCACTGTATTTTATTTCTTTACCCAGATATTAGAGAAGGTGCATATTTTGATTATGAATTAGTAAAATAAATTATTATATAAACAATACCTTTACTTGGCACATTCCTATTCTGCTTCCTATGCTTAGCATGATAAATTTACCTTGGCAAAAAAGGAAGACAAAAGAAAAGGGGGAAAAAAGACTGATGTGTGCTTTGGCATTCTTTAACTTGTGATTGCATTAAAAAGTGCTCTTCCATTTTTCATGTATTCTTCTCTTTTTTTTTTTTACCTTTTCACAGAGTAAAAGTTACAATTTTCTTCTTTCGCTTCTGCTTATATGGACTGCAAAACCCCAGTCTGTGTCAAGGTAATGAACAGAGGTGACTGCAGGTGGAGGAGGGAAGCTCAAGGAAAGCCTACATTTCTTTTTAATGTCATTTTATCTGATATCTACAGCATTAGGATAACAAAGCTTTAGGCAAAATGGTTAACACTGACAGGGAAAGTAATTGGCAAAGCCTGGTGACAGTCACTTTTTATTTTAAAGATTCACTGATTATTTTCTTTTTCTTTTTTCTTTTTTTAAAAAAAGGAGCAGGAGAAGGGTCCCCCCCCCACAATTTCATTATTAGGTGCCTAGTTGCTGTAATATTCTTTTTAGCCCCAATTTGTTATTCAGCCTTATTATGTTTTAGGAAATATGTTTGCTTTTTTTTCTCCTCTACTGAGCTTGCAATCTCCAGAAACAAGTGCTACTCATATTATTTGCCAAAGCACTAACATGCAGGCTGATAAGTGAGATATGAGACTGAGGAAAATAAATTAAAAAGCACCTGGAATAACTATAATTCCTCCTTCAAACAATACATACATACACTTTCTCTCTGTGTGTGTCTCTCCTCTCTCTTCCCCCCCAACCCCATTAAAGAATGAATTGCAATTTTTAAGAGAGAAAAAAGCACATGTGATTGGTGTAACTTGCATTCTTTATTTGTTCAGTGAACGGTTTGCATACAGAAATCAGAACTCTTCTCTGGCTTAAATTTGTGCAGATTCTTCTTATAGGGGTGAGTAATTAAAACATTCTAGACTCTTGATGACAGGCAGTTCTTGCATGCATGTTGTGTTTGGGGGGGGGTAGCCTTTGTTATTTAGAAAGTTATTTTATTTTACTTTCTTTGATTTTCTAGGGGGAAAAATAAGAATGCATGATATGCATCTAAAATCAAGGTTAACCATTTAATTAAAAAAAACTGTTGGAAGACTGTATTAGTTGTCTTAAACCATTTGTCTGTATCTAGCAGGTCATTAGTACAAATCTCTTTTCAGAGACTTGGACAAGATAGCAGAGATTCTGACAAGTTGCAATGGCTACCTTAATGAAAAACTCCTTTTGCTTATTTTGTACAGTTTTGACAAATCATTATCTCGCATACTTTATTCTTAAAATACTGCTAGACAGCGAGCTGAATTTATCATCTAAGTGGTCAATTTAACTGCTTACACAGATTTTCCCCTTAGATTAACTAGTCTAATAGTTTGTGTTTTCAGTTCAGAAGATGCTAAATACTGACTTTCAACCTCAAAGTGTGTTCATTAGTCATTTACAAATTATTTTTATTCCTAAAATCATCCAGCATATCAGCATGCTCTCATGCACCCCACACTGTGGAATTTTGATAATGTATGTCCTAACTGCTTAATTGATTGATTAGCTTACTGCCGCTTTCTGAGACACCAAATTTATCTTTAATAGCCGGAGTCAGGCACGGCAGGCAATCGAGGGGAGGGGGGTCCCTTGGCGTCGATTTGCTCTTAACTGGAAAGTCATTACCACTTAATACATGTAGATTGTGTTGAAAGAAAATTATGTGTAATGAAATGAGGGAAAAATTAGTGGAGTGTTATGGGCGAAAGCAGATGTTACGGAGGAATTATGCTAGCAGAGATAATCACCTTCGCTAGCATTGTGTGTGCTGGGGTGTTAACAGAGGGAGAGAGCTGGTGAGTGAACAAAATAAATGTATTGATTTACATGGATTTGCTCCTGCAAGATACAGTCATCAGCGGCACACTGCACCTCAAGGACTGTTTCAAAAACTCAAACTTCTTGTTCTGCTGCCCCCTTCTCTTTTTCCCCTTTCTGTTATGTATGGATGTCCCTATTTGAAACATGAGGGAAAGGCTGTTAAATTGCTCAGTGTTCTGAAGTCAAGAAGTATCCAAGGACAGTGTACATAAAATCAGATGAAGAGCTGGATGCCGGCTACTGGGTGCTGGCTGGGCAAAGAAAGAGAGGCTCGGAAAGAGAGAGAGATTGCAGAAAAGTTATATACTGCAGTATTTAGCCAAAGAAAGAGAATATTTTTATTTTATTAGAGATGTTTAGGTTTGGGGAAATGGTGGCTTACAAAAATGTCAAAATTAGGGGGAAAATATCACCCCAAGATGTTTAGAGGTTTCTAAAGTGTTATTTATTCTTCATGAAACCACATTTGTTCTAATCACTTCAAAATATCTGCATAACTGTGGCATATGCTTATTTTTAGTGTTAGGTGCCCATACTCAGTAGAAGGCTTATTTGCACTACGAATCTCCACTTTATTGCTTATTCCCTAATAAAATAAAGTTGCCTCAGGAAGACATTACTTTGTAGAGTTGATTATAAAAGCCATGGATAATTGGGCTTTTCTGACACATTATTGTGTACCTTTGCCTTTTAATGAAGCTTCTGCCACTAGGTCTTGTTGGTTAATTACAATAATACACACACCCCCTATCAAGATTCTAAGTCTCCTATTCCCAGTATTCATGTAGAGTTAGCAAGAAGGTTGTCAATTCACTTGTCACTATATTAATGAGTCAAAGAGTTGAAGCCAGTCAGCAATGAATCATTTGGAAAACTATGATGAATGTTTCAATAATTAAGGGAATAATTAAATTGCTGAACATAGGATGGTTCTAAATGAAACAGCTTTTGTAACACTGCCATATTCTTGTTTATAAAATACAATAAAATACACTTCAGCAATGAAGTGGCTTTTCCACAAAAATGAACATGTCTTACCTTTCTTTATGACTTTATATACAAATCTATAACTCAAAGATTCCATTGTGTGTACATTAGACATAGCCAAACTTTCTAGTGGTCAAATCCACATATCTCAAGTGAAACTCCTTTCTTAACAAAAGAAACTGGATGCATTGCTAATAATACAATTATTTTCCTGCAACAAACATCTCCAACATCATATATCAGAATATTTAAGCTCACACTTATTTGTTTATTGACAAGTCTTCACGTTCATTTCAAATTTCATATCTGTTATTCTAATTTGATCTACTGGCCAGAAAAAAATACATTGATGCATCAGCCAGAAACACAATTCTGGTATATAAAAAGTCAAACAAATAGGAATCTGACTATCCCTTGCCACATTCAACTGGTTAAATCACTTGGTAGCCCAGCTTTTATTAAGGGGATAGATATGAAAGTGGAAAGCTGAATAAGGAATTAAAACTTTAACTGGCTTTAGTTTGGTGTAACTGGATGGATGGATGAAACTGATATATGATAGAAATATATTTCAAATGCTGAAATGAAAACCACAAAGCCTTGTGCAGATTTCTTGTAAGTATCAGGAGGAACAACATGACACATGTTTTCTTCCAATTCCACAGTTCTATTATTGTCTCTATCCCATCTTAATCCTCACTTTCAAAATTACATCTACATTTATGGAATAAAAATGGCATAAAAATGATATCTTTAAATATGTTATAATGTAAGCAATATAATCAATACGAAACACAAAGCAAAAAGGTGCTTCCCTTATTGATTACATGTAATTTCATTGAATAATTATGGTAAAAGATATCATTAGGTAGCTTACCGTAATTATCAGGGCCAGAAATATTAATTGGAAACTGATTTGGAGGCAGTACAGTTAACAAGCATACTATATTGTGGCTGAATAGTCCAATGTCAGTGGAATTTAACTAACTCTATTCTAGACAATAAAATAAAATAAAGTTTAAAGGCAGAAACACAGAACTCACATGAACATCTGATGAAATGTACCAACAAACATCCTAAGCTGTGAATCTATTTGTTTAGAAGAATTATGAGAACTTCCAACCCTTTGGCCATATATGATCTACGAAGATTCCCTATCAGACCCACCAAATTTCTCATATTTTTTAAATATCATTTTAAATTCACCCAATAACAAAACAAATTCTTGCCCTTTATTCTTTTCTTTCCCACTTTATTCTGCTTCTTTTTCCTACTCTAGTTGACAAAGCCTTTCTATCTTAGGCCTGGGAAGGAAAATAACTATCTCCAAATTGACATAGTTTGTAGATAAGTCAATCACACTTTCTCCAGCATTTGGCTAGCATTAGGACAAGGGAAAAAAAACCAACTGTTTTCTATGTGCATGTAGAGCAGTTGGAAGGAAGGGCATCTGCAGCACGGATAAAAAGCTCAGAATGGAGTGAAGTTATTTGCAGGACTACCTTTTTTCAGTCCCCTCTACCTGTCTATTGCATTTGGCAGGAGACCTGTGCTATAGGTTTTGTCAATTAAGGAATATCATCATGCATGACTCAGGAACTGAGTCCATTCTTGAATTTCCATTCTCCTGGAAATTAGATTGGCTGTTATTCTGCAAGCCTTTTGGAAGTCCCTCATCCCTCTAAGTTTATTGAAATTAGCTCCCTTAAAGTCTAAGACTCCAGTTTGACTGTGTTTTATTGCTTGTGCTTGCCTAATGTTGAATTCCAATATTGCATGATCCTCCCACCCCACCACCGAAGGTTCCTGTGGCTTCAACACCTTCTATCATTCCAAGATGATAAGTGCCCCAGGGGTCTGTTCTTCGCCAAGTGCTCTTCAACATCTTCATCAATGATTTGGATGAGGGGATAGATGGGGAACTCATCAAATTTGCAGATGACACCAAACTGGCAGGAGTAGCCAACATTCCAGAAGATAGGCTTAAGGTACAGAAGGATCTTCACAGAGGTGAATATTAGGCGCTATCTAACAAAATGAAATTCAATGGTGAAAAAAGTAAGTTTCTACATTTAGGCAAGAAAAACCAAATGCACAGGTATAAAGTTGGACCATAAAAAAGGCTGAGTGCCAAAGAATTGAGGCCTTTGAACTGTGGTGCTGGAGAAGACTCCTGCGAGTCCCTTGGACTGCAAAGTGATCAAACTGGTCAGTCCTAGAGGAGATCAACCCTGACTGCTCTTTAGAAGGCCAGATCCTGAATCTAAAACTTTGTATCTAAATACTTTGGCCACCTAATGAGAAGGAAGGACTCACTGGAGAAGAGCCTAATGCTGGGAAAGATTGAGGGCAATAGAAGAAAAGGACAACAGAGAATGAGGTGGCTGGATGGAGTCACTGAAGCAGTAGGCGTGAGCTTAAATGGACTCCAGAAGATGGTAGAGGACAGGAAGGCCTGGAGGAACGTTGTCCATAGGGTCGCGATGTGTCGGACACGACTTCGCAGCTAACAACAACAACAACCTTCCTCAATAGTAGTAACTGTGAGAGGGATCTTAGAGTCCTAGTAGACAATCACTTAAATATGAGCCAGCAGTGTGCTGCAGCTGCCGAAAAGGTCAACACTGTGCTAGGCTGCAATAACAGAGGGATAGAAACAAGATCACATGAAATGTTAATACCATGCTACAATGCCTTGGTAAGGCCACTGCATGGAATGCTGCATCCAGTTTTGGTCACCACGATGTAAAAAAGATGCTGAGACTCTAGAAAGTGTACAGAGAAGAGCAACAAAGATGATTAGGGGACTGGATGCTAAAACATATAAGGAACAGTTGCTGGAATTGGGTATATCTAATTTAATGAAGAGAAGGGCAAGGGGTGACATGATAGTAGTGTTCCAATATCTCAAGGGCTGCCACAAAGAAGAGGGAGTCAAGCTATTCTCCAAAGCACCTGAAGGCAAGACAAGAAGCAATGGATGGAAACTAACCAAAGACAGAAGCAAACTAGAATTAAAGAAAAATTTCCTGACTATTAGAACAATTAATCAGTAAAACAACCTGCCTCCAGAAGCTGTGAATGCTCCAACACTGGAAGTTTTAAGAAGAGACTGGACAGCCATTTGTCTGAAATGGTACAGGGTTTCCTGCTTGAACAGTTAATTAATTCATTGCATGAAGCCATAACATCTTTATTTACAAACTATAAGAATTGGGTTCATGCACTATATTAAGTCAGTTTTTCTTAAACTTTGCAATACTGTGATTTCCTGAAATAATAAAACTGTGCAACCCCCATCCCCACTGAAGAAAACTAAACAACAAATAAATAATTAATAAAACACCTGTGACTGCTGGTTGTTTTTGACGGTTTATGAGTTTTGCTCAACACTTAACTTTGTGAAAGACACTTTTGACTGCCCAAACATAATGGGAACAAATTTTAAGGTATGCCTGATCCTCTTTAATAATAATTTCTGACTCTCTTCCCCCCCCCCAAAAAAAAAGTTTTTTCATCCTCTTGGGGATTATTCCAACATTTGAAAATCCCAGCACAAAGCCATAAGGTAAGTCTATCATTGAACTGCTTCTACTTCTATAAGACTTGTTTTGATGTTGAGAACTTAAGATTCATTTTAACATTTAACAAGTATTGATCTTTATTTCTTTGTGGTGTTGTATTCTGGGTTTTTTTTAAAGTCAATTTTATTGCACTGTCACATCATAAGGAGATAGAAGCCACGAAGAAGTTACAAATAAATAAATTCCTTTTTTTTTTAAACGGCTGGTTTGGTGGGATGAAAACCTATTCCAGTCAGCTTATTAAAATTATTTTCATGGTATTTGCTTTCTCAGCAAAAGTAAGCAGTTGCTGGGAAAGGTGGAGCTAGTTTGGCTGAATTTGGGGCGGCTTGAAGCTGGCAGTTTTCACTCTGACTCACCTCCATGAGGTTCTTCCTAGGTGATCATCATCTTCCCTATCCACTCCAACTGGAAGAACAGTTCATATGTTAATATCAACAACTCACTATTTGGTGGGCAGCATTTGAATCATTGGGCTGGATTATTGGTTTTTATCTAACTGCTATAAGACACTTCAAGGACTAGGAAAGTGGAAGTCTCAAAGGGGCAAAATGAGGGGCGACCAAATAGATTCTCAGTCTGGCTTGGCTATTAGCAGGCTGCTATAAATAAAACTGTGCTAATTATTCCATCAATTCACTTTTGTATCACTTCTGCCTTACCTCCTGCACCCCCTCCTGCCCTCTCCCCCCTCGCCCTCTTCCCCCCCTCTCTCACCCTCTCTTATGTGGATCTTTCATCTTTTCATCCCAATGTAACACTCCATGGGTGCTGCCCAGAACGAAGTATACATATTACTGTATCCTTACAGAGAAATGTTTCATATCAACTGATAGGCCCAAAAACATCTTGAAAGATTATTGTGAAACACTTTAACTAAAGAGCATTACCAGGTAGATACCAAACCATTCATGGAGCAGATTAAGTGTTCAGTTGACATGATCAGTGTATCATTTCCATTGTACTTGATCATGTCTTTCTGTTCCTGTGGCAGCAGGAGTGTTTCAATTTGTTTATTTCTTTTTCTTTTGCAAATGTGAAACGGACAAAATGTATGCTCCCATGATCAGCAAATAAAAGGCTTCCCTTTTTTCCCCAGTTGGCCAAGAGCTGATTTCTCACTAGCTGAAATATCAAAGAAGAAGTAGCAGCAATTCAATACATCTTTCCCCAAACACACCTTCTATTTCCATTTTGTCCATAACACAACTCCATTAGATATAGTTAATGACTACTATATATATAATAGCCCAAGTTGATCCAGCAATCCCTATGGTTCGGTGATGATAACAAGGGTCTCACTGATGTCAGTCAAACATTGTAACTTCTATACAAGCCTTCATAAATCTATCCTCTTCCAGATATGTGGGGTGTATAATTCCTATTCAAAATTGTATTATTGCTGTTGTAGGAATTTTGATGGTTGCATTCCCGACATATTAGTCTATGTTGGGTTGATGAAGCAACATTATACTACACTGTATAGATTTATAATATTATCAGTCCTGCAGTAGTTTCTTAAAGGAAAATGTCTAGGACTATCCAAATAATGTGCCATTATTTGTTTGGAATCCTACAGTTTTATTATTTTATACTCACATTAAGAGATGGTGTCACTGGAAATTTCACAAAGGACATTGCACTTTGTCTCTCTGTGTATACAGTATATACCATATTTCCTTTTACTTCTTTTAGAGGTAGATTTTATTGCTACAAAAACCAAACAATTAACAGCCTAGTCTGCAAATTTATTTTTTGCACACATGTTTGTGGAACAAAACTATTTTGTCAGATTTTTATCTGATGAAGTAGCTTTATGGTAGAATAACACAATCTTGCATATTTTTTATATATACAACACATTGTTTGGGAAGCTCAATTTGTGTTGACAATATTAAGGTGATATCTTTTGAAGACTATGATATAGCTCTCAAATTTGTTTTAAGTGGCTGTAATCTTACCATAGTGAATCTTTTTATTAATTCTTTAGGAACATCAAGAAAGGACCATGATCAGAGATGGAACTTATTCTTGGCATTCAGAAAAACTCAGATTCAATGCCCATGTTTATGGCTAAGATATATGGATCATTGTTTTGATTTAATATGGACCAATATTTTTGATTCAGTATTGCAATCCAATATTGGTTAAAAACAAATTTGATAACATGAGCCATTTCTATAAGGACATATTTGTAAACTTGTTGCAACTAAAGATTTTACATCTCTCTGTTTGAAGTACAATAGATGATCTCTTCTACCTTCTCAGGAAGTATTTAGAGACTCAGGATGATTCCAATATAATGCCATTGATTTATACATGTTTTTATTACTTCCTGATTTGTAATCCATAGTTTGTACAGCATTTGCCTTCCAAATAAGAATGAGGAATGTAATTCATCTGATTTTGGATGAAAAAGTCCAAACCATAGAAGGCCAACTCAGTAATTACTAATTATAGTTTTCCACAAAACATAAAATCAACATATTATGATAGAAGAAGATCCTTGAGAACACAAGGTGTTTTTTTAACACTGTTTTGAACTCCTACTGATAGACTGGTGGATGTATACGTTTGTATAAAATAAATACATTTATCATGCTTTGCCAAGGACCTGACTCACGCAAAAACTGAGATGTAGTACTAAACGTTGGAGTACTATATATACAGGCAGTCATTATCAAGTTTGGGAGACCAGATATAGTGAAATGAAGCAGGTGTATAAATACTTCTCGCTCAGTGGTGGGATTCAAATATGTGAACAACTGGTTCTCTGTGTGGATTACGCTTCCGGAAGTCCATTCTGGTCCTGGGCAACAAAAAATTAGCTACCAGTTCTGCTGAACTGATGCAAACTGGCTGAATTCCACCACTATTCTTGCTTATCAACTGCAGGGATTAAAAAGCTCTGACATTACATTTTTCTAAGGGTTGGCGACCAAGACTGACTCTAAGTACAACTGAATGAATACTTGGAAAGACTAATATAAAAAGTCTTGAGAAGATGTAGGAAATGGGAAAATTAGGAGGAATAATTTATTTAATGAGCCTCCCAGAGACAGTAGGGAGTTGGGCAGCACCAAAATTGATTGATTGATTGATTGATTGATTGAATGAATGAATGAATGCATACATGCATGAATGCTACTGCCTTGAGCTCCTATACAAAAGGTAGGGTACAAATGAAATAAAAAAATAAATGGAATGGATGGATGACTAGAAAGGGAAGGAAAGAGACTTTGCCACCATGATTTTAATGTTTCCTTTTAGACTTTTAATTTGAAACAAATGGAAATCAACTATTATTACTTTAAAATAATTAAAGAAGTTAGCATGATGCAAAGAAAACATTTTTTTTTAAATTTACAGGAGCCTTACCTTTGTATTTGTTTTTTTAAAAATAATATAAATGGTGGATGATTGCATTGCTAACTCTGAAAGAAAAGTAAGCACTGAGATGTTTGAATGGGCAGACTCTGCCTCAATATTTTACTTTGCATGGAGGACATGATTCACTCTACTTTGGCACTTTACTTCACATGGCAGAAGGTTGCCTCACCCAGGGCTTTTCAACCAATGGTACAGGTACCACCTGAGGTACATTGGCACCTGGCAGGTGGTACGCGAACATGCTAGAAAAGTGGTAGTGGGGGAGGGGAATGAGCTGAACAAATGGCAGCACTGCGCAAGCCTGAGCAAGAGATGGCTGGAGCTGCAGGGCTGTCAGGACTCAGCAGAAGCATCAGGATCAGTACCAGGCTCCAGCTGGAGCTCAGCGCTGATTCCAGTGCTTCTGCTTAGCCCAGAAAAAGCGCCAATCAGTTGGAATGTTGCAGCATCTCCAGGGTCTTGTGATTTACATTCAGATGCTTGACAACTGATTCATATTTCTGACGGTCACAGTGTTCCAGGGTCATGTGAAGTGACCAAAACCTGCTGCAACCACCCAGAAGAGGGGGGGGGTTTAATAAAAGCCAACCCCCCTTCCCCACTGCCAATCCTCAACAGAAATGCTCAGAACAATGAAAACCTCGGACAGGAGGAAGAGTGCCGCCAGGCGGGCAGGCAGGTGTCTTGCTCGGCTGTGGCTTGGGGGGCACTTTTTTCAGTGCCATTGTAACTTCAAACAGTCAGTAAGCGAACTGTTGTAAGTTGAGGACTACCTGTACTTCATCACTTTTTTCCTTTTTTTTTTTGTGGTCACCAAGTTTTTGACACCTTGCTAGGTGACTGGTGGTACTTGGATGTTGCCATATCCTAAAAGTGGTACAGTGGGTGAAAAGGTTGAAAAGCCCTGGCCTCACCTACAGAAAACAAATTAGGCTCGTGCATTCCACCTACACAGAATCCACCTTGGTTTGTTGAGGAAAAGTGGGCATGGGCATAACACTTCACTGCTTAGAAGAATGTATGGGGAGTAGGGGTGATTTGCATAACAGTTTTACTTCCATGAAGTTTCACAGAAGGAATGCATCTCTTTGAAGTTCCATACTTCCAGCAATACAAAGCTGAAATGATGAAGAAGACACTATGCAGAGGCACTAAATCAGGGGTCAGCAACCTGAAACAGTGAAAGAGCCACTCGGAACCGGTTCCCTCACAAAAGGAAAAACTGGGAGCTGCAAAAAATGTGTGTGCATGCGCGTACATGCGTGCATGCTCAGAACAGGGTTTGACTGAAGAGTGGAGCCAAGGCGAGATATGCACCTACCCTGCATATTTGAATTGATTGGTTGAACTTTTTTAGTCCCGCTTTTTTTTTTTTTTGGACTGCACATGGCAGAGGACCGGGAGCCACAGGAGACGGCTGAAAGAGCTGCATGAGGCTCCGGAGCCGCAGGTTGCAGACCTGTGCACTAAATGGACTAGTAGAAAAGTGCAACACTTACTGTGGCAGTTACTTTATGAACAAGAATGTCTCCTCATGGCAACCATTTTGTGAGATCATCCACAACAAACCTTTAAAAGAAGGAGTGCCCAACCTGCTGGCCAGTGTCACAGGCGTTTGTGGCCCCATTCACGTGAGTGTCATCACAGGTGTTTGCAGCCCCACTCGCGTGAGCATTGTTACAGATGTTCATGGCCCCACTCATGGAATGTTGCCACAAGCATCACAGGCATTCACGGCCCCACTTGTGCAAGAGCTCACGGCTCCACTCGCATGAGTAACAGGTGTCCATGCATGTGCCGCCAATTCCGAAAGATTGGTGAACTCTGCTTTAAAATGTGACATATGCTGACCACACCAGAAAATAATCCATGCTAACGTAGAAGATATTGAAAGCCTGGAGTTTACTGCCAAGTGATCTGGGCTTGCAGAAAAAAAAATTAAAAATGTAGCATCTTACAAAGTATGCTGTATCTTCCTTCTCTTGAAAGAAGATATGATACATATCTACAGCTCTTTGTAAAGAACAAAAAACTAATTCTCTCAAAAAAATACAATTTAGAATGTTTTTCTACTGGGGCTTGTCTCTTTTCTTTCAATTTAATTCACTTTGATCTTTATTTAGATTTTATATTTGCTTATTTCTTTCTCAAAGATTCTATGATTTACTACTTTTTCTTTTTAACATTCTTTTCTCCCCATCACTGCATCTTTAGATATTAGGAGTAGAAAAATAAAAATGTATTATTAGTGTCAGTTTTGCATGCTTTCACATAAATTCATCCTGTTCAATTTCTTAACTGTAGTTGCATTTAAATATATATATGTAAGAACAACAACAATATGTATGGAATAACAAAAGAAGGGAAAAAATCTTTTGTAAATGATCAATAGCAAATGTCACCATTTTCAAAAGGCTTCCAAATAAGCACACTTCTCATAGTTTTAGATAACAGAGATAACACAGAGGTAACACAGTTGTACCTAGTCCTGGTTCTTGCCATTATACCCTACCTCTGAGCCTTCTATCTTTCAGAAACTAATAACTACACCCCTGCCACTCCCAGACATGTTTGTCTTTAGGACTCATTATCTGTTGTGAGACTAACTATTCCATAAATATGGGAATGAGCACCATCCAATATCTCTGAAACCAACCAAGCTTGGAAATCTAGCTGGAATCATCAAGAGAATCAATGTTTGAATAGATGTACTTTTCATCTGCTTAGCAAGATCATTCTGACAATCTTGGATCCTTTTGAAAATAGTATGCTTTTAAAATTACCAGTTTGATATCTGCTTCTTTAAATCTTGCTACACTTAAATGGCCTTTAGAAAAAAGAATGGGTTAAAAAAATCAGCAAAATATTAGGTTACAAGCTGCTTGGTATATCTGAAACAGAATCTAACCACTTACCTAAAGCATTGATATATTATAATAGTTGACAATTGTTCACCACTGAATAGTTATAATAATAAACTATTCCCCAGACCTATAATTTTGAATCACAAAATTTACCACAAACATAAAGTGCATATGCTGCAGTGAAACTATTATGCTCTCCTGGAGATAATAATGATTACCTTGGATTGGAGTACTGCATATTAATATGAGGGCTGAAATAAAAGATTTGACCCATGCATACTATATTACAGCACTATATTCTTGGACAGTCATAATAAGAGTTTACCATTAGTGTGGTGCTTGCAAGGCCACTGATCAGGTAAATGTAGCAATGGGGCTGGAACCTATTGAATATAATATATTTTTTACCAGGATACTAGCTAGCCCTTGTATTCTTTACTCTAACTGACAGGTCTCCAGGTATATCATATGACTATTCTATATGAAGATTGTGATGTCAGTGAACACCAACCTCCATGAAATATGTATAGGCCGGGCCTATAAACTTTATACAGTCAGCTGCAATTTGGAAGTGTCTCAGGCAACTAATCTTCTAATCTGGATCTTTGAGTGACCCCTGGGGTGGTTCATCTACCATGTTTTCCCCAAAATAAGACGGGATCTTATTTTTTGTCCCTCAAAAAGAGGCACCAGGTCTTATTTTCGGGGGATGTCTTACTCACCTCTGGCACTGACAGTCCCGCTCAGCAGGTCCACTTATTCTAGGGTTGGAAAAAGTAGCTTCATTCTGCAGCTGCATTCCAGCCTGCATTTTGCTGTCAGCCCTTTCCAGAAGGCCTATGCAGCCAGGTACCGAGCTATAGATTCAATCCATAGCTCGGTTCTTGACCTGTGACTGAGAAATGCAGTCCTGGCTGCAAAACACAGTGCCAGCTGGGCTAGCAAGGAGAGGCCTGGCTGCCAGGTAAGTGGGTGCAGGACCTCTGGGGCAGATCCACACCCCTATCCTTGCCCTAGCTTGATTTTTAAGTGTGTGCCTTGTCCCAAAACTAGGGCTTATTTTGGTGGTAGGGCTTATATTAGGCCCTCCCCCAAAAATCAAGCTAGGGCTTATTTTCAGGGTAGACCTTACTTTTGGGGAAACATGGTAGTATGTTGCCTTACTGCATTTACTGGACAGTTTACCCCTATGGGGGGAAAAAAATCCCAAAAAGTGAGATAGGGCAGTGGTGTAGAGTAATCGGGAAAAAAGTTGCTAGTTCTGGCCAGTTGTCCCTGCTTGGAATGCTAGGTCAGGAAAAAGAAAACAAGAAGAGCCTAGAGCAAACTGTGATCCCTGCCAGGAAGTGGGACCCCTGGCAACTGCCCAAGAATCCCAGGTGCTGGTTCTGGCATAGACTATATGCAACAGCTGCTTCCAGTAAGTCAGTGATTATGTTGTGAAAGGACTATGGGAACAACCATGGAATGGAGACTTATTTAGGCCTCCCAGAAATAAACAGGCCACCAATATGCCTGCAGATTGCATGCAAGACTCCCTGCACCTGGGTTTTAAAATATTGTTTTACTTAAAAAAAAGTGCAAGCAAACCCCGCCTTCAAAAGTAACCTGGAACCCAGGTGGCAAATTAACACAGATATGAAGTGGTAGAATGAATTAAAAATTATATAAAGAAACATCACCCATCCCGCCAAAATGGAAACTGCTGACAGCTAATTCATTTTTAAGAGCTGGAATTTCTGCTCTGCCACCTGCCAGAGACCCTGCCAGCCACTTTTCATATTTTCCAATTGTGCCACTTTTCAGTTCCATTGTGTAAGATTCCCTTTCCAAGTAAGCATATTGCAAGTTCCCATTGCTGCCTTGCCTGTACATACATGTTGTCTTTTACATGCTGAAAGCTAAGGATGGATGGAAACAGGAAATAACAAAGAATGCAAAGTATATGAAGACTAGTATATGCATTTATTAAAATGCATATAATTTCTGGATTACAAGCTATTGCATCAAATGCATTATACAATAGATCATTTCTGCAGGATGCTTCCAAACCAATATTGTATTGACACTTTTTGAAGAGTCTGGATGCTTCACCTTGGAAAAGACAAAGCTTTAATCTGAAGAGAAGAGGAAAAGTTGCAAAATAGGTATCTCGTATCAGGGTAGAATGGTTTTAGCCCATGTTGGGTTGGTTGGTTGGTTGGTTTGCTTTGTGGAATATGTTGGAAAGGCACTGCTCTAGAACAGAGGTCCCCAGACCTTTTGGGCACCAGGGACCGGTTCTGTGGAGAAAGGTTTTTCAATGGACCAGAAGTGAATAGTTTTGTGTGCTGCCTGCATGGGGCTTTGGTTGTTTGCGTGGACCAGTTGCTGGCATGCTGCGGCCCTGTACCAGTCCATGGACCGGGGGTTGGGGACCCCTACTCTAGAAGAGACATCTGCCAGCATTCCTGCCAATAACACAATGTGTCTAGCTTCAGGAGGGAAGGCAGCAACTTGGAGATTGATTGATTGACTGATATCCCACCTTTATTAATTGCATAAATAATATACAATTTTATAAATAACACAAGGTGGCAAATGTACCTATTACTCCTTCCTCCACCTAGTTTTCCCACAATAACAATCCTGTGAGGTGAGATGGGCTGAGAGAGATAGTGACTGGCCCAAAGTCATCTAGCTGGCTTTCATTCTAAAGTGGGACTAGAATATGCCACGTCATGACTTCTAGCCTGGTGCCTTAACCACTAGGCCAAACTTGTCCTTATTGCCTTTTTATCATCTGTCTGTCTGACTGTCTGTCTGTCTGTCTGTCTGTCTGTCTGTCTATCTATCTATCTATCTATCTATCTATCTATCTATCTATCTATCTATCTATCTATCATCTCTATTAAATTAATTTAAATTATAATTATATAATTTATATGTATATTATATATAATTTAAATTTAAATTATGTTTTAATTTATATTAATATAAATTTATAATTAAAAATAAAATCACAATAATAAAAAGTGACAATACACAAAACAAATGATAAACATGACATCTAAATCAATGTTCATGTAAACATTTTGTGAGAATTAAGACATAATAAAAATATTGATATTAGATGTTCTGATATTTTTGTTACATTCCTTTCCCTTGCTTTTTTAATAATAATAAGAATAAGAATAAGAATAAGAATAAGTTGGAAGGGACTTTGGAGGTCATCTAGTCCAACCCCCTGCTCAGGCAGGAAAGCCTATACCATTTCAGGCAAATGGCTCTCCAGTCTCTTCTTAAAAATTTCCAGTGTTGGAGCATTCACCACTTCTGGAGGCAAGCTCTTCTACTGGTTAATTGTTCTGTCAGGAAGTTTTTCCTTAGTTCTAGGTTGCTTCTCTCCTTGGTTAGTTTCCATCCATTGCTTCTTGTCCTGCTTTCAGGTGCTGCTTTGGAGAATAGCTTGACTCCCTCTTCTTTGTGGCAGCCCCTGAGATATTGGGACACTGCTATCATGTCACCCTTCACCCTTCTCTTCGTTAAACTACACATACCCAATTCCAGCAACCGTTCCCTATATGTTATAGCCTCCAGCCCCCTAATCATCTTTGTTGCTCTTCTCTGTACCCTTTCTAGAGTCTCAACATCTTTTTACATTGTGGTGACCAAAACTGGATGCAGTATTCCAGGTGTGGCCTTACCAAGGCATTGTAAAGTGGTATTAGTACTTCACTTGATCTTGATTCTATCCCTCTGTTAATGCAACCTAGCACTGTGTTGGCTTTTTTGGCAGCTGCAGCACACTGCTGGCTCATATTAAAGTGATTGTCTACTAGGACTCCGAGATCCCTCTCACAGTTACTACTATTGAGCAAGGTACCACCTATACTATACCTGTGTGTTTGATTTTTCCTGCCTAAATGTAGAACCTTAATTGTATAAGCATATTGCCCATTACACAATATCTCTTGCCTTCAATACCTACTGTATATCAATATTGTTTGAATTAGATGTTTCCAAAATATAGCAATATTGTTGTATAATCTGGTAATTTGTGAAGTAAGGAGTCAACTGCAGAGACAAATGGATGCAGATTAAAAGTTGAGAAATCCCTTACCTTTTGTCAATTTTTGTTGTTGTTTTTAAAATATTATGCACCCCCCCTTTTTGCCATTGTTATCCTTTTTCCCATCATTCCCATTTTCCCATTGTCTCCCATTGTCTCCTCCCTCCCTCCCTCCCTCCCTCCCTTCCTTCCTTCCTTCCTTCCTTCCTTCCTTCCTTCCTTCCTTCCTTCCTTCCTTCCTTCCTTCCTTCCTTCCCAACCTGCATTAGAATATTAATTGGTTTACGATACAAATCTCTCTTTATGGTTAAAAAGAAAGAACTTTTCCGCTTTTCTGAGAAATGGGCTCCTATTGAAACAGTGAAACAGTTGCAGGCTGAAGGTAGTACTTTTCTTCAGCGTTGTGTGCAAATGAGACTTCCCCTCTGTGTACTTAAGCCTGAGTTACTGACTTGGTTTCTGAAAATAGTTGCTATTGGAAGATAAAGGGAGGGTTTTTAGGAATGGAATTATTTCCCTCTGCATCTTCTCTCAATGCTCAAATCTTGGAGAGCTTGTTACTTGAAGTTATTTCACCTCTTGAGGTCTGCCTTAATTGACTGTTGTAAGACCATTGGCTCCATCTGCAATTAATGGCTCTGAGTTTTATCCTGCTGGTCCTAGATCAGGGGTCCTAGATCAACGGCTGGCCCGTGGACCAGATGCATCATGCCAAAACTGCGCCCACCCCATTGCCGGCAATGGGAAAAAAGTTGTAATACATTGTGACACATCACGTGATGTCACAAGTTTGACACCCGTGTTGTAGATCAGGGGTGTCAAACTGCCAGCCCATAAGCTGGACATGTCATGCGGAAGCTGCGCCCACCCATTGCCAGCAATGGCAAAACAGTCCCAATATGTCGTGCGATGTCACCTGGATGGTCACCAGTGCTATTTGCCATTTATGTTTATGGAACATTTTTTTTTAAAAAAGATATCAATATTGGCATGATAGGAAAGCCATGCTACATATGATCTTTACTTCTCTGTTTGTGTCTATTGAACCAAGACCCCTCCCCCAAAAAAAGCCCCATGTTTGATTTCTCTGGGGAGTAGACAAGGCATTTGAATAAACACTATCCTTGATTTACTACAGATTCAGGAATTGCTTCTATATGTTATTATTATCAAAATGGATGTCTTTATGATTGGTACCTGGCTATTCAAAACAAGAATGAGTGTATATCTGTTCATCACATTTGGGAGGCACCTTTGGTTAACAGAGTGGGAGTACAGAGGAATGGAAAAACCCATGTGAACAATGTAAGCTAAGATTGCATGTGAAATGTATGTTATTGGGCATAACATAGCTGGCCCAACTTCTCAAGAGTTTATCCACTCTACCCATTAGGGCTTTAGTAGTTCCTGGGTAAAAGAACTAGCATCACTCTTGGGTAACATCAGCAGAGACAGTTACCAGGAGGACCACCAATATTATTACTAGCTGCAATAAAAAAGCACTTCTTAAAATGTTTTTCCCACCTAATTGTCAAAACTGAATAATATTATCAGCTTTTTTATCCTTTGAGTATTTCTCTAATAAGAAAGCAGAGAGATGCACAGCAAATAAAAGCAGAAGATTTGAGGATGCAAAGCAATCATGCAAAATGACTTTCATATCAGTTCGATAAGCAGCTGAAATTTAATAACTACATCTCTCCTATGGTGCCAGATGAAAGTTTAATACTTTATGCTTCAGCTTCTTCTTTTTTTTTCCTGCACGACGCTCATTTAGAACTGTAACTTTTCCTTTTATAGTCTATGAAATGTTGGGAGGGAGGTTAGTGCAATAGATTAATCAAAGCTCTGGAGAACAGACCAAAATTGAAGTTAATATGGAAACTGATGTGCTTTCCCTCTTAACAAAGCCAACAACAACAACAACAACAAAAGCTCTGGCAATCATAAAGAATATGAATGGACATCATCAGCAAAAGTTAGACATCTTTGGGGATGTCCAGTTTGATTCAAAGTTCTTTCTCTTATGTTCCCTACACCCTTATTTCCATTCTTAAAAGGAAAAATGACAATCTTTATGAAATTTTAGATGGAATGACAGTTTGGGAAAGTGCATATAAGGTAGATGCTTGTTTAACTAACTCTAGTTTAGTGATTTTAGCAGAAGCCCATACATAGGAATTCAAAGCCACGACTTCTGCTCTGGAAAGAATTTTACCTGATTAATTTTTCTTATTTCTTCAAAGCATTAAAATTTGAGATTACAACTTTTAAAATTAAAAATTTTCTTCTGCTAGTGTAGCGATCGCTAATCATTTTCCTATAGTATAATTTTTGCTGGTTTTGTTTCAATACATCCCAAACACAGACATAAATAGTGCTTATAGCCCCCAATAAATATTTTGAATAAAATCAAGCCCGTAGTTCCTTTATATTTCACTGGATGAAAATGGAAAGCAACCCTTGCTTAGATGGAATTTTGGATGCATTTTGCCAACCAAGACCTTTTTGTTCATACTACAGCAAATGTCTTAGAGAGCCAATCCATCATTTTGTAAAAACTTTTAAAAATTATCTTTACCTCAAATGATGAGTATAACATATAAGACCAGTAAGAAGCTGGATAAAACATTAAAAAAATAAATTAAGAACTATGATTTAAGATAGGTAAAAACCTATGTATAAATGTCATAAAGGAATATTATTCTATATGCCTCAGTCAAAATTAATAACAAAGTCAAAAATGCACATTTAAAAAACTTTTAAAAACTGGAATTGGTAATCTAAACATTATAAATCAAACAAGCAAATCCAAAATCGTTATATATATTAAAAACAATAACCTAAATTCCAGCCACTGTATGGTCTTTCAAAACATTTATTGTTTACTTTCTTTGTAATTAGTACAATCCTTTTTTTTTTTGGCTGACTGAATACTCTTTTTATTTAGAGAAAGTGTTCTTGCTATTTCAAATATTTAGGCCAGGAAATAATAATAATATATCAGCCTTTTAAGGTTAAAACTGGTGTCACTATTCATAAAATAATTGAGTTTACATAAAAATGTGATTTCTATAATAGCCTCTCCTTTCTCTACCCCACTCTCCTTTTTTTTTTACAGTATGTACATTTTATTTAAAATTACTGATTCAAAAGGTAAGCTGTGGAGGGGAGGGAGAGAGAATCACCTCCAACAACTTCCTGTAATTGTGAATTATTGTGAGGGAAACAGAAGGAAAAGATTTCGAAATTATGAGTCATTATGTGAGGGAGGGAGGGAGAAAGAGAGGCAGAGAGAGAGAGACAGAGTGAGAGAGAGAGAGAGAATGAGAGGCAATGGGGGAAAAAAGACATCTCGGCTTCATGAAACACAGCTGACAAGCTCGACTAAATTACCCCCGGACCATTACAAAAATCACTTAATTGCCAACCATTTTGTTAGGTCAATTGACTCTAATTGAAAAAATAACAAAAAGCTTATTATGCTGCAAATGCGGCCGTGGAAAATGAGTCTTCTGTTACGAGGAAACAATAATTCTAAATTTCAGCTGCTGTTAACACTACAAAGTTCAACGTTTTCTTCTGATAGAAATCTACTGTGTGGCAGAAAGCAGACGTTGTGCTTGTACTGATTGATATTTCTTGTAATTCCAGGTCCCCCTACCTTTCATGTTAGCTCCCCTTTCCCTATTATAAATACACCGTTTTCTTTTCTCTCGCCTAAATTTTCACATTTCTTCCTCTTTGTATGCCAATATTCATGTTCCTTTATTTCCTAGGAATTGTTATGGGTTGATGACTGTCTGGCCACTCTATAGTTTCTTGCTCACATTATGAATTTTCTTCTGGCATTCTGGAAATCACTATTCCCCCCTCCCCCCCCACATACATACATACATACATACACACGTACTCTCAAAATGCTGAGATGAAAGTGTTCACAGACTGATGTTTTACTTTTTGTTTCTTTTTAATCTGTATATATTTATATCTTTTTAGGTACAGACAATGGTGCCATGCAGAAACGTCTGAGGTTTAATAGAATACCTGCAATGAAGAGAGACAACATTTTTAGCCTGCTCGTGAATGGTGCATAGCTGTTATAATTAAAACTCTGGCTGGTGACTATAGGTAAAATATTATTTCATATGGATAACTTTTCTTCTGCAGGATGGTTGAGGGGAGGGTGTAGCATTCAGCGTTGCAATAAGTGGCTCAGAGCTTTCTTATTGTCCGATTTACAGAACTGAATGGTAGAGATTTATGACGGGCCAGAGTTGAGATTACTTAGCCAAGTAATTATTTTTTTGTCCATAGCAGCAGCTAGAGATGGCTGGAGCCTTTTGTTCTGTTGCCTCACTGTGAGGAGATAGGGAAATGACATGAAGTTCTAAGGGGCTCTGATGCACGATTAGATAGTTGCTTAAAGCTCACATTTGCATGAAAACATTTGTCTGATGAATTGTCCTCCTAACATCCACCTGTTTCATTTTTCTATAACAAATGGCTGCCTTACTGGGATGGGAGTGTGCAAAGGCCTTCCCCGTGAAACTCTGAAGCAAATGACAGGCCCCTTTCCCACATTAAGCATGTTGAGGGTAGAATATCTAGGGATTCAGAAACTGCCATTCCAATCCCTGCCTTGTTCCATGCTGTTCTGCATCACGGATTTAAATGCTGCCAGCAGTTTGGTGGCTCACTATGTCTGCTTTGTATATAATGTATCCATTTAATATACAGATTACATTTTTTTACTGTTTGTAATATAATCCTTTCTGCAGCTTATCCAATATAGGTGCTATTTAAACTTCATTTTTTTCCTCCAGAGGTGTATAATCAATACAATGTTCCTTTAGTGTGTACTTTTAAAATTTATATTTTAAAATGCTCTTTTAGCAGGTTAGCAAAGACTTCAATACGCTGCTCAATTTGTATGTAATTGTCTTCTTTGAAATGAACATCATCGTGATTTCTACAGGTGCTAGGAAGGGGGAAGAATGATGTTAGCAGGAGAATAAAGAGTACCCTAAACAAAATTTGGAATTAAACAAAAAAATGATATGTAAGACTGGCTCTTTGTATGCCATCAGGCTCTCCAAATAGATGCTCAAAAGGTATATGAAATAAGAGCAAACAAACAAAAAATATGGATTTGTGTGTATCATCCAGTCCTGCCGTGTTAACAGATCAGGTTTGCAAGGTAGCAATTGTGTTTTGAGTATTTAAAAGAAGTCTGTAATTTTCACTCAAATCAATGAATACAGAAAGTAGCAGAGGATGGGAGGAAGAGGGAATTAAGCAAAAACATTCTTTGGTCACTAAAAAAAAGATAATTAACTGCTTCAACCAACCTAAAAGACAAAAGGTTAATCTGATAATATGTTGAAAGGCAAAAGCAAAATTCAACCATATCTGGAAAAGAAAAAGTATCTCCATGTTCCAGAATAGAATCAATTTCTTTCAAATGAGGAGGAAAGCCCAACCGAGAGAAATAAAAGTGAGGAATGGTGAATTCTGTAACACTTGCCAGACCAATGAGCTTCATCAATTAATCACAGCAAAATAATCACCACCTACATTAAAGAATAATACATGAAAAGGACAGGGCAGAGCTTTAACTTATTCAGAAAGGGCTGACTCCTGAATCCCTCTGAGTCTTGACATGTTAACTGGGTAGCGACTAATTAGATGTCAAAAATTCATAAGCACTCTTTAATATTGCATATATCTGCAGCAGACATTTCAATATGAGAGCTGTATACACAGCGAAGTCACTATAGCATTAAAACACAGCAGGAGGGGAGGAATAAAAGGAAAACAATAAAAACAATGGCCCTTAAAAACTCCAGAGAATGCCTCTTTGGGAACAGTGTGCTTTCTTATTCAGAAAAAGTATCACCTAATAAGAATTATAGGCAAAAAGAAAAAAAAAAATCCTGTTCCATGCTGCGTGGACGGAAAGAGGAAAGAAAGACTGACTTATCAAAGAAACTGCCAGGTAAATAGGAATTTACTATGCATGCACAATGAGTATTACACAGTGCCTTGACACAGGGTGATAATGAAAGACATGCTATTGTAGTATCCATCCAGGGACTCCCCCCCCCCATTTATTTTTCTTCCCTTGTCTCTCTTGAGCAAAGAAGAAGTGATGTTCCTTGGCAGCTGCCTCCTGTTTCAAGCCATTTCACATAAGACAGGAAAAACCTGAAGTTTAGTGTATTAAATAAGTGAGTTAGTTTTCTCTCGGTTTGGCAATCTATATATACATTGCTTGTGCATATGCAATGTATCTGAGACAGACAATACTGTATTTGGTATGGGAGGAAAAAAAATTAAACCTGTCTAGGGAAAAATAAAGGATAGGATTTAGATCAGAAAACTGTTAAATTGTAAATAGCAATTATATAAAGCAATATATTATTACTCAAATCCTTTAATTGATGCTCTTAGGAATGGCAGTTGGGTTTTTTTTTTTTGAGTTACATTTCTTTCTATACTAAAATTTTATTTTATATTTTGATCCTAAATATTATTCTTGTCTCAGGATTTCTGGTTAAAGTTCCTGTTCTGCATTCCTCAGAAATAAAAGTAACATGGGAGCATTGCTCTGTGTTCCATGCATCCTCACTGTAAATTTTTTATTCAGAAGTATGATAGGTCTGATATATTATAATTATATAAATATAGCACTCTAATTTCAGATCCAACATGTGACTTTGAAAATGTTGCATCTTTAAGACAATATCTTTAAAATGACCTTCCATATGAAATTGGTGATTGCTATGTTTCTCTGGAGGAGCATCTTTCAGAGACAATAGAGCTCTAATTGTATAGCACTGGTGTATGTGTAATAATAAACCACATGCACAACTGATTAGAGCTTTCATATTCAGACATTCCTCCATGTGATGTCAAATCATTAAATGATGAATCACACGAAAGAGAATGAGATCTGATTTAATGATCTCCCAACTATGTAAAGTCAATGGTCAATCTTTAGCTGCATACTTGAGGCCACTGATATGAATACTACAATCTTCCCCTACAAGACCTCCTTATGACTGATACATTCTGCTTCTTTGTACTGATTCATATCTCCTTTGCCTGTAAATAAATATGTTTGGGATATTTCTATTGCCTTCTCCAACTTTGCAGTTCAGTCATACACACACACACACACACACACACACACACGTATTATGAATCTCTTTCAGAATGAATGAGTAGAGTTTCCAGCATTTCTTCCCTGCACCCTGTAAACATTTTTAACTGCACATTTTTATGACTTCTTAATAGAAATGCAAGCATTAATGTGACATCATTAAACTTTTCCCACAAGTCTCGCCTTGCAAATTAGAAAGCATTTATGAAGACAATGCAAACATCCTGTTTCTGTTAAACAATAGAGGTGGGATCAGAATAATTCTGATTTGTTTAACAAGTTCTACCAATGTACGATTTGTATTTCTTCCTACCTTTGCCCCTTGGCATGGGATCAATTTTGTCTGTCTGTCTGAGGCTTTTCATAAGATTAGTTCTTTTCAACATGGAAGAACATTTGCTTCTGAATTTTTAAAAAAATCCCTATATTGCAAACTCCTTTAAAATAATTCCTTAAATACTTTGGGGCTATTTTTACAATGACTCTATATTTGTGGGGGAAGCAAGATGGAGTTCTTTTAATACAGGTGATGATCACTGGACATACAACAGTCTTAAATCAATGAAAGACTTTTATTTATTGTGTTAACAAATAATTTATATGATTTTCTTTGTCCACACCTCATACCTTTAGAATTTTCTACTATCATTGAAATAGCTGGAATGGGAGGACTAAATCATGAGATGAGTACAAGTACCTTTTTCTTTCCTCATAGTAAATATTCCAGGAATATTGCTAGAATAAAGCATAGGGAATTTTTTTTCTTTTTTTGCTAAGTTCCAAAAAGAACTTCTCTTTTGTATCTGATTTTCAGGTAGATTTCAGATATATTTCAGCTCTGGAATGAGTGAATTCCATCAAACGACAATCCCAAATCAATATTGCACATCTGAGCTGAGAACTAGGCCTTCCAGTTCAGAGTGCCAAGTTTTTGCGTTAAGATCATCCTTGCTTTTCTTACTTTTCTTTTTCTTTTTAGCTATATCTCAGAGCTTGTAGCAGATTTTTCTGAGTGACAGTTTGTCCATCAAAATTTCCCCATTATATGTTGTAATTTAACTCAAACGTTGCTTATTCATCCTAAAGTTGCTCCCCCACCACAGATTCACAAATCTATTCTTTCTGATAACTGTCTGATTTTCTCCTGATTTTTGAGAGAAAGAAAGAAGAAAGAACTCATCAACATTTTAATGAGGAGCAATATATTTATCTTATTAAATATTACAGGTTTTGCCATGTATTATGTGACATTCTCTCCAGAATAAAAATGGAACTCGAAGTATAGATTTCTTGCTGGTTACATTAGTCAAATACTTGAACTGATCCCCCTCCTTCCCTTCTCTTTCATTCTCCCTCCCTCCTTTTCTCTGTCTTAAATTCATCCTCTACATTTTGTCTTGTTATTTCTTTTAAGAAACTTGACTCCTTTATAGCTTCATTACTTTACCTAGTTTCTACTCTGACCTATCAAAAGCTGAAACAGGTTGACAAAGAGGATATGATAACTTGGGATTTTTTAGGGAAAAAGAAGAAGCAAGAAAGGGAGGGAGGGAGGGAGGAAAGGAAGGAAAGAAGAAAGAAAGAAAGAAAGAGAGGAAAGAAAGAAAGAAAGAAAGAAAGAAAGAAAGAAAGAAAGAAAGAAAGAAAGAAAGAAAGAAAGAAAGAGAAAGCCATGTATAAAAATTACAGTGAAAGTGCCATCAGAATTACCTGGGAAATCATGGGAAAAGTTGAAATCAGTTGAATTCAATTCATTTCTAGATGGTATGATTTAAATAATAGATGTTAATAATATCAAAATAATTATTTGTGCTGGCTAGTAACAGCAAAAGTACTTGTAGGTCCAAGATATCCTCCATACGCATGCCATGCACAATAGTAAGAACATTTTATTTCATTTAATGTAAGTTAAATGTAATTCTACTTCAATTAATTCAATTAGGGTGATTATTTCCCATGTACTTCATCCAGTTTCTGTTCCATCATGAAAAAAGTTTCAATTCAATGATAACATTTGGGTGGATTCTTAATCTTAGAAATTTGCATACAGCACTGAACTCTGAATTTTTGCATCCAAATTTATTTGCAGTTGTTTCTAAATGGTTACCAATGTTATGCAAATGTCTATCCCCTTTTTCTTTATTCTTTGAATGATCTGCTGACCTTGCTGCTCCTCATTCTTATCTATTCATTTGAGCTCCTATTTTGCCAGCAATTACAAGGTCAAAGAAAGGGAAAGTATTTACTTCCTGCCTATCATACTCCTGGTAAGTTATCCAAATGGACTCTGTAGTATTAAATTATAAAGGACAGTAAGAACATATGGGGAAGGCCCATTGAAAGCAATGATAAAATTCACTCCACTCCAAATCTGAATGCAGTATTAAAGGATGCATTAATTTTGTATGAAATTAAATTGTTTGGATCACTGTCAAAAACTGTGTTTCTGATAATCTATTTGAAACATCGCTGTGACTATGTTCTACGTTCTGGGTACAACTTCTTGTTGTAAACTAACTAGGTTGGGGTGGGTGGGAAAGACACATGCAACATTTAAAAAGATCTTAAGTAATTTCCTTTTTAAGACTCTTGTATAATTATTTTTCTGTATAATTAGTTCTCTATAAAAAGATTGTATCTAAACAGGGAATAAATTTGCCCTGCTATTTTAAAATATAGTTTGTGTAAAGCATTTAAGCAGTAACTATTTGCATACTACCTTGCTGTTCTCAGTTCCTACAGTTTACATTATCTTACAACCTAAGGGAAGAAAGTATTTTACCTTCAGACTTCATACATTAGTAGATTCTACAAATACCTGATTTTCTACTGCCATGCATGAATTGAATTATATTTCAATTGTTGCAATATATATAAAATAAAATAAGTTTATTAGCACTATTAGTGTACTTATTGTAACTTGGGATAATAGAAAATATATCTAAAAATGCTGAGAAAAAACCAAGAGGAAGATATGAAATGGGCAGAATGCACCATGAAAAGGACAAATAACAGATGGACAAGCATAATTCAAAAGCAAATGCCAAATATTAGAAGGAACAACAGAGTTGGCTAACATATTGGCACAATAGTAAAATAGATTCAAAAGACCAGTACAATTAAAGTCTTTCCAAAGGGAAGGGAAGATTGGCATTTGTATTTAAACTTAAATAAGACTGAATGAATTGATTATTCTTTTTTGACGAAAATACATATTTGATTGTTTATTAGTGTCCCAAACTTACTCTTATATATGGGCTTAGGCTGCATTGATGGTCGAAGAATCTGCTTAAAAAGAACATTTAAATGGTCACATGTCTAAATCTACAATTCATTGCTGATCTTGTTTACAGTTATCATTTTTTTTATTATCCTACCTGAAGCACATAGAACAGAGATACAGAGAAAGCACTGGTGTCCACATCAAATGACAAATCATTACATCACAATGATGACACGATGTTCATGATAACATCATCCATATGTTTCAATTACATATTTATGTCTCAACATCTGATACAAGAATGCAAGGAGTAGCATTTGTATTGTATTTTCATCGTGTATTGTATATGTTATTTCTTCCCTCCTCCCAGTATCCCTTGCTCTTTCTGTGGGCACCCTTGTGAAATAGGTTAATTTATATTGATGACATTCATTTCAAAATTTTAGATGACTTGGATCTTTGGAATCCTTGTAATAAAAGCAACAAATGACAGCTTCCAAGCCATCTTTTTGTAACTAGCCACAAGGTAGAAATGGAAACACCAAAATAAGAATCCTGATTTTTAAGCCAAAAGAATCACTTCCAGTATTTGGCTATATTAAAAAATTAAGTATAGGGAGAGAAAAAATACCCTACTTTTTTCCTGTCAATTCTTAAGTTGATGAAAGCAAATTTAGTTTCAAAATTTCTTTCATAAGATTCTTACCAATGAAATAGGATCTTCTTACATTTATTTGGTTACAAAGTATGCATGCAAAAATCATCCCTCAGTTTCCCTATTTTCTCATATATCATTAGATTCCAAGGACAGATATCAAGAGGTAACTTCTTCCATTGCATTTTCAGATTTAGAAGAATAATCAACCAGGGGAACTTTGATGTGAATGTAGAATCCACCAAAATAATAATCTAAGCTAAAACAGATCTGTTAATCTTTCTGCCTGAGTTGCCTTTCTCTACATATGTTGATATCAATAGGATTTATTACTGTAAGAGCTCAGTTTACTAATCTCTCCACTTTATTCCAGGATTTAGCACCATTGCCAATGTTTGTTCTTTTCTTTCCCCCAAAATCAATAACCTATATGCAAGTAATAGTGTTAAATATAAATGTAATGTATGAAGAGGTGCAAAGACATGGGGGAAATAAAGATAGAAAAGATAGAAAAATATGGAGGATTACAATAAATAGTATTTATGCCAACTAGATTTTTCTATGTTTCCCTTTTCTCCCCTCCTTTTATCTTATAAATATCAGAGAATCAAATCTGCAAATACAATGGTTAAATTCTACAATGTGCAGACATGCTAACATTTTATCCAAATCTTTTTAGGTACAATAACGTGTAGGTTCTTCCACTTTATTCTTGAAGATATAGGAATACCATTAGAATGCCAGTAAATGCAGTGAGTAATAATATTCAGTACCTAAGAGATCAGATTTTTTTTTTACTGTTGTTAAAATGTAGCAGATTTCCCGCTGACCCTGTCAACAAGTATGAGAAGCTAATTTGCTAGCTCAATGACTCATCATCAGTTTAGCTTACATGAAACTGACAAAGGTCAACCATTTAAAGAAAGTATTTTGTTTCAATACTTAGATCCAAGAGTTTTGATATTTTCTGTGATTCTATGATTGATTTCATGCAAATTTGCCTAATTACATCACTAAACTCAACACTTTATTTGCTTTCAAGTGCACCAGAAGATTATTATGGTTTAATAAAAGCAACAGTGGTACTTTTGAACTACTTAGTCTCAACACAATTCTGGACAAGCTCATTCTTCTATGACTTATAAAATATAAAATTAGGAATTTTTTTGGGTTAGGGTTGAGAGATTCTCTTTCTGGAGAATTATTGATGTTTGCTATGCTGGTGGGTTCAACATGTTTTGGTTTGGCTGACTTAAGGTTGTTGTTTTTTTTTTGTGAACAAATTATGTTTTGAGAGAGGACAATCTTGAAGGTGAAGGCAGGAAGGAATCTCACAATAATTCCAGACCTTCCTGACAACTTTTAAGAAACTAAAAAGACTGAGGGAAAAAACAAACTATTTTTTATTGATGGAAGTGCTATGCACTTAAATTTGGATCTGACTATTCAAAGAATATAACACTGGTCTCTACAGAAGGCGGTTATGAAAGTAGTAGGAACAGAAGTATAACCCACACCTGTCAGTCAACATGAGCCTAACCTAGTGAAGCATCTCATAGACTGTGGACACAAAGCAGATATTCAGATTAAGGATTAAAATACCAACAGGTCACTGGAATCAATATGTTTTCTCCCCATTAGCTTGCAATTGCACATCTAGTCAACTTTAATGTAGACTGAGATTAGTTAAAGTTAGCCCTCAGTAATCTCAGTACACCCAGTTGAGGAAACTTAACTCTAACAAATTAATAGAGGAGATTAACCTGTAGTATTAAGGTACAGAACAAGGTGCATGACATAAATAAAAAAATAAACCTCATGAGAAAGTTAGTCCACTAGAAGAAGAAAATGCCTCCATTCAGGAGTATGATCATTGTAACCTTTGTATTATATTAAGGTGGGAATAATAATGCAGGTTAATATCTATCTTGGCTCTGTCTTCTTCTCCTGCTTGGATGGACCATAGGACACTTCTACTGTTTTTTACCTGCGCGAAAATCAGCCTTATTCTCAAGCAACAGCAAACCCATTACATGGATCATGGATCCCAAAACAAAAACAAACAAAATTCATGCCTGTAGAATCAGCAACCAGCAAAAGCACAGAAAGTGAAGACATGAGGCCTGCTGCTAGTGACTGTGAGTTCTCTGCTCATCCTTCAGGCACTCTGTTGTTTCTTCAGAGAAACAAGAATGGAGTCAGCTATCTATAGTACATAACTGTTCAAGATGGTACCAGTTGCTCTTTGTAGAAAGGGTACAAGAAATAGGGCACAAAATCCAGGATCTCTGTGCCCCTGTCTCCCATCCTCACTACAAAGATTTAAATTTCCTAAGGGGGAAACAAGAATCTCCATTATAAATATGGGTGGAAGGCAATGAATTATTGTTCTATACTATTGAGAAACCTATGCAAGCTTTCTGATTACACGATGCATTGTGACTTTTTACTCACATGATGAACAGAACAGAACAGAATAGAATAGAGTTGGAAGGAATCTTGTAGATCATCTAGTCCAACCCCCTGCTCAATCAGGAGAGCCTATAGCATTTCTGACAAGTGGCTGTCCAGTCTCTTCTTGAAAGCCTCCAGTGATGAAGCACCCACAACTTCTGAAGGCAAGCTGTTCCACTGGTTGACTGTTCTCATTGTCAGAAAATTTCTCCTTATTTCTAGGTTAACTATCTCCTTGATCAATTTCCATGAATTGTTCCTGGTCTGGCCTTTGGGTGGTTTGGAAAATAGGTTGCAAAGAAGTGCAAAGTACAAAAGTGCAAAGATGAAAATATACATAGCTACCATATTAGTGGGTGGGAGAGCAGAAGCTAAAATAAATATCCAGAGTAATCACACATTACATAGAACATTTCATTTCGCCGGGACCTAAAAATCTGGCTCTTTGAGCTATCTGGTCTGGACTGAGGGGTTTAAGGTTTTTAAATTGTGATTTTAATTTTTTGCAGCTAGACTTAATTTTATTTTTTTTTTAATTTTATATTGTATTGTTTTTAAATTTTGCCTTGTAAACTGCCCTGAGTCCTTTGGGAGTAGGGCAGTATATAAAACAAACAAACAAACAAACAAACAAACAAACAAACAAACAAACAAATAAATAAATAGATAATCTCTTAACAATTAAGAGCAAATTGAAGGCCATGTGTGTTCACTCAAAGTATTTCATAAATGTTCAAAAAATATTTTCTTCAGAATTCCCCTCCCCTCACTGCCAACTATGGGAAAATGTGAATTTAACAATGAATAGATATGCAACATTTTATTTATGACTTCCCATACCATAGATTATTTATGCTAATTCCTTGGATCTTCAAATTCTCTTCCCTCCCCTCCCCTCCACATCACTCATATTTGGCAACAAACTGTAGTTGTGGGGGGGGGAAGGGAAGCTTTTTATTGGCTAAAGAAGCAAATCTCTTTTTGTTGCCAAAAAGGGGGAGGGAATCTTAATAAAGATCAATCAGATAGCTGTATGTTTTTAATATAAGTGAGTTCAGCCTTGCTGAGAATGCCAAACATATCTATATTCACTTCTTTTTAAATAAAGTGACAAATTCCCATTCTTAGTCACTGGAGCACAAAATTAGCACAGTACTATAGGGAAAGGTCAACACAAAAATAAATAAACGAGAGGTGAGAGATCATGACCTGTGCTTGAAATGGTTACACACACACACAAACACACACATACAAAAATCCCACCCCACACTAAATTCATTCTATGTTCTGCCATCCATATTAGATACTATATAGTGCAAAAATGTGTGCTTCCAAGAGTTTCTAGAAAGATATGAAACTCAAAACTTACAAAATTTACACGAGTGCTGCAAATTCAACATCAAATTGGATTGTGTTTCTTGAAATTTGGCCAAATTCATGTTTTTGGTTGGCTGTGATGTTGTTGTACAGTGGTATTTATGCAGAGTTTCACCTGGAAACTGTCTCTGATGAGAGGAAGACTGCACAACATATCTGTCTTCCTGCCATAATACTGCAAGGTTAACTTAGTTCAGTGCATGAAAGAGGGCATGAGTTGTACAGAACAGCCTTCTAGTTTGCTATTTCTTTTTCTTTCTTTTCTTTTCTTTTTAAAAAGCACCTCATTTTCTTTCATGATTTCTTTGTTTTATTTGTTTATTAAATTTATATTAGCTCCCCCCCAGCGTTTAAAGTGGTGTTTATAGTAAATCCTCCATTTTGTCATGCCAGAATCTCTGGGGCAAGTTGGGCTAAGAGACCATATGAAGGTCACCACCTGAAATACTCTCACTGGCTCTTAGATTTCATAATACAGAGGAATTCTGAAAGAACTTCTTCAATTAGTGATCTTCCTCTGGAACAGTCTAAACTTCGATGTCCAGACAGCGTAATCCCTATTTTGATTCTGAAGAGTCATGAAAAGGTGTTACAGAAGATATTCAAGGGCAAGTAAAAAATCTCCCTCTCACCAAATGAAGGAAAATTGAATTGACTAGGATTTTCTGCTATTTAAAGTGTTTTGTTTTATTAGTTTTAATCCTGATTGTTTTGATATGTTGTAGAATGTTTAGAATTTTCAAAAATATAGCAAAACAACATATAAATGAAAACAAAACATATTTGCATGCTAAATGTATAATTTATATATAATTTATAATTTAATTATAAATTTAAAACAATTCAAGAAATTTTTGTATTTCTGATCTCTTCTCTTATTGTTTAGAAAAATCCAGTTGCTCATGCTAGGATAACTTCAGACCAAATGTAGTTTTTCATCGTGCATTATTTTATATTATTGTAAAAGATTTAGGTGGAATAACCTGCAGGTTTCCCTTAACACCTTGGGGAAATGGAGGCTAATTATGTGAGAATTAATCAACTTGATTTGATAGATCAAATTATATATAATTTTATATAACAAATGTATTCTGTTCCATTAGAAACAATTGCTCTTTTACTAGATGCTTTTAACATTGCATTCATTGTACAGCATGTCTGTACAATGGCTATTTACATAGGGCTATTTATTTATAGCCCTAAATAAATATGGTCCCTGATAATAAATAAGAGCTCTTGGTTATACTTCTGTTCCCCACCCCAATAGAATACCTTTATTTCAGAGGCTGTGAACCACATTTTTAAAGGATTGTTTGCCTTTCCCTAGAATCCCTTTCTCTCATAGGATTTGCTCATAGTTTGGTCTTCATATGCTTCATATTAGAAGCAACAACATAGTTTTACATGTTTCTGCCAACTGGCACACTGAATTTTGAACAGGTTAGGAGAATGGTTGAAGCCAACACAGCAATCAAAACTGACTGCCCAGATGATTTAATCAGAAAAAAAAATCACACATTATTGTAGAAAGGCACCAAACTGCATTATACCATAAGGGATTCAGGTAACCCAGGACCTTTTGGGAATACCCATATAGATTACAGAGAGATCAATCCTGAGATTTGTTAGTTGGGAATGAAATTTGATTATTTTCTGTACTAAAAGAAATTCTGGAGTTTATGTGTGACCCTTTCTTGGAAATAAATCTGAGAGATGTCAACTTGTCAACTTCAGCTTACTTTTTTTAAAAAAAAAATAGAATATTTAAAATAATCCTTAAAATAATAATAATAAAATTGGAGATGGCAGAGAGGCTGATTGACACCAAAGGTGTAGTCCAGAGGTGTGGGGATGCCCAAGGATACTAGTTTACCTACCCTAGTTCTCATTTGACACTGGCATCCTCATAGTGATTAGATAAGCTGCAGGAATTAACCAGGGTTTTACAAAGCAAATTTAAATTCAAACAATTTCAGTAAAAGGTACATTCACCAGTATTAATGCTTGGTTTTAATGTCATATAGCAATACATTTAGTATAAAAATAAATTTTACATTGTAACATCATGTTATAAACCTTGTCCTTTTGTATCTGTGTTATACTACTATATGCACAGCACTGCAGAATTTGTGTCACCTGTGAAGTGGATATCTATGGGCCCAAGAAAACATCACTAAACTAAAATTAATTCTTAACATCTGTTAAAAAAATGCTTTGCTGTACTGCTGTATTAATGCATGATTAAAACTGATGATTGTGAAGTATTTTAAAAAGTGAGATCATTATTTTATGATACATAAACCTGGCAGCCTTTGGTAAGCAAGTTTTGCAGATTTTTGCATTGTTCAGATACCTGCTAAACCAGCTTTGCCAGAATTAACAAGTATATGCAAAATCAGAATGGACATTCTTGAATGTGACTGCTTTTCTTAAGGCATTTTTAATTACCTTGCAAATATTGTCAATATCCAACTTGACATTAATCTAAAATGAATGACTACTATTATTCACATCTCCCTCTGTGTTCTCTCCTGGATCAAAGGCAATATACCATGAGGTGCTGCAATTTCTGTGACAGGGTACTGCATGATGTCCTGCTCATGGTCTCCTAGTGGCATCTGAATGGTCAGTATGAAAAAAATCTTATTACATTACCTCTTGAAAGATTGTCCAGTCAAAATCCATTCTTAAGAACTATAAGAGAAAGGATCTTGATGTTGTTCATTCATAGTTAGGACATGGATATCAGATTAAGCAATACATTAACACATTCATGGTCTTTGCATTGCAGAAAGATGTATTATAGAAACAATTTCTTAATTAAGAAATCTATAACATAACATCTATAATATAAATTAAAATATACATCCCTAACTTATAATATGCATGTTTTATATACATCTGATCTAACTGGTTTCTTCTTCTAACTGTAGCTACATAGGAATATGTCCCTCTGCAGTTTAAATATAATTTGTAAGTGAACCACATATGTGTGCATATCTTCAGCATTTTACCTGTTCATTTTAATTTTTATTCAGCCAGCACATTTTGGATTTCATTGGTGTATGCTCCAATAGCAAGTATGTTTATGATTGTCCTATCTGAGTTGCTAATCTTTTTCATGAATAATAATGATGAAGATTAGCGTTCTGTTTTCAGTTTAGCAACAAAGCTAGAATGAAGAGTATGATAACCCCAATCTAAATCAGATGCAATAATCAGCTAGTCTAAATTTTCAAAAAGCAAATAGCAAGGGAACAAGGCATGAAGGATGTTCAAAATGAGCACAAAAAAGCTACTATGAGAGAACCCTGTTATGCCTTCTTTGTTCATGTGTTTTTTCATCTTTCTACATCTCCTTAGATTTTTCTCTTTAGATGGTGGAACAGTTTCCCTCATTTTCTAATCAACTGTGTTTGGTCCAGAGTAAGAAGTTCTTGCAAACCTGCTTTGGTTCTTGGCAATTTTTTTTCAGAATAATCATGTCTCTTTCTTGGATAAATTTGAAGCTTGGATAAGAGAAGTCAGAAGTGGCCTAAAAATTGGGTGGAGATAGTTCAGCACAATTCCGTAACAACGTTGATTGTTAGGGACTTCCTGAGGTTCTACATCCCCAAAGATGGTCATCCTCAAGAGAACTTCATTATTACACAATTATCTGATGCTTATTTGTTGCATTTTTCAGATGGACTGAACAAGTGATAATTGCCCACTTTTTGGCTGGCCCTCTTTAAATAAAAATGGTTATAGCAATAATGAAAGGTTGGAGCAGCATCTGACAGCAATACAGTGTATAGATTGATTAAAGTTGATTAAATTCCCACTGTACAGTTTTCTGGGAAGCTGTAAGAAGTGGTTTGACATAAATTTCTCTCAGGATTCTGTTTCTACTTTCAAGTGTAGTTCTAAGCTTGGAAATCTCTAAAGATTTCCCATCCAACTATTAACCAAGCCCTTTTATGTTTGTGTGTGATTCAGCTTGTATCCCAAAAGGGCTATGGTGAATGACATCAAAATGCTAGGAATTTTATAATATGGGTTTAATCTTTATTTG
Organism: Vipera ursinii; assembly: GCF_947247035.1. Classification (NCBI taxonomy): domain Eukaryota; kingdom Metazoa; phylum Chordata; class Lepidosauria; order Squamata; family Viperidae; genus Vipera; species Vipera ursinii. Next base: position 38,046,531 of record NC_139512.1, read on the forward strand.
TGACAGATCTATCTGATTCCAGTGAGAATGGGAATATTTGAATGAACATAAATAATATCCATAAAGTAAACAAAATATAAATGTGATTTGTTGTTCATTTGTATTGTTTTTGTTATTAATTGTATGTATGATCTGCTTTAATTGTAAACAGAATTCATTGACATAAACAAGCTGGAAATAGTGGTATACCTAAAGCTACCTTAATAAAGATAAAGGAATCAATTAGCAAATTAGCAAACTGCTACTAAGAAATATGAGGAATAAGAAGACAGACCCTTCTGAATAAATAGCTGACATTTTTATAGTGTTCATATTCTGGATAATTTTGAAGAATATCTTGCTATTTGTATTGTTTTTATTTGCACAGGATATGTATCTGTAATAAAAGTAATTTATGGAACATAATTACCAAATATATTACAGATAGGTTGCTAATCTTTTAATCATTTGCAGAAGTAATATTATTTTTTTTAAATGTCTGCAAATAACATGTAAATCTACTTAACACTTCAGTTGTCCTACTAATATGATAGCTACCTTTTCTTTTGACACACATGGAGTAGCAAGGGAGGCAGATATAGAGGGCATGGGGAATTGCATTGAACAACAGGAAGAAGAACAGCTACTAAGGTAATAGTTAGGTAAGTGGAACTTGGTCAAGAAACTGTTTTGAGTAAATGTTACAGGAAGATAAAGGGAGGGAAGGGAGAAAACATACTCAGACTTGCACAATTTTGTGACCATTACTGTTACATTAAAAGTAATCTTGGCCTATATGGCATTAGTTTCTCAGTCTGGTCTATCTCATAAGGGGACACCTGCTAGCCAGCCTGACCAGTCAAACCAACCACAGGATGGCAGCTGTCATAGTCAGATTATCCTCACATGTCTGTTCTAAAACATGGCTTTTCAACCAGTGGTACGGGTACCACCTGTGGTACATTGGCACCTGGCAGGTGGTACTCAGCCATCCTAGAAAAGTAGCAGGGGAGGGGAATGAGCTGAACCGGTGGCAGCACTGCACAAGCCTGAGCGAGAGATGGCTGGAGCTGCAGGGCTCTCAGGGCTCAGAGGAAGCGCCAGGATCAGTGCTTCTTTGGGGTTGTCAGGGCTTAGTGGAAGTGCCAGGATCACCGCTAGGCTCCAGCTGGAGCATGGTGCTGATCCTGGCGTTTCTGCTGAGCCCAGAAGAAGCGCCGATCAGCTGGAATGTTGCAGTATCTCCAGGGTCTTGTGATTTACATTCAGATGCTTGGCAACTGATTCATATTTATGATGGTCACAGTGTCTCACATCATGTGAAGTGACCAAAACCTGCTGCAACCACCCAGCGTGGGGGGAATAAAAACCAAACATTCCCCCCACCCCACGCCCACTGCCAATCCTCAACAGAAATGCTCACAACAATGAAAACCTCGGACAGGAGGAAGACCGCTGCTGGGCAGGCAGGCAGGTGTCTTGCTTGGCTGTGGCTTGGGGGGGCACTTTTTTCAGTGCCATTGTAACTTCAAACAGTCACTAAGTGAACTGTTGTAAGTTGAGGACTACCTGTACTTCATCACTTTTTTCCTTTTTTTTTCTTTTGGCCATCACGTTTTTGACACCTTGCTAGGTGACTGGTGGTTCTCGGATGTTGCCATATCCTAAAAGTGGTACAATGAGTGAAAAGGTTGAAAATCCCTGTTCTAAAATCTTTCTTCTATTAACACAGACCCATTCCTCCGATTAGAAAAGAGATAACTGAAAGTGTAGCCCTCCTTATTTCTAATGTGCCTCTTTCTAATGTGGGTTGTTTTGGACCAAGTAACTTCCCAATTGCACAAAGTGGCTTTTTCAGTCATGCAACTGAACACAGAAAAATCAGAGACTGTGCCTGCATCAGGACTGTTGTTCAGTACTTCCTACTAACATATTTACTGAATAGGAATATTTCTTCTGGGGAAAAAAAACCTACAAGAAAACCGCTCTTATAGATTTCTATTAAAAAAGCTCATTTAAGAATAAAGGACTACAATCAACTGGACTGTGCTGGGGGAAAAAAAGAATATATATACACATATCCATACTGATTGTATGTCCATGAACAAAAATAGCATCTAGTTAATTATAGCACACCAACTAGACCAATGCAATATTTCTATCAATATATACCTGTGAATGCAATTTCCACTCCCTCACCTCTCTCCAGTAATGCAAAACAATATGCTAAAAATAGCATGAATTACCGGTACAATTATTTTGTATGATTCAGTAACCACAAATAAGCCATTATTGCAAGAGAAATGAATCAGCCAGCCCCTGGCAAAAAAAAAAAACTCAGCAGAAGATAAAATCCATCCTGGCTAAAATTATTACATGTTTTTTCTCTGGGTAATGAAACACATTTGACATTAGATTAGAATCAGTGCCGAACTTAACCTATCTAAGTTGAATGAATGAATAAATAAATATTTATTTAATTAAAAGCTGAATTTTAGACTGGAAGGCGATAGCACTGACTGGGAAGTAGCACAACACAGATCACTGGTTCAAGTTAGTTTTTAACATCCATCTTCTCCAGAACCACTCCAACCATCAGGTTCCTTGTTCCTTCTCCTTATGATGAATGGTCTCTGGCAGATTGTCGAAACTTGAGAATGTTAAGATTTGTGGACTTCAATTCCCAGAATCCTCCAGCCAACATGCTGGGAGTTGAAGTTCACAATTCTTAATGTTGCCAAAGTTAGACACCCCGGTCTATGATGTGTTGCTGAAAGACTCCAGGACAATTGTTGGTAATGAATCTAGAGCTGCTCATTTCTGCATATCTAAAAAGTTTCTATTTTTTTAAAAAATAGGAGGTGCTCCTTAACTTTATCAGATAAAGGGATAAGATTTAACAAAGACTGATTCCCAAGAAAAGTGCTAGGTTTTCATCGTAATATTAAGCTTTCTTGGTATCTTGCAGTTAACTGGGTAAATGTACATTATGACTAAGCCTAATGATAGCACTGTTGGTGTAATTGGATTTTGGCAGTAGATAAGGAGATATTTGCTGGAGGTTTGGTCTCAATCAGACTGAAACATCCCTGTGGCAAGAATGTTTTAACTATTTTATTAGATGTCTCTTACCCACAGGTCCCCTTGACAGATTAACTGTTCAAAGAAACTCCACAAAATTAAATTAACAATGGGTTCCTCCCTAGCCTCCACCAATATGTGTGTGTGTGTGTATGAAATGTTTGTTAAGTATTTAGATTACCTTGCTAGGCCCCAAACATGGGACAAATCTTATTCCCTGTTTCAGCCTAACCCAAGGCCATCCACAGGCAGTGGTCACAGTAGTCACAGCTCATATTTGTGTATTATTATTTTTTTTTGGATTGCTAACAAAGAATTAAGGGGGACTGATATGAATTTCAAACTTATTTGTTCTCATCAATCAGCCATACCCTTCTGAGATTCGAACCAGGGCTGATTGCACATTAGGCAGTTGTTTTAAATAGTAAAGGTAAAGGTTCCCCCGCACATGCGTGCTAGTCGTTTCCAACTCTAGGGGCCGGTGCTCATCTCCATTTCAAAGCCGAAGAGCCAGCGCTTGTCTGAGGACGTCTGCGTGGTCATGTGGCCAGCATGACTAGACGCCAAAGGCTCACGAAACGCTGTTACCTTCCCACCATAGTGGTCCCTATTTTTCTACTTGCATTTTTACATGCTTTCAAACTGCTAGGTTGGCAGAAGCTGGGACGAGTAACAGGCGCTCACTCTGTTATGCGGCACTCGGGATTCAACCCGCCAAACTGCCGACCTTCTGATCGACAAACTCAGCGTCCTAACCCACTGAGCCACCGCATCCCTTTTGTTTTAAATATATATATATATTTAAAATTTCAAAATGACTTGTAAGCCTAGCTATTCACATTTAACACTCGACATCTCTGTCTTTATGAATGGAATCTTTGATAAATATAGAAATTTCATGCTTTTTGGTTGCTGACTGGATGTCACAGATCCCTTGTAATAATGCCCCTAAATTTATATTGTGCCACATACTATTTCTTTTGGGAGGAACAACAGTAGAAGATAAGAAGATATTGATTTTAATACTCATATCAATTTAGAAATATATATACAAAAGAGCAATAACCTCAGATATGGTAGTGATGGCTATTCATACTATCATCATCATTACCATTATCATCCTTATCATGTAATATGTACAACTGAAGTAAATATTTTCTGTATCTGAAATATAATAGATATTCACAATGGCCACCCTATAAATCTTATCAAACCACAGAGTTCTGCCAGTCTTAATTTCTTTTCTTATGGACCAGTTTGTCCCCATCATGATGACCTCTAGTTATACTGAATTAAACCTCTATGCTTGCTAAGAATATGCTGTTTAAAGTGATCAAAAACTGGAAAATTATGGGTTTTCTTCTATCTTGAGCTTTTTTTTTGGTCATTCGCAGAGCTGACATTCCTTGGCTTTCATAACATTAAATAAATCTAATTATGACACTTTAATAAAATATGTTAAAGGAGATTATTTGCGGCCAAAGTCTGGAAGTAATACAGAACGTGTTCCAACAGCACATTGTTTGCACCTGGATATTAACCTCTCCAATGCCCTCTGGACATATGGCAGAAATCCAGAATCACAGCACCTGTAGTTCTAAGTGGATGAATGCCATAAACACTCATCTCATAGAGAAGTTTAATGTGACATATTCACTGTAGTTGGATAAATTGTGACCCAAAGTTTTCCAGTGTTTGAAGAGCCAGTAGGACAAGCAAAAACCTGTTCATTTCCCAGTTTGCTTCAGAGAAGATAAGTGCCAATTTTGCGTTTCCATATTCCAGCTAGCTTCTGTTCACAAAACATTCAGATCACTGAATTCCACATTTCTACAAGCATTCTCAGCAACTCACTGGGTCAGGGCCAGGATGAGATTAATCACAAAACCAAATGTGTTTCCTGATAAAATGAAAAACTTTCTGTGAAGAAAATCAAGTTGTTTTTCAAAGAACATAGGCAGAGCTCAACAATACATGTATCTACCGGCTGACTTACCATGAACACATGCATGCACACAAACATTCTGACAAAACCACAACTACCAACCGGGATTTACACTACAAGGTTATGTTGGTTTACCTCAAAAAAATATGGCATTTTACTATGCCTTATTCCATTTTTTAAAGTTATCTAGTGAAAAACTCAAAACAGATTATCTAGATTTTTAAACAAAAGTCAGTTTCCAATATGTTCCTATTACCTGGCCATTAAATATCAAATATGTCAAATTATAGATATAATTTCTGATCCATAACTAGATGTCAGAGCACATGTTTCACATAAAAGACCTAGCTAAAGACAGAAAAATGGAAGGCCACACTGCTAGAGGTTATTTAGGGATGATCACCAACAGGCCCCTGTGGAGGTCTTGAGTCCCGGAATCTGATTCTTTATCTACTATTGCTGCTATTTACAGAATAACAGAGTTGGAAAGTAACTTGAAAGTCTTCGAGTCCAGGACTTTGCAAACCTCAGTCCATGGCCTAGTGCTGGGTCACTGCCCATGGGGAACCAGTCTGTGCAAGCAGCAGGCAAGTATGTGAGCATGTGAAGCTACATTTGTGCAAGTGGCATGCGCACACACAAAACCATCCCCTTTCCCCCCACCACTGCCACCGGTCCACAGAGCCAGAAACGTGGATTGCTGTCCTAATCCAACCCCCTGCTCAAATTGGAGATCCTATGGGTGTGCAAATAATTTTCCCAAGGAACCATATGAGAAATTGGGATTGTTATGGAGGGTTGAACAATAGGTCTGTGAAGGTGTCTAAGCATGCACCCACCCATGCATAGACATAAATTGGGAAAAAAATAGTAGTCACCTTCAAAATAAAAGAAATAATAATAATAATAATAATAATAATAATAATAATAATAATAAGAAGAAGAAGAAGAAGAAGAAGAAGAAGAAGAAGAAGAAGAAGAAGAAGAAGAAGAAGAAGAAGAAGAAGAAGAAGAAGAAGAAGAAGAAGAAGAAGAAGAAGAAGAAGAAGAAGTTGGAAGGGACCTTGGAGGTCATCTAGTCCAACCCCCTGCTCAGGCAGGAAACCCTATACCATTTCAGGCAAATGGCTGTCCAGTCTCTTCTTAAAAACCTCCAGTGTTGGAACATTCACCACCTCTGGAGGCAGGTTGTTCCACTGGTTAATTGTTCTAACTGTCAGGAAGTTTCTCCTTAGTTCTAGGTTGCTTCTCACCTTGACTAGTTTCCATCCATTGCTTCTTGTCCTGCTTTCAAGTGCTTTGGAGAATAGCTTGACTTCCTCTTCTTTGTGGCAGCCCCTAAGATATTGAAACACTGCTATCATGTCACCCCTCACCCTTCTCTTCGTTAAACTACACATACCCAATTCCAGCAACCGTTCCCTATATGTTTTAGCCTCCAGCCCCCTAATCATCTTTGTTGCTCTTCTCTGTACCCTTTCTAGAGTCTCAACATCTTTTTTACATCGTGGTGACCAAAACTGCATGCGGTATTCCAGGTGTGGCCTTACCAAAGCATTGTAAAGTGGTATTAGTACTTCACTTGATCTTGATTCTGTCCCTCTGTTAATGCAGCCTAGCACTGTGTTGGCTTTTTTGGCAGCTGCAGCACACTGCTGGCTCATATTGAAGTGATTGTCTACTAGGACTCCGAGATCCCTCTCACAGTTACTACTATTGAGCAAGGTACCACCTATACTATACCTGTGCATTTGATTTTCCCTGCCTAAATGTAGAACCTTCTATTATTTACATTTGATTGTTCCTTTCCAATTGACCTCACATGGGCCAGACAGACCTCATGTGGGTCAAAGCCAGATCTGACTTGGGGGCTATAAAATGCCCAGGTCTGCTCTATACCATTCCAGACGAATGGCTGTCCAATATCTTCTTAAAAAGCTTCCACTGATAGAACATTCACAATTTCTGCAGTTCTTTTTTAATTTGATTTTTAGTTTTCTGCTACTAAGCTCTATGGCTGAGCATAATATTTGCATAGTATCTATTATGGTTTTTCTTCCCATTTAATTTCTTATGAGTGAAACTAGTACTTTTAAATAAGATATGTAAAAGTGGCATATAGCCAGCATAGAGTAGTTCTGTATGTGGATTCTGAAGCTTTTCTTCACAAGTATTGCTACTCAAATAAACAAGCAAACACCCTTGTAGTGAAGGGTCAACTGTATTCAAGAGTCACACTCACGAATATAGTAGATGGGCAACAGTGATCTTCTATGGGTAGTGAAAACTGAATCAACTATAGCACTTAAGTAATTCAAGAAGACATCTGGCTAGTATAAAGTGAAATTAAATTGCCTACTTGAGTTCTCTTAGTGTCATTACCCACAAGATCTACTCTGCATCATAGAAATGTGTCCCTTCTTTAAACCTATAGGTCTTCAAGAATTGTCCATGGATGACTGAGGATCTTATTAGTAGTCCCATTTAATTTACGTAATATGATTTTCTCTATTTCTTTTATGGTTTTGCAGCAAAGGTGACCTAACAATTGTAGTTTGTATGTATTCCATCTTTTTTCCAAGCATTTGTTCAATTGAAATCCAGCTTCCAGTACCTATACTCTAGTAGTTTGCAATGCTAGAGATTGACTAAAGATTCTGTGAGTGAATCAATCACATTTTCATACAACAATCTTTCTGGTTAACTGATGAAAGTAATTTCATTTGTTCACTTGTTCCTCTTATTCAGTATTTCTCAAAATGAGCAAGCTTTTTCTTAGTTTTCTTTTAAAAATTTTAAAAATGTAATAGAACCATGCCTTATTGGATCACCATGCATTTTTGAGCTTCATGCCTCAAAATATAGTTTTATCATATAAATAACGTTCTGCCACTCAATTATTTTTCCTTGCTTTCATTTTCAATCTGATACTGTTGGATTTCCGTCATGTTTCTTGATTGCTATAAATTCAGTAGACCCACATGGATGCCACTAAATTAGAATCATGTGATGGTCCCATTCCACATGTTCAACTAAATGCATCAGACACAGTAGCAATCATTAGTTTCAGTACTCTGAAACTATGGTTAAAGTGAAATTGATAACTTTTATCATTTCCATTTAGTTTCAAGTTACAAAGTCTTGTCATTGACATTGCTGTCAATGTTTCTTCATCCAAGTAAAAGTCAAAACATCTGAAAGGTTTTAGTAAACAATTATTTGTAAGTCTGGAGTCAGGGGGAGTACACTTATCTCTGTACAATTCTGGAAATTTATTGAGCTCTATCAGAATTTTCTATATTTTTTTAGTCAAAATATTGGTGAGCTAAATGAATGATAGTGCCATTAATCCACTGCTTAGTCACATAATCTTAGTCACATAATCAAGCTGCATATGAAAATGTATACTTAGCCATTGAGATCAACTTTGGTTGTAGAGATAGTTGCCATGTTAATTTAGCATGGTGAATAGCAGTGGTTATACCATAGTTTCATAAAATACAGTGTTCAGGCCAGAACCCTTTCCATGCTTATTTAGAAGTAATTGAAGGCAATGGGTCTAGTTCTCAAGATTGACCTTTATGAACAGAAAAATGATGCAATTTTTGGAAAAACTGTAGGCCAGAATTTAGGGCGAATTGTTATCTTTTGTAAAGTATAATTATATGTCTTAAACATAATTCATATGGGAAGAATCGTCAGCGCGATTAAAAATAATGAAATGAATAACAAATATAATTTTTGTAGCTCATGACAGTTCTGCCTGAAACTGGACCTGTCTGTTTCTTTAAGTGCAAATAGCTATATTAATATTCTCTCTCTCTCTCCCTCTCTCTTTTAAAGCGAAGCCTTGTTTGCAATCAATGCATATTCTCCCTTTGTGTAAGAATAACAGATGTTGATAGAAATAGCCATTGGGTTTGCAAAGAACCCATTTCATGTGTCAGAATAGTTGTGCTGCTCTTAGATGAAATGTCAAAAGCAGGCAGATATCTCAGTGTGAAATGACCTTAAGAAAAACCCGACCTCGCTAAAAGTGACCTTTTTCCAGCAAGAAACATTAAAATTACAACCATATTCATGCTTCAACTTCAGAAACAATATGTATTTCTTTTTTCTTTACTTTTTCATCTTGGCATCTTGCGTATTTTAAATAAAGATGTACACATTGACCCACTATATACTGTGTTTTGCTTAGCTTATTTATTTCATTGTATGAACAAATGAGTGTGTGAGAATAGTTCATGAATATATGAATGCATATGTGTTTATATATATATATATATATATATATATATATATATATATATATATATATATATATATATATATATTTGTTTTTATATACCGCCCTTCTCCCGAGGGACTCGGGGCGGTGTTCAGAGGAAGGAAGGTATACAATTAAACAATAGTAAAAACAAATGAAACCCCAAGAGCTATCAGGCCAGGCCGGACTGCTGGAACAAGTAAGTTTTTAAGTCGCGCCGGAAGCTGCGAAGGTCGGGGGCCATCCGGATTTCGGTAGGCAGGCAGTTCCAGAGGGTTGGCGCACCCACTGAGAATGCCCTCCCCCTGGGGGCCACCAGCCAGCATTCTTTGACCGGTGGCACCCTGAGGAGACCCTCTCTGTGGGAGAGCACAGGACGGAGGGGTGTTGACGTTGGCAGAAGGTGCTCCCGTAGGTAATCCGGACCCATGCCATGTAGGGCTTTGTATGTCATCATTAGCACCTTGAATTTCACTCGGAAGGCAACCAGAAGCCAGTGCAGCTCACGGAGGAGAGGTGTGATATGGGAGTATCGGGAGGCCCCCAAAAGTGTTCGTGCAGCTGCACTCTGCACCAGTTGAAGCTTCCGAGTGGCTCTCAAGGGCAGCCCCATGTAGAGAGTGTTACAGTAGTCAAGGCGAGAGGTCACAAGTGCATGGGTGACTGTACGTAAGGCATCCAGGTCCAGATAAGGTCGTAGTTGGCGCACCAGTCGAACCCGAGTGAAGGCCCCCCTGGTCACAGCTCCTATGTGCTCTTCCAAGGATAGCTGTGAGTCTAGGAGGACACCCAGGTTGCGGGCCCTATCAACAGGGGGTAATAACTCACCCCCGATGTTAAGTGATGGAATGCTCTGAGTATCCTGGCATGCCGGTATGTACAGCCATTCAGTCTTGTCCGGGTTGAGTTGAAGCCTGTTTCTCCCCATCCATTCCCGAACCGCTTCCAGGCAACAGGACATCACGTCGAGGGCATCACTGATGTTGTTTGGGGTTGAGATGAAAAGCTGGGTGTCATCAGCATACTGATGGTACCCTACTCCAAAACCACGAATGATCTCACCTAGCGGTTTCATGTAGATGTTGAACAGGAGAGGCGAGAGAACCGACCCCTGAGGGACTCCACAAACGAGAGGCCTCGGGGTCGACCTCTGCCCTCCTGCCAACACCGACTGCGAGCGTCCCAGGAGAAAGGAGGAGAACCACCGCAGAACCGTGCCTCCCACTCCTAATCCCCTGAGGCGCCGCAGCAAGATACCATGGTCGCTGGTATCGAAAGCCGCCGAAAGGTCTAATAAGACTAGGACAGAGGAATGGCCCCTGTCCCGGGCCCTTCATAGATCATTCATCAGAGCGACCAATGCCGTCTCCATGCTGTAGCCCGGCCTGAAGCCCGATTGGCACGGGTCTAGATAATCTGCTTCATCCAGGACCTGAGGAAGCTGATGCGCCACCACACTCTCAACAACCTTCGCAAGGAAGCGAAGGTTGGAGACTGGACGAAAGTTATTCAATGAGGCTGGGTCCAAGGTGGGCTTCTTGAGGAGAGGTCTCACCACCGCCTCCTTCAAGGAGGCGGGGAAGTGACCCTCACTCAGAGAAGCAGAGATGACCGCCTGAAACCAGCCTCGTGTCCCCTCTCGAGCTGCATAAGCCAGCCAGGAAGGGCACGGGTCCAGTAAGCATGTGGAGGAGCTCAACCTCCTCATAATCCTGTCCACTTCCTACATACATACACACAAAAACATACAGACATACACAGATCAGAATGCATTAATAAAATATATTAATTTTCTGAAGATGCCTTACCTTCTGAAAATAAAATGTACAACTTAAAATGAATCAGTGTCCAGAATGACTTAGACAATAATGTAGTGTTTTAGAAGAACCCAAATAAAATAATATCAATAGCCCATTGGTACATTCTGGAAAGATTCCTGTTGGCATGCTGATTGCATAGAATCTTGTGGGATGGTCCCAAATGTTATTTTTGTTTATGACTAGTATTTTTATTCCAGAACTAGAAGTTGTCTAAACCACAAAACAATCTTTGAAGCTCTTACACAATATTTTTTAAGATCAAAAATAATGACTCTTAGTAAAATGGATATTGTTTATCTGGTTGAATCCATCCTATTTATACATTGGATAGGATTCATCTAATATGTAATACATAGTGTCACTCACAGGATACCAAGAAATGAACATTTTTTTCCTCTATTATTTTTTATTATTTATTTATTTATTAGTTACATTTATATACCGCCCTATTCCCTGAGGACTCAGGGCGGTTTACAGGGAGTTAAAAATCCACCATATAAAAGTTAAAAAACCAAATTAAAAAAAATATTAAATTAACCCTGTATACATTAAAACCCCAATTAATTTTATCTTTGAAGCCTTTTGAAAACTTCTCTGGAGAATCGAGGTATTTCTGAAACAGCATGAATCTGTAAATCTGTAGGGAAAAACAGGAAAGAGTAAAATACGTCTATAGAATCAAAATCATGTGAAGTATTAGTACCACTTTATAAAGCCCCACTAAGGCCACACCTAGAATACTGCATCCAGTTTTGGTCACCTCATTACAAAAAAGATGTTGGGAAAAGTGCAAAGAAGAGCAACTAAATTGATTAGGGGCCTGGAGACAAAAACATATGGGTAACTCCAATAAATTTCATGTCATCTACAGATGTGATAAGCATTATTTCTACTTTTACCTAAATTATATATTAAAATGTTTAGTCCAAAGTCCAGAGCTGGAATATCTGATGAAGAAATGATAAGGACTTTGGGGTAATATTTTCCAAAATTAAGACATTTATAACAGTTATACAATCTACTAAGAAAGTTACCCAGCAAAAAAATCATATGTTTATTCTGACAGGTTTTGTTTCTGACAAACACTGTGAAAATATTTTAAAGGTGCTTATAAGTCAAGTCAATTTATTATTTGTTTTAGAATCTTTTATGGACTGATGTCAGATTAACGAGTCTGTAGTTCCCTGGATTCATCCTTCCTTTCATTTTTAAGAACAGGAAAACATTTGCCAGACTATTAGTAAGTTCCTTTGATATTACAGAATCAATCTAATATTTTTCTGGAAGTTTGTAAACACATTCAAAATAAACAGGTGTACTTGCACCCTGTTTCTCTTGTTCATAGGTTTCATTCCTGTCAATTCACCATGTTCTTCACTGTATGTTAGTGGAACTTACTTTTTTTTTAAAAAAAATATTGATTTCCCCATAAAGTAAAAAGTGATTCATAGGCAGGATGATTATGCAAACAGATATCTTTAATTTGATTCTCCAAACATTTTTAATAAAAGGACCCATTTTTTAAACACATTGCTCAAGCTCTTCAGTAAACAGCGGCATGGTGGCCTACTGGTTAAAGATGCTTGTCTCTCACTCAGAAGGTTGAGAGTTCAATCCTAGGTAGTCCATCCAGGTGTCCCAACTCTACCCTGAATTAAAGGACTACAAGGTCATAAAAATAATATAGAATCCTTGAACTCTGGGATAATTGTAAAACAGCTGTTTATTGTTTAAGAACCATAAAACAATAAAATCAACCATTTGTAAAATCTAAAAATCTAAAAAGCGACTATCTTACCTTTCGCTGATCCACTGTCAGCGTCATCAGAGTAAGGCATTAGGGGGTGGGGAGTTTGGTTATAAACCCAATTGACTTTGCACCTTACTCATTGATACCAGTGTGTGTGTGTGTGTGTGTGTGTGTGAGAGAGAGAGAGAGAGAGAGAGAGAGAGAGAGAGAGAGAGAGAGAGAGAGAGAGAGAGAGATTATTCCAAAAGACCAGTATGATTAAGCTTCTTTTATGGTACATATCATTAATTCAAGGCATCATACTGTCTGGAGGTAGACTTCAAGTTGCAGTTGTAGATTTCAAACTTTTAAGCATCTTTTTGGAATTTGTTCTACTGTTTTAATCAGACATCTTGGCATCTCTTATCACTCCTTATCTCCTTTGAGTAGGGTGAGGCAAGATGATTCATAGGTTTCACATCATCCTTTGAAATAAATTCCACCTTCAGTAGAATGTGGGATTCCTTATATCTATATGAGGCTAAGGCTAACATTATGATGTTGATCAACTGTCATCCCCCACTTTGTCAACTCTCTTTCTAAATTGCTGGGTTATCTTGAGCCATCACAAACCCACATTAAGGGAAAGATTGTCAAGACTTTAATCTCAAGTTAATTTAAAAGGAGTAGATTTAATTTTGTTGGATTTTGTTTTGTTTAAAACAGGATATAAAAATATCTGAATTCAGGTATAATTGTATTGCTGGTAGCAGCTGTGTTTAACTTGAAGGAGATTTTCCTTCTCTTTTTACTATTTCAGGGTCTATTACTAGTAGGTATTTTTGTGCAGGTAGATTATGTCCAATGATATCCACTGACTGAAGATGTTTTAATTCAGTTGACACTTCCTTTGGCAAATTAGGAAAGTTAGCAATTTTGACCAATCCTTTTTGTAATGAATTCCCTTCTAATACACTCTTAGAGGTCTAGGGGACTCTTAAAACTATAGAGATATTATAATTAAAACAAATGCTGAAGGGGAAATAACAAAAAATCCCTTTCTGATGGTTCTACTCTTCAAAGCCTCCCAAGTATGAAGTAACTTTTTTATCAAAAGAAGTCTTTCAGTTAAATTATGTGTTAATGGCTGCTGTTTTGAACATTCTGAAACTATTTGGGCTGCTATCCCATTTTGAGTCTGAAACTGATATTGAATTTCTTTTTTCCCCAGAAAGATTTTAGAGAGTTCAGGTGATAAAGCACCTTGTTATGTTCCATGAAGAATGAATGAATACTTCCTGTTCCATTGCTAAAGCTATAAACTTATCCATACTTTCTATAAGCATAGGTCTACTTCCCAAATATATAGGTTCACCATGTTCTTGTTTATTTTTATGTATATATTTTTCCAGTTAATATCTGTAAATCTAATGCACAACTGTGATTAGACATGCTGGTAAGATAGCTCATATGATCAAAGCCTTCGTAGGTTATTAAGTCAAGTGAGAATATTTCCAGAAAGTGCCAGAAATGTGCATTATTCATTGGATTAGAGGCACATAATTTTTTTGTATCATGTTAATATTTATTTGCTTTACTTTATTGCTTGTGAACGTTGCTGATTACCCATGATGTGACTGCTTAGGAGTGACATCACTTGTAAGCTTCTTAATAATCAAATTAATGAAAGATTCCAGCACCAAGTAAATAGTTGGCATGGAAAGAATGAACTCTGCAGTGGACTCTGCAGAATATCAGAGACAACTCAGTTTAACAAACCAGATGAGCAATTACATTCTATAATTTTAGATTCATTGTACATGTGAAAAACATGGTTTCAAAAGGCAGAGAACCTGCATGCCATTAGTTTTTGACACAATATGTGCCAAAGAGGAGTCATTAGGTAAAGGTAAAGGTTCCCCCGCACATGCGTGCTAGTCGTTTCCAACTCTAGGGGCCGGTGCTCATCTCCATTTCAAAGCCGAAGAGTCAGCGCTTGTCCGAGGACGTCTCCGTGGTCATGTGGCCGGCATGACTAGAAGCCAAAGGCTCACGAAACGCTGTTACCTTCCCACCATAGTGGTCCCTATTTTTCTACTTGCATTTTTACATGCTTTCAAACTGCTAGGTTGGCAGAAGCTGGGACGAGTAACAGGCACTCACTCTGTTACGCGGCACTCGGGATTCGACCTGCCAAACCGCCGACCTTCTGATCGACAAGCTCAGCGTCCTAACCCACTGAGCCACTGTGTCCCTTGAAGAGTCATTAGATACCTTTAATTGCATTTACATGTAGTCCACCTCACTACCAAACTTGTATTTTACTTCTCTAATATTATATGTGGACCTTTTATTTTTTTTATTTTAGTCCTTCGGGAAAGGGCGGCATATAAATTCAATAAATTAAATTAAATTAAATTATTTTGCTTAGAAATAATTTAATTCTTTCATTTAATATCTGACAAGCCTGATTTTCAAACTTAGGCTTAAGTCATGACTGCAGAAGACCTTTTTCATTTTGAAGAATGCTGTTCGAGCTTTCTCTATCCTTGTCTTTACTTCAGTAGTCATATCCCAGCTTTCATGTAAATTAGAACTGAGGTGTGTGATCCTTTCAACTTTTTCTAATGGTATTCCTTCCAAATTTATTGTTGGTAAATTAACGGGTTGTTTGCTGATGACCATGAGCTTGGTTTTACACACATACTATTTGTGCTTCTAACAGACAATATTCTTGAAAAGCCACGAGACTGAGTTTTTAGTTTTAAAGTTTTAATCTTTGCCCTTCAGCCTTCTGTTAACTATTTTTCCTCCTAGTTTTCAATTGTACCATATAAAGTTTTTCAGTTACCCCTGGTAAGTCCCCACCTTCCCCAAACATAAATATCAGAAGTATTTATGCATGAGTTTCTTACTCTTGTCAGCAAAGCTGACATACCTTCCTCAAAAGTATGAATTCTGGTTTAAAACTTGCCCTCAGTCAAGGAACCATTTTAAAAACCACATCACACTTTCAAAGGGTCTTTAAACCTTCTTTCCCCATTGTCAGTATAAGCCCAGTACAATGCATGTCCAATTTTTCATTTATTTCCAGTCTGTTATTCTTTCCTGCTCTCCACAAGTATATACCACTTACCTTACTACAGTTGTTGGAAGAAGGAGAATGAGAAGAATTTACCTTAAGTCTGATTATTACCTGCAGGTTCCATTTTTAAAAGTAATACAGGTTTCTGCTCCAAGAGGTTTACGATCGAATACAGGGGTCCTCAAACTTGGCCACTTTAAGACTTGTGGATTTCAACTCCCAGAATTCCCCAGCCAGCCATACAAGAACCAACCATGAGAAAGACACCAAAGGGTAAAGAGTAGTCATGAAAGCACACAAAACAGAAGACTATGCACTATCTCTGGTGCTTAGCAGCAAAATTGCGGCCCTCAGAAAAGAAAAGTTGGCAACATGTCCTCCTTACTGTTTGGTCTGGGAAAAATAATTCTTGCATTACAACTAGAACAGGCTTCTAGATCAGTTCTGGGTGTATTAAACCAGAGCTTCCATCATCCCCAGAAGCAGGAAGTTGCTTTGTGGGGAACAGATACAAAATAAGTATCAGGACAATTCTGCTTCCCCAACCCTTGTACATATATGCTAATCAGGTCTGAGCTGGCAAATACAATTTAGTGCAAGCAAGTGTAAAGTAATGCACACTGGGGCAAAACATATTATGGCCTTAGAGCCGTGCAGTCATTTATAACATAACAGATTGTATTTATTTTCTGAAAATTCTGTTGGTCATAAAATAAAAAAAGTATGCCTCTCAGATTGATGAAACTCATCAGTGAAACTCTGGGTCACCTTTATAAACATTCCATTTCATAATGATTAGGTCAGGTTTTGTCAAAATATGATGGTTTATTGGCCAGGAAGATAAAACGTAAAAGATGCTTTCCATTTGGATCAATCCACCTTCTATAAAAAGTTTAAGAATTTTTATTTATTCAAATGTGTATAGCTGCCCTTTTCATAAAAAGCAACACTGAGTGGTGCACAACAATCAAATAAAACAATAGCTATGAAAGCAACAGGCATAAAAATATAAAAATCCACATCAAATGATAAATATACAAACCCCAGGCAAGGAATAGCCACCTCAGTTATGCAGCCATCTAAAGGTTCACAGCTAGGTGTGTTTCTAATGATGATGATGATAATAATAATAAAAAGACTGAGATGAATGATTTCACTGTAAAAATGGAAAGAACAGTTCTGCTAATCTCACTATTCTATATATTTGTGTAAAAGAGTGAGAAGACATTCTCTCTTCCTGGGAAAGAATTTTCAACCCACACTAGCTCCATGCCATACAAGGGCACACCCATAGGAGGCCAATGTAAAAATAAAGTCAAGATGGCACAACTGCACAATTGAAGCCATACCTTTTTAAGTGTGTCACACAGAATCGGTATTAAAAAAAGGGGGGGGAGGGGGAATTGCATGATCAGAGTTGCCATCTGGATATTACTACTACTACTACTACTACTACTACTATTATTATTATTATTATTATTATTATTATTATTATTATTATTATTATTATTATCATCATCATCATCATCATCATCATTATCATCATCATCATCATCACAGTCCACCCGATGTTCAGACTGGATTTGGCATGTTTGTCTACCTATCGAGTCCTTACCAAGGACCTGGGATAGGCAGATATGGATGTTTGAATTGATGGTATTACAGATATCGTCACAGGATGGAAGCTGTTCCTAGTAAGGCAATTGACTGATGATGAATTTGTCAATGCCAATGGTAATAATAATAATAATAATAATAATAATAATAATAATAATAATAATAATAATAATAAAAAATTTGGAAGGGACCTTGGAGGTCATCTAGTCCAACCCCCTGCTCAGGCAGGAAACCCTATACCATTTCAGACAAATGGCTGTCCGGTCTCTTCTTAAAAACTTCCAGTGTTGGAGCATTTACCACTTCCGGAGACAGGTTGTTCCACTGGTTAACAGTTCTAACTGTCAGGGAGTTTGGTGTTCAAGTGATGCTCCAGTTGTTTTGACATTGCACCCAAGGAACCTATTACTACTGGTACTACCTTTGCTTGCATTTGCTGCAGTCGTTCTATTTCTATGTGTAGGTCTTCGTATTTTGTTATCTTCTCCAGTTCTTTCTCTTCTATTCTGCTGTCTCCAGACACTACCACACCCACTATCTAGACTTTTTTTGTCTTTCTTATAGACAATTGTTAAGTGCGGGGTGTTATGTTGCAGGTGCTTGTCGGTTGGAATTCTAAAGTCCCAGAGCAATTTAGCATTTTCATTTTCTATGATTTTCTCTATTTTATGGTCCCACCAGTTTTTGATTGCAGGCAAATGATATTTCTTGCAGATCTTCCAGTGCACCATTATTGCTACTTTGTCATGCTGCTGCTTGTAACCAGTCTGTGCAATGTTCTTGCAGCAACTTACCAGGTGGTCCACTGTTTCTTCAGCTTCTTTGCATAGGCGGTACTTACTATCTGTTGCTGTCTTCTCAATTTTGACTTTGTATGCAATTGTCCCTAAGGCTTGGTCTAGTGCAGCTAGAATTAGTCCTTTGGTTTCTTTCTTCAACTTTCCTGCTCTTAACCATTGCCAAGTCTTGTTATTAAGTGCTTTCCCAGCTATTATTTTTTTAATGTACTGCCCATGTAGTGCTTTCTTTTTCCATGGCTCCATTCTGTTCTTCATTTGGTCTTTCTTATAGGCCAGTTTGTTCTCTCTAGTAATCAGTAAGACTTCCTGATATACTAACTTCAGTACATCTTCATCATTGTCCTTCAGATACAGGTAGTCCTTGAGTTACGAGTGTAATGGAGCCTGCCCATTCCACTTGTAACTCGAAAACTCGTAAATTAAATCTCATACCTCGAATGAGATCACTCCCTTGCTCATTAAGACGCACATGGTTCGTTAAATGAACATGAGGTATCTCAGGGTGGGGAAGGCCATGGAGGGCCTAGTGATGGAACAGGCCCCCAAGGCATCCCTGACCCACTAAGATACCTTATGCTTGCCCCTCCCTTCCTGCTGTGCCGGACTCACCTGGAAAAGATCCATCTCCTCTCTGCCCCGGTTCCTGCTGCCACCCAGATCTGAGGCTGGGGGATGCTTCCACGCCCACCCACCATGGCCCAATCTGGGCTCCAGTGGCCTATTTCCAGGCGGCAGCAGTCTGGAAAAGGCCTTCAGAGCCCAGATTGGGCCACAGGAGGGCCATGGAAGCATCTCCTGGCCACAGATCCATGTGGCAGCAGCCTGGAAAATGCCTTTGATACCCAGATTGGGCCATGGGGGTGTGTGGAAGCATCCCCCAGCCTCATATCTAGGCAGCAGTAGCGTGGAAAAGGACTCTGGAGCCCCAATCCAGCCTCTGGAGGCATGTGGAAGTGTCCCCAGCTTCAGTTCCATTCTATGTTGCAGAAAACAGAGGCCTAAAGTACCATGAGAATCATGCAAGATCAATAGCATCAGATCTCACCCTACTGATCTCACGTGATCTTGTGTTAGTTTAGGCCTCTACTTTCTGCCAATGCACCAAAGGCCTGGAACAGTCAAGAAAGCGAAGGATCTCGATTTTCACAGGGTGAGTATTGAAGGCCTGGTACTTAGAGAGACCTGGATGGGTGTCGGGAGGGAGGGAATAACACTGAAGGATACCCAGGTATTTGTAGTAATCATTCTCAAGAAAATAACTCTTAATGTTATTTTCGTGGGGCATCTTGATTCCTTCAGTTTTCACTATTTTTCCTTGTTTGATAGTAAGTGTGGCACTTTTGTCCAAGCCAAACTCCATTACAATATCTTGGCTTTATATGTGGACAGTAGAATAGAATAGAGCTGGAAGGGATCTTGGAAGTCTTCTAGTCCAGCCCCCTGCTCAAGCAGGAGAATCTATAACATTTCAGACAAGTGACTGTCTAGTCTCTTCTTAAAAATCTCCATGAATACCCACAATTTCTGAATGCAGGCTGTTCCACTGGTTAATTGTCCTCACTGACAGGAAGTTTCTCCTTAATTCCAGGTTGCTTCTCTCTTTGGTCAGTTTCCAACCATTGTTTCTTGTCTTTCCCTCTGGTGCTTTAGAGAATAGTTTGATGCCCTCTTCTTGTGGCAGCCACTCAAATTGTGGAATACTGCTATCAAGTCGCCCCTGTTTCTTCTTTTCTTTAGACTAGCCAAATCCAAGTCCTGCAACCGTTCTTCATAGGTTTTAGTCTCCAGGTCTTTGATCATTTTAGTTGCTCTTCTCTGAACTTTTTCCAAGGTCTCAATATCTTTTTTGTAGTATGGTGACCAAAATTGGTTGCAGTATTCCAGGTGTGGTCTTAACTAGAGTTTTATAAAGTGGTACTAATACTTCACATGATTTTGATTCTATGCCTCTGTTTATACAACCCAGGATTGTATTAGCTTTTTTGGCTGCTGCTGCACACTGTTGGCTCCTAGTCAAGTGATCGTCCACTAGGACTCCAAGGTCCCTCTCACAGTTGCTGTTTTTGAGCCAAGTCTCGCTTAATCTGTATTTGTAACTTTCATTTTTCCTGCCTAAATGTAAAACTTTGCTTTTGTTCAAGTTTGTCAAGATCTTTTTGAATCCTCAGCTTGTCTTCTGGGGTGTTGGGTATTCCTGCCAGTTTAGTGTCATCTGCAAATTTGATGAGTTCCCCCCTTCTATTCCCTCATCTAAGTCATTGATGAAGATATTGATGAGTACTGGGCCTAAGATGGAACCTTTGGTACCCCGCTGCTTACTTCTCTCAATGTGGATGTAGTACTATTGAGGACTACTTGCTGAGTATGGTTAGTCAGCCTGTTACAGATAGTTCAGATGGTGTTGTTGTTTATCCTACCTTTTTCTAGCTTACTAAGCAACAGGTTGTAGTCTACTTTGTCAAATGCCTTACTGAAATCTAAGTATACTATGTCCACAGTGTTTTGCTGGTCTACTAATTTAGTCACTTTATCAAAGAATGAAATAAGATTGGTTTGGCATGATCTGTTTTTTTATTATCTTTTCCAGGATCTTAGCAGGTATTGATGTTAGACTGATTGGTCTGTAGTTTCCTGGGTCTGTTTTTCCCCTTTTCTTGAAGATGGGAACCACATCAGCCCTTTTCTAATCATCAGGTACTTCCCCAATGCTCCAGGAGTTTTGAAGGATATGGTGCAATGGTTGAGTAGCGAATTTATTTCAGATGGTGTTTTTCTAGACAGCTTCAGATCATCCATGTAAAGGAGGTGGGATAGTCTGGCAGATGTTTTTGATGTTTGATAGCCATGGCCTGAGTTATTTAGTATTGTTGACAGAGGAAACAGCGCAATAACAAATACCAGTGGTGATAGCGAATCTCCTTGAAATTTTCCTCTCTCAATATTAATCTCTCCCAGTCTCTCACCATTGACCTGCAACTGTGTCTTCCATTGTGCCATCAATCTTTGCACAAACTTTCTGATGTTTCTACTGACTCCTGTTATTTCTAGGAACTTGTTTACCCAGTCATGTGGCAGAGAGTCGAATGCTTTTTTGTAATCAATCCATGCTACATTCAGGTTGGTCTTCCTTCTCTTGAAGTTTTCCAACATCATTTTGTCTATTAGGAGTTGATCTTTTGTTCCTCCGCTATTTGGGGTGGTTTCCTTTCTGCTCAGGGGGAAAGAGATTGTTTTCAACTAGATGCTGTTGGACTGCATCAGCTATCACACCAGTTAGCAATTTGAAAGTTGTTGGTAAGCAGGTAATTGGTCTGTTGTTGCTTGGTGCTTCCCCTTTTGCTGGATCTTTCATTATCAAATAGGCTTTCCCAGTTATTAGCCACTTTTCAATTTCTCCTTATTATACTATATTGTTGAACTGCTTAGCAAAGAATGGGTATAGAGCAGTTAGATGTTAAAACCAAAACCCATGCAATTCATCTTCACCTGGTGCTGACAAATTCTTGATCTTCCTTGCTCTTTTTTCTACTATTTCTTCTGTTATTACTAGTGTCAGCTTCTGTTTTATTTGCATCCACCTCTTTTAACCAAGCTGCATTCTTGTTATAGTTCTTTGGGTTATTCCATATCTGCATCAGAACAGGTACTGACTGATTCATTGCAGTTTCTCCATTGATGGATTGTAGAAATATTTCTGATTGGATTTAAATTGGAGGTTCTACCTATAATTTGCAATTCGAGCTGCATACTGTATGTGCTGATCTTCCTGTTTGCTCAGCCAACAGTCCTGAGTCCTGTAGCCTATTTTTCACCAGATATCCAGGAACTCCAACTTGTAAGCAATATCCGAGCTGGTATTTACATGGTTTTCTTTGTAAAACTTCCTTTGAAAGAAAACTATCACTGCAGACAAAAATATTATGCACCAGATTTTCTCAATTTTGGAGGTGGGGTGTAGAGGGGTTTGGAAGAATTATTTTTCAATTAAAGGAGTGATATTCAAAAAATAAAATTCAGTTTACACAATTATTTTTGCCACTCTGCTACATAGTCTAAACAGTAATAGAATGGGATTATTTATATGTACATATGGCATTTGTGTATATATTGGTCCCACTCTGCACACTTCCAAACCCCCTGCCAGTAATACACTATAAGGGAGGGGGGAATAGTAGATTAGCGGCAGGAAGGACGAGGGAGACGCGTCTTCGTTAACAAGTTTATTTAGTCAGCCCGGACGAGAAAGAACAGAGAAAACCTGCCTTATATAGGCAGCTGTCAAACAGGACAGCGAATCAGCTGTGTGCGTTTTTCCCGCCAAGGAACAGGGCCAATAGGTCAGCTGGTGGGCCAGAGTCTCCCCAGTGATAGCGCGGGCGCGTTAGCTGGGGAGGGAATCCCGTCAGCTGGTTTTGGCGGGCGGCCGGCGTTTTGACAGCTAGCCGCCGCTACTGCGCATGCGCCAATTTTGACAGCTTGCGGCTGCCGCTGAGGGCTAGCCGCGGTTTTGACAGTTTATGCTGTAACGCGCATGCGCGCCGTTTGACAGCTGTCAAACGGCCGCGTGTACTTGTAGGCCGCATGAGCGGCTGCGCGTGCGTAGTCTTTTGACAGCTGTCAGTGCGGCCGCGTAAGCGGCCTATGACAGCTGTCATTATGTTTTTGAATATAATGCACCCCTTTCCCCCCCCTTGAATTGAACATATAACTACAAGTAAACTTTTAACTGGTGTTGGAACTGGTTGGCGAACTTCCGGCCCATTCGAAATCCGACAAGTATGCTGGCGGCCTCTTCTGACGAGTGGATCTGCGAGGTGCAGGTTCTTCTATGGTTGCGGGTGCTTCTTCGGGGGGAATGGGCGGTGGGTCTGCGTGGCAAGGGATATCTTCCGGGTAGTTGGTGCTCCGGGGTTCAGAATTTTCTGCCGTTACTTCTGGCGTGGTGGTGTTGGGTGGTGACCGGGGGCGAAGTTGGTCTGCATGCCTCCTAATTGTGAGTCCCCCGCCCACGTTAATGGTGTATGACAGGGGGCCGGTTTGATCGAGAACTACTCCCTGGGTCCATTTATCCCTTCCCCCATAATTTCGGGCCCAGACATTTTGTCCCTGAGTGAAAGTTTTGTGTGGCAAATTGTTGGTTTTTTCAGCCGCTGGCCTGTCTGGGTGCAGTCTGTCAAGTCGAGTAACTAGTCGGCGACCCCATCTTAGTTCTGCCGGAGATTTTCCGGTGGTTGACACGGGGGTGGTGTGGTGTGCGAGGAGGAAGCAGGCGAGTCGACGGTGCCAGTTTCCGATGATCATTCTGCGCAGAGAGTCCTTGGTGGTCTTCACCATGACCTCTGCGAGGCCATTACTGGACGGGTGGAACGGGGCCGATGTTGCGTGTCTAATACAGTTCCTCCTCGTGAAGATCTGGAAGTCACGGGAGGTAAATTGAGGTCCGTTGTCAGTAATTATGACATCTGGAAGACCGTGGGTTGCAAAGACTCCCCTTAATGCTTGAATGGTGGCCTCTGAGGTGGTGCTTGAAACCGGGAGAACCTCCAGCCATTTAGAGTAACTATCTACAATGATTAAAATGGTTTGTCCCTGGAATGGTCCTGCATAATCGAGGTGGATCCGGGACCAAGGATTGGAAGTGATTTCCCATTTGTGAACTGGGGCGTGTGGAGGGGCGGGTCTGGTTTGCTGGCAGAGATAGCAGCCGGCTACATGCTGCTCGATGTCCTTGTCTAAGGATGGCCACCAGACATAACTGCGTGCCAGGGCCTTCATTCTTGAAATGCCAGGGTGACCCTCATGTAGTGTTTGGAGAACCCTGGCCCTGTGGCATGAAGGGACTATTACTCTGCATCCCCAGAGGATGCAGCCTAAGTGTGTGGAGAGCTCGTGTCGTTTTGCAAAGTATGGTTGGATGGGGGGGCAGGGGCAGGATGATTGCCACCCTGATGTGACCCATGAAAGTACCCTGCTGAGGGTGGGATCCCTGCTTGTGGCGTGTGCGATGTCTTTTGCTGTTACTGGGCATTCTGTGAGTTCTTGTATGGCCAGGACTTGGCCGGCTGGGGCTGGGTCTGGGTCTATGTGAGGTAATGGGAGCCTGCTGAGGCCGTCAGCATGGGACATTTCCTTTCCAGGCTTGTGGATTAGTTGATAAGAGTAAGCAGATAGGAATGTGGTCCAGCGAAGCATTCGCGGGGATAAAATTTGCGGGGTTTGGCGGTCCCATGTGAATATGCCCAGGAGAGGTTTGTGATCTGTATAGATTGTAAAAGGTCTGCCATAGAGGTAATCATGGAATTTCTTAATTCCAGCTACTATAGCCAGGGCTTCCTTATCTATTTGCGCGTAGTTGCGCTCGGTTTTGGAAAGTGTCCTAGAGTAGTATGCGATTGGGGCTTGCGTGCCATCGTTAAGGGAGTGGCTGAGGACTGCCCCGATGCCATAAGGTGAAGCATTGCAGGCGATGCATAGTGGTTTGGTTTCGTTGTAGTGCGATATGGTTGTATCGCTAGAGAGTAATTGTTTTAGCTGTTTGAAACTATCGTTATGAAGTGGGGTCCACTGCCAGGGGGCTCCTTTGTCCAGGAGTCTATGGAGTGGTTCAGCTATTGTGGCTTTTCCGGGCAAAAATGAGTGGTAAAAGTTTAGGAGCCCTAGGAATGCCTGGAGCTCCGTTTTATTTTTTTTGGGGGGTGCGGCTTGTATTGCTTGTATTTTTGCATTGGTGGGGTGGATGCCTTTGCCGTCTATTTTGTACCCCAGGAAGTCTGCGGAGGGTACTCCAATTGAGCACTTCTCACGTTTTAATTTTAATCCAGCTGCACGGAACCTTGAGAGGACTTCGTGCAGCCTGGTTGCTAGTGAGTGGGTGGAGTCGCCCGCGATGAGGATGTCATCAAAATACGGGCAGACTCCAGGGATGCCTTTGAGAGTTGGTTCCATGACTTCCTGGAATATTCCAGGTGCCACGGAGATGCCAAATTGGAGGCGGTTCACTTTGAACGCCCCTCTGTGCGTCACTATGGTTTGGGCTTCTGCAGTTTCCCTGGTTACAGGGAGTTGCAGGAAAGCATGTGCCAAGTCTAATTTGGCAAAAATGGAGCCAGACCCTATTTCTGAAAGAACATCTCTAACTGATGGGACTGGGTATGCATGGGGATTGAGTGCGCGGTTGAGGGTCGCTTTATAGTCCGTGCAGATTCTCACTTCCCCGTTGGGTTTGACAGGTGTCACGATGGGGGTTTCCCAAGTTCCGCTGTCAGTGGGTTCTAGGACTCCTAATTTGAGCAAGCGGTCTAATTCCCTGTCTATTTTTGGTTTTAGGGTGAAGGGAACTTTCCTGGCTTTAATTCTAATTGGTCCGACCTCTGGTTTGAACTTGAGGTCGATGGGGGGGCCGTTGTATTTGCCCAGTGAGCCGTCAAACACATCCGCAAATTTTTTGCAGATATTTTCTAAAGAATTGGTTTGGATGCAGTTTGTCCCTTCGAGGCGAATGCCTAATGCCTCAAACCAATCTAACCCGATTAAGCTAGTTCTTGGTTGCTTTGTTATTTGGGCTGTTAAGTGGCCTGAGAATTTTTTAAATTCGACTTTCAGAACGGCCTGTCCCTTTAAATCTATCTGCGCCCCTTGAAAATCTGCCAGCATGACCCTGGAGGGCTGAATGGGGATGCGGTGATTTGTTCTGTTGGCTATTTTCTGGAGGGTGTCCCCTGACAGGATGGAAACGGAGGATCCTGAGTCGACCTCCATTTCACAGGGGATTCCCTGAATTTTGACCCACGTTCTTACTTTGGCTCTGGGGATGTTGTTAGCGGAAGCTTTTGTTAGGGAGCATACGGACCCTACAACCCCCGGGGGAGGGCGGGGAGGGGCGGTCCTACCTGCGGGGATCTCGTCAAGGTCGTGGAGGGTCTCCCGGTTTAGGCTGCGACAAGCTGATCGGATGTGGCCGGTCTTGCCACAGCCGTGGCACTTCGCGTTCCTAAACCTGCAGGTAGCTCTGGCATGGCTTCCGCCGCAGCTTGCACACTTTGCCCTGGCATTGGTCAGTGTTTTCTTCGCGTTGGGGGCTGTCTGTCGGTCTTGGTTGCGGTTCCTCTCCCGGCCGGCGACCATCCGGTTGAAACGGGAGAGGATTGCATCGATCCCAGAGTTAGGCTCCGAGGGTCCTTGGTCAAGCTCCCGGGCTTGATGGACGGTGGTGCCCGCGTTTTCTCCAAACGCCTCTGTCTCGTCGCGATGGCTGTCCTCGTACGCCATTATTTCTAGAGTGAGCTCTGCGAGGTCCATTGTGGGCCTAGCCACAAGCTTCCTCTGCAGACGCGAGTTTTGAAGACCGGCGATGACCTGATCGCGAATTCGGTCCTCCAGGTCGGGGAAATGGCACTTGCGGGCGGCGTGTCTGACGGCCGCGATGAAAGCGGTGGAGGTTTCACCTGGTTGCTGCTTTTGTCGGGCGAAGTAGAGTCGCCAATACAGCTCCGACCGCCTTGGCATGAAATGTTTGCTGAGGCGGTCAGTGAGCTCGGCATACGGTATAGTGGCGACTGGGTCCGGGCTGCAGAGGCCGACAGCGATGTCGTAAACTGCCGGCCCGCTGAGGCACAGGAGCGCGGCGGCCTTGTGGCGGTCCTCCGTGATTTTGTTTACGAGGAGGTACCCCTCAACCTGGCCCCAATGCGACTCCCATCCTTCTGGGTGCCGGACGTCGAACTCCCTCACATGTCCTAGGTTTGCCATGCTGGGTCCGCGGTACTTATGGAGCCCGGATGGTTAGCTTGTCCGGTCGGTGACTTAGCTAGTGACTTCAGCGTTGACCGGACAGCGACTTCCAGGGCTGTGACTTCAGCTAGTACCGGGATCCCACCTTCGTCACCAGGTAGATTAGCGGCAGGAAGGACGAGGGAGACGCGTCTTCGTTAACAAGTTTATTTAGTCAGCCCGGACGAGAAAGAACAGAGAAAACCTGCCTTATATAGGCAGCTGTCAAACAGGACAGCGAATCAGCTGTGTGCGTTTTTCCCGCCAAGGAACAGGGCCAATAGGTCAGCTGGTGGGCCAGAGTCTCCCCAGTGATAGCGCGGGCGCGTTAGCTGGGGAGGGAATCCCGTCAGCTGGTTTTGGCGGGCGGGCGGCGTTTTGACAGCTAGCCGCCGCTACTGCGCATGCGCCAATTTTGACAGCTTGCGGCTGCCGCTGAGGGCTAGCCGTGGTTTTGACAGTTTATGCTGTAACGCGCATGCGCGCCGTTTGACAGCTGTCAAACGGCCGCGTGTACTTGTAGGCCGCATGAGCGGCTGCGCGTGCGTAGTCTTTTGACAGCTGTCAGTGCGGCCGCGTAAGCGGCCTATGACAGCTGTCATTATGTTTTTGAATATAATGCAAATAGTGAAAAATATTAATAAATTTGGTAGCATTGAAATCACATAGTATTTCTCAAACTGAAATGTCGTGTCTTGAAGTGATTCCAAATGAACAATAAAACAAATTAAATAGGAACAAATATTGTAAAGCAGACCTCTGAATTACCATGATAATTACAATTTTAAACAATTCCCTAAGATTATAAACTTTTAATTGAAAAGTTGGCTAAAAATTATATATATTATAAATACACACATACTATATGTAAACACACATATGCACACAGGCACACACACATACAGACTCAAAAATATAAAATTAGGACCAGATAGCTATAATAATACTGTTGGAACAGCGCTTTCAGATTTATTCAGACTAATGAGTGCATCTAAATTTTGAGGATGCTAATTCACTGAAGTTGGTTCTCTGGCAAGACAGGAAAAACAACAAGGCTGTCACTGGTTATGAACAAAGTGAATTGGTTATGTGACTGACAGTAGAAATTTCTTTTAACATCAGTAAAAGGAGGTAGAAGTGTCAGCTAAGAGGACAGATGCTGACTTCTCCAGCACTCAGAGAGTTTGTATACGATCACGAAGGAACACACTGACTTGATGCCAGCTTAATAGGCTCAGCATAGCTGAAATTCAGACGGAGGAGGAAACCATAAAAACAGCTTTAGGAAGCTGTCCAGGCCATTAACATAAGCTCAGAACCCACAGTCCTGAGTCAGGATTGGCTGAGAACTTTCTGTCTAGTTTTCCTTCCTATAAATTGTGGTGATGTTTCATTACTTTTATTTACTACTTCATCTTGTCAGAAAGGGGAAAAGTAGGAAGAAGGCTGAAATCTTTATAATAAACAGGCAAAAAACAAACTAAAGGATTAGAAATGTGTTTGTGTGTTGTGTAATAAAAAAATCCAAACAGTAAACAACAAAATAATGTACATGAAAAGGAAGGAAGGAAGGAAGGAAGGAAGGAAGGAAGGAAGGAAGGAAGGAAGGAAGGAAGGAAGGAAGGAAGGAAGGAAGAAAATATAACCTTTTCTTTTCATCTCTTCTCCAAAATTTCATTTCTGCAAAAGTAATGCTGTCCCATACAAAGAATTTAGAACTGCAGAGGTGTATTTCTTGAAATAATTTGAGAAATATCCTGCAGTGCATGAAACTGATCTATTGGACAAACAGGATGCATAATAATGTGAAATCATAGCTGCCACTTCAGTTCTTGGTCTTCACATCCATCAAGTTCTTCCCAAGAACCTAGGATATGCATCAGCATAGTATATTGTCTGTGTCAATCCAAGAAAGGTGGCTTTTGAAATTGACAGATGGAAATGTTGTCAATATGCAGATCTTCCAGGTGCCATCCAAAAATTTTTGATATGGCACCCAGCATGCCAATAAGCACTGAGATCATGACCACCAGTGTATGCCATAATTTTTTAAACTTTGATTTTCAGATCCTGATATTTTGTGATGTTCTCCAATTCTTTGACTTCTACTATTCCCAGTTATTGCCATGTCCATTATCCACACTTGTTCTTTTCTACTGCAATCTAGTATATTATGAGCCAAGACTTTATTGGTTTATATTCAAATGTCCCAAAATATTTAAACATGTTCATTTCTTTTTCCAACTCTATGTTCCCACCAAATTTTCATTACTGGCACATGATAGTTTTTACAGATGTTCATCTCTAATAGAATTAATGATAATTATAACAAGGTTTTTTGACATGTTCCAACAGGTGTCTGAACAGATCATACTGAGTGTTACACCATCTACATAGTGTCCCAGAGCACACCCTAAATATTTGGGTCACCTTATGGAGAAAAAATGGAATAGACAAAAAATATCACCTTGGAAATAGTGACCTGAAATTATTGGACATTAAATTTGAGAAATGTCTTTTACTGTCTGTCTGAAACACAGCAACAAATATCTATTCTTCTTATCATGCCAATGCCGAAGCAATCACAAGGGTAGCCTTTCATGTGGTAGGTTTCCATAAGCAGACCTGAATGAATATATTAGTGTTATCAACAAGATAGAAAATGTCCCCTCCCTGTTGAAAAATAAGCTTCACAACAGTGTCTAAGTATGCAAACAGATTCATTCATGTGCATTTAGCCTTGTGCCAAGCCCACATTCCAGAACAAGCCTCTGTTAATCACAGCAACGTCTGCCAAACTTTTAAGTAGCTTCATCATGTATGATTTATTTCCTACATACTATATCCTTCACCTGTGGTCTCCTGAAACTAATACCATCAAACTAAAAAGTATGATAAACAATCCTGGCTAAATATATGTATTATACTCTATATTTTCCTTTGACATAATTTTAATTTATGTAATTTTACATTAAAAGACAGTCACAACTGAGAAGCTAAAGACACAAAAGAGTGAAAGAAAAAAAAATCAATCCAGCTGAGTGACTTTGGGTCAATCATTCTCTCTCTCAGCCAAACCCACATCACAGGGTGATTAATATGAGGAAAATAGGAAGAGGGAACTTTAATATGCAATACCTTGAGTTGCACAAAATAAAGGTAGATAATGATGACAATGATGATGATTAATGATGATGTTGAAGATAATGATGATGATGAAGATGATGAATTTTCTGGAAAAATCTCAGAAATGCCCAAGAAATGAGTTTCAACTGTTGCTGTCACAAATAAAGCATTTCAAGGATAAGATTCTTCCTCCTCATTTTCAATGATCTTCCACACTCAGAAACTCTTCTTTTAAGTAAGTGTTTCAAACAAGGATTCCCTTTCTATGCTTTACTGGAAGATGGTAATTTTTCAACAGCTTGTGAATATGTTGTGTGCATGATGATTAATAAATAATGTGCAATTCACACAGAATGTGCCTTACTGCAGGGTGAAAATAGTAGCAATGAAATAATTGCCCTAAAGTTTGAAATGAAACTTTATAATGATACCATTATATCAGGGGTGTCAAACTGCTGGCCCACAGACCAGATGTGTCATGCTGAAACCGCACACACCCTCTTGCCGGCAATTGAAAAAAGTCACAATATGTCATGACACATCACGTGACATTGCAAGTTTGACACCCTGCATTTTATGATACATATATCAGTTATCAGAAGAACAGATATTCCAAATTTTATAAATATATATTACTATATTATCTGAAAAATGGTGATGTTGCTAAATATTATTATTATTATATACACGGCAATGTGAAATCACAGCTACCAGTTCTTTAGCTGTGTTGGCCTTCATACCCATCTAATTCTTCCCAAGAACCTAAGATAGCATAATGTATCAGTGTAGTATAAGTGTGGATACAGGCAGTGTCACCTTTTTTAATTGACAGATGGAAATTGTGTCATTTTTTTCCACATGCTAGGTGTCTACTGATCTGCTGCTTCTTTTGCTGCTTTGCACAATCTGTAGTTTGAATCATTTGATGATTTTTCAATTTTGGCCTTGATTGCATTAGTTCAAATAGCTTGCTCTTTTATAGCCAAAATCAAACCTTCAATTTCTTTTTTTTTAATGTTCCATTTGTTAGCCATTGTGGGGTTTATCTTTATCTACTGTTCTTTTGATCTTTTTTTAAAAAATGACCATGTGATGCTTTTCCTTGCCACCAAGCTGTTCCTGTTTTTATTACATTATTTCTGTATTCATGTTTTATTTCCTATACATTTAGTCAGTTTCAGTTTTTAAGTTGCATCAATGTTTGCATTTGGCTGTCTGTTACATAATCAGCCAATGCATACTTTTCTCCTTTGACAGTTTATTATTATTAGATTTTTATCCTGCTTCATGTGGATTTTGATGAACTCAAACCCAATACTCAAGCCTCAGAAAGCATGCCTCATACTCTTGCCTTCTGTTTTCCCCACAAGAAACTTAGCCATTGAAGTGGCATTTGAAGAGAAGAATCCAACCTTTCTTTTCATATAAGTTTCAGTGATATAATTAGAGGTATGAAAAGATCTGATTCAAATTAATCATATCTGATGTTTTACACAACACACAACTGATCATGGGAATTCATCATCACAGATAAAGTGATGGCCACTAACTTAAATGTTTTTTTTAAAAATAAACTGAATAAATACATGAGGACAAGTCTGTCAAGTGTTATTGATTGAGGTTCAGTGTTTATATCTCAACACTGCATGCCTCCACATGTCAATTGCAAAAAATAATATGGAGAGAGAAGTTATGACTTCATCTCCTGTGGTTAATGGGCTCCTCCAATATTTTTTTTAGTCATTTTGAGAAACAAAATAATGGACTAAGATGGGCTCTGTCCACATTCAATGGGATGGTTCTCTGGAGTGTTTCTTAATTAGGCAAAAACTCAATTCTGATAATAATCTTGATCAATGCAGATTTCCCTAGGAACCCATCTCCCCAAAATGCTATGGGATTTGCTTCCAAGAGAGCACTCTGTGACTGCGTTTTATCTGTTTTGTCAGCTCACCACGTTTCACTCTGTTTTTCTGCCAGCTGCATAGTAATCTTATCAATGTAACCAAGGTGATTGTCACATGTCCAGCCATGTTATGGTTTCATGTCTAGATCTACTATGATATGCACATGTCTACAAAAAGTTTTCTCACTTTACTTTTTTTCCTTCTCTTTGTATTCTGTCTGATGAGAGGATGCAGTCAGTTAAGTTCTTTCTTTGCTTTCTAATTAAAGTTTTATATACAGTAGAATATGCCTCGGGTTTCTTTATTTTTACCTGATGTTTACCATGCGTCAAATGAACCACGGTTCATCACCCTCTGATAGGGAAGTATTAATTTATTTCCCTGACAATGGTAGCAGAGGATGGTTTGTTTTTATTTTCAAGATTTATTGCTACTGATAAGCGTATAGGCAATTAGCCAGTTAATTAGAATTGCAAGGTAAAGAAGTCCCTCCCTCCATTCTTGAGGTTTTTCTCTCCATCACTGGATGTTTTAGCTCCCAGACTTTAGCCCTCATCATGACTTTTGTTTTCTGCAAAGTTGCCATGTTCCTGAACTACAGTTTCCCTACAGTTGCATATACAATTTTAGTTGCCTCCTCTACAAGAAGTTCAACAGACAAATGTTAACATGCAGCTGTTCCACAATGTAGAGAGGTGAGATGAAGCAATATACCCTTCCAATTCCAATTTAAATGCCAGATGGTTCCCCATTTCTGAATGAGAGGGGAAACTGCTATCTTACTGTACTTTTAGGTGCCCTCAGCATGGAGCATTCATTTAGATATGGAAACAGATTGAAAATCAGGAATCATGCTATTTTGAAATCAAGGTACACTGAGGTCTGTCTTTCTCAGTACATTTCCCCCATCCTATATGTTAAATTTTATTACACAGACTTTTTAGCAACTAGTTAATATCAACCAGAATCAGAGCTTTTTTCTAAAAAAAAAAAAAAGGTGCCGGAACTCTCATCTTGGCAGGCGCAGGAGGTGGGGGGCGGCACTGCTGCAGTCACGGGTGTGAGGGGTGTTGGCGGCAGGCTGCCCCCTGGGGCCAGAGCCAGTGCGGCTGGTGCTGTGGGAGCAGAGGGGCCCGCTCTATATGACAGGGCTGTGTTGGGCATGCGGCGGAGGTGGTGCGAGCCAGACGATGCAGGGGGGCCACTTAGGCACACAGGGTGACGCGACGGTGGTGCAGGTCCAGCACCGGGTAGGCCACCAGCCTGGCTGGCATGGGTGAGCACAAGGAAGGAGTGCACATGGACTCCACAGAATCCACCTCCCACTCTTTGTCCTCTCTTACTTACCTAGTTGAGATGGTATAGTTGGGCAGCAGGAAGGGATGCAAAGTTCCTGCCAACTGGCCTTCGCTGCAGACAACTTGCCAGGGCAACGTTTGCCGGCCAGGTCTTTTGGTGTGCTCAGCAGCAATTCCTATTGGCTTTCAAAAGCCAATAGACATTTGAAAGCCAATAGAGGGAGTAGCATAGCTTGTGCAAAAGCTTTTTTCTGCCGGAACACCATTCTGAGCGTTCCATGAGAAAAAAAGCCCTGCTTTTATGTTTTAATCTTCTGATTTTAAAAATATATTTTTTCTATTGTAAGTTGCCCCAAACCTCACCATGTGGACTGCATACAAATATTATATAATTGGTAAATAAAGGTAGAACATATGTTAAATATACATCAAATTATAATATGCTTCCCTATAAAGTCAATTCTTGCTCAATGACAGACCAATGACAGACTCGGAAAGGCAAGAGGAAAATCTAGAAGAGATCTGTGCAACTTGTAGAAAGGAAAGGCCCACACTGATAAATTAAAAATCTTTGTGGTCTCCAAAAGAATGCTGGTGGGCTAATCAATGATTTGGTAACTAGAGGAGCATCTACAGTGTTGGAGCTCGTGGTCATGGTAAGCTATGGAGGCACTAGGCAACATAACTTTCAGGGCAGTGGTGGTGATTTTATTATTATTATTATTATTATTATTATTTAAAAAAGTCTTTGCTCTGTCCAAGGGTGCTTGGTAGGCTGCATGTACAGGCCTGGTCAAGAATTTATTTTGGAGCATTCAGCTATCTAGAGCAGGCATGTCAAACTCATTTTGTTTGAGGCAACTTCTTATAAAAGAATTGCCATTAATTTGTTTTAATAAAATAATTTAAATCAATTTTCACTTGATTTCAAATTAAATGAATTATATTGGTTGACAATGATTTTTTTTAGTACAATTACCAAATGCAATAAACTGGCTTTAGGTATATGTTACTGGAAGGAAAAAGCAATCCCTGCTGCGTTACTGATCCCAGAGAAGCATTTCCATGTATGCAGGTATCCTTAGGGTGCCATAGTTATGGATGAGAAATATTGGTTGCAAAGTTGGCATTTCTGGATGTAATACAGATATTTTGGACTGTTTGATATTTTTAAAAAGGCATATGCTACTGACTATGCTTATGCACATATGTAACATCTTTTGCTAGGATACATGACTACTGCTTGCCCAGAATGTGAAAAGTGAAAGATTGTGAATAAACAAAATTTTAATGTACAGATAATACCACCAGAAATTAAATAAATGTTGTTTTAAATAAATGTTGTTATTGATGTTAAGATCACCATGGAAAACATCATATATTGTTATGTATATACTAGGTTAATTATTTATAGACTGAAGTGCAACATAAGTAGATTCTAAATAATCTATTTTTCAAAACACACAACAGTCCAAACAGTAAAAGTAAAGTCCAAATTAAGAATATTTCATTCTTAAGAATTGTTTAATTTAAAGTGGTTTAGTTGTAATAGATGGTGATAGATTCAAAATAGTTTTCAAGACTATTTAGAAAATATACTATTTTTTCTAGCAGCAGCTAAATTAGACATATTACACTGAGAAAAATGTTTCTCATTTCTTTTCTTATTGATTTATTGATTTCATTGAAGATATGTTAACATAGGAAATAGATAATTTTGTTATCTAATTTTACCTTCCAAAAGACAGAAGCAGATGAAAAATGTGAGGTTCTTTTCTTTTGGCTTTTTTGAATTGGTTGTTTTAGTTTCTAAAAGTTTAGTTCCTAAAGAAGTAACCTTGTAAATAATTTTAATGTCGTCTAATGCAGGGTAGGCAAACTTGGCTCTTTTATGACTCAAGGACTTCAACTCCCAGAATTCCTGAGCCAGCATGGCTCAGCTTGGAAACCTCTCTTTCCCCTCAGTGTGGCTGGCTCAGGATTTCTGGGAGTTGAAGTCCACGAGTGATAAAAAAGAGCCAAGATTGCAATAGGCTTTCCAAAGCCAATAGAGGAAGCTTTTTTTAAATAAACAAAAAGTACCAGAACGCCGTTCTGAGCGTTCTATGAGAAAAAAAAGCCCTGACCAGAATGAACTTGCTAGATAACACTCCTGGCTATTCTTACATTCTTGGATTAAACTGAACTCTTCACATTGATAGAAAGCAGTTCAAGGAGCCCAAATATGTATCAAATATGTCAATCCTTTGGAGAGAAATCTTACAGTTAGAGAACATGTACATCAACAGAGGGTGACAAAAAGGCACAAGTACTGCTCAGAATTATATATTACAGACAGACTAATGTAAATCAAAATTTTGATTAGAGAAAAGCCTTATGTGATTTTTTTTTTCTTGAAAGAAGCTTTGCAACTTAGAATTTGGAGACTTTGATGTAACATTCATTGTTCTTGTTAACTTGAGAAACTGAGTGGCAAAGATTATTTATTTATTTATTTGTTTATTTATGTGTTGGGTTTTTTTTGCAGTTGTCTATGAACATGAAGAACCAATTGGAAGAAAACAGCAAATCAAGCTCAAAGGTACAAGACATATTGTATATTTACTGTGATTTACATCACCCTTGTAGAATGAAAATGACAGTAATAAAATGTGTGCATGTGTGTGTTTTTGTGTGTCAAAGAGAGAGGGAGAGAAAACTGCTTGGAAGGAAATGTGGTCAGAGAGTTGAGTCTGGTAGGGTTGACATGGCAATTAAACTTAAAAAACTGTTTTTTATGTACAGATAAAAATCATTAATTTTACAATAAACAAAATTAATAAAGGATGCATTCAGGACAGACTAAGTTGATTTAGAATGCTTGGGAGAGAAATACTGCCTTGCTTTGGTGCATTTCAGTAAAGATGCTCATAATGTAATCAAACTGAAAAAGGTACTGGATGTGCTCAGTGAGAGTTATGACTTTTTCTTTTGTTCTTTTGGAGAGATATCCAGATTGGCACTTCAGGTGAAATATCAAAGACATTACACCTTCCTTCACAAAAAGGTCCACCCCAACTGGCTGCTTCACATCAAAGTAAGTAGCTTGTGAATACAGATAATTACAGACAGGATTGAATTAGATGCATGTTTCTCAACCTCGGCAACTTGAAGATGTGTGGACTTCAACTCCCAGAATTCTATAGCCTGCATGCTAGCTAGGGAATTCTGGGACTGGAAGTCCACACATCTCCAAGCTACCAAAAACCACTGAGCTAGATGATCTCTAAGGCCATTCCAATACTTATGATTGATGACTGTATGATTCTATTCCTTGAACATGAACAAAAACCTTTTGAAGGGCCAGTTAAGTAGACAAAGCAAAATGTCAGCTCCAGTCTGAGACTTAAAGGCAGCATTTTGCGGAACTGCTTCAGTGAATGAGACCACTGAAGTTTGCATGGTTTTACATTTTGATTTTAATGCACCTATCTAACAAATGTTTTTCAGTATTTGGTATTTGAAATGCATAGCTAGTTGATACAGTAGTTGTTGCTCTTGTGCAGTGACTGGATTTTTGCATTTTGTTTATTTATTAATTTGTTTTTGTGGGGACCAGTTTGCTCTAGCACTATCAAATGTGGTGCGAAGGGCGAAGAAGCTAGTTTCATATAAAAGCTACTAGTCAAGCCAAATGTTGTCCATGGCTTTATTAGTTATAGCTTTGCAAGGGCTGTGGTGCTGTATAGGATTTCAAATTACGTTATCTGAATAAGCAGATTCAGCCATTTGTCTGGTATGCTGTGAGATGGAAGGAGGATACTCTAGCTCTATTTATTCTCTATGGAGATTGTCAGTCATCCAGGTCATGGTTGTCCCAAAAGTGCTTTTTTCACAAGGCAACTGGATTTTCTTGTTTTTCTTTGAAGACATTTCACTTCTCATCTAAGAAGCTTCTTCAGCTCTGACTAGATGGCGGGGAATGGCAGGATTTATACTCCTTGCAGACAGCTGGTCATTTGCATTCTTTTAGCAAGTCATCAAAGCCCCTAATAGGCTTATCTCTGTCATCAGGGTTGCCTGAGTACTGCAAATGGGTGTGGAGCCTTCTTGAAACTGTTGACTGTGTTGTAGACTGGAGATAGATGATGTCCTAACTGAGCAACATGTTATATGCAGTCCAATGCAGTGAGCCATGTGCAGATCTGTAAATTGGGAAAACAAAACAACCACTTCATAAACACATGGCAGAACAAACCCATCAGGACAAGATTCAGCAGTCCATCTGCATTTAAAAGACAAAGGCCACTTTTTCAAAGACAGCAAAGTCCACATTTTGGACACAGAGGACCACTGGTTTGAAAGAGCCATCTAAATAATAATAATAATAATAATAATAATAATAATAATAATAATAATAATAATAATAATAATAATAATAATAATAATAATAATAAAAACCTGGACAAATGCCTGTCCAGTCTCTTCTTAAAAACTTCCAGTGTTGGAGCATTCACAGCTTCTGGAGGCAGGTTGTTCCACTGATTAATTGTTCTAAATGTCAGGAAACTTCTCCTTAGTTCTAGGTTGCTTCTCTCTTTGGTTAGTTTCCAACCGTTGCCTCTTGTCCTGCCTTCAGGTGTTTTGGAGAATAGCTTGACTCCCTCTTCTATGTAGCAACCCTTGAGATATTGGAACACTGCTATCAAGTCACCCATCGTCCTTCTCTTCATTAAACTAGACATACCCAATTCCAACTAGACATACCCAATTCCAAAATTTAATAGCCCTCTCTCAATAGAGAGGGAGGGATACATCATCTATCTTCAATCTACAACACAGTCCTTTCAACAGTTCCAAGAAGGTTCCACACCCATTTGCACTACCGAGGTGACCCTGATGACACAGATAAGCCTACAGGGGCTTCGATGACTCATTAAAAGAATGCAAATGACCAGCTGTCTGCAAGGAGTGTAAATCCTGCCATTCCCCACCATCTACACAGAGCTGAAGAAGTTTCTTGGATGAGAAGTGAAACATCTTCAAAGAAAAACAAGAAAGTCCAGTTGCCTCATGAAAAAAGAACCTTTGGGATAGCTCTGCTTACTTACTTTTCTCCTGCTACATTGGGAAATAATCACTTCACCAGGCCCTCAGGTGAGCTGGGCTTGGGGCCTTTGAATTTTACTCACCTCTATTCCTTATGGAAATTCCCATTCTAAGCTCATATGATGTTTCAGTGCTCTAAAAACTAATATGTTATATTAGACTATACAGAGACTATGCATGGATCCATTAATATGTGCAGTAAAATCCAGTCTGTAACTCTGATCTTGAACACAAGAAGTTCTGAAGCAAGCAAGAGTGCTTATAGGAGCAAGGGTGAGTTAAAGTGAAGTCTACAGATTTAAGTGCACTTGATCTCTTCTCAAGAGATATTTAGCTCCAACTTTCTTTTTGCTTACAGAAGACAGGGCAAATGCCACATGCTTGTCTGCTTTACCAGTCCACTGCCCACATGAGTTGGGTAGAACAGATCTTACTTTGTAAATATTCCTGATTCTTACAGCTTTTTTTCCAGGTTTCAGTTCCAGGAATGCCTGCTGTTCATCTGATCTTCAACCCAATTACAGTTAGTGGGCAGGAGAGTTCTAGGATTGCCTAAATAAGACTATAAGAGCCATAGTGGCACAGAGGTTAGAATGCAGTGGAATGCAGTACTGCAAGCTAATTCACTGCTCACTCCAGGAGTTCAGTTCTGACTGGCTTAAGGTTGACTCAGCCTTCCATCTTTCTGAGGTCAGTAAAATGAGGACCCAGATTGTTGGGGCAATATGCTGATTCTGTAAATCATTTTGAGAAGGCTGTGAAGCACTATGAAGCAATATATAACTGCTATTGCTATTGCTATATGGCACCATTTAACAGATGACAAATGTGCTACCGTTCCATGAGACACCCTGAATTTAATCTGTGATTATATTGTTATGTGCTGCTGCAGTTTTCATTGTTCTTGATTCCCTCCCCCCCCCCCCCGTATTCTTCCATATCAAATTGCTCAACTTAAATAAACTAGTCTAGGAAATGTAATCTGTTTTGGGGGAAAAATGAAACAAAATGAAATGACTTCCATTCAAGAACACACAATATAATAAAAACAACTGCATATCTGTATATCTCTCAGTATGTGAAAATATGCATTGCTTCTTATATTTTTATTCTGTTTACACACAAATACACACACACACACACACACACACACAGAGAGAGAGAGAGAGAGAGAGAGAGAGAGAGAGAGAGAGAGAGAGAGAGAGAGAGAGAGAATCTACCCAATAAAAGCCATATATAACAACTAGGGAGCTTAATATGATTTCTGCTGGAATAAAAACTAGACCAGGTTTTAAAAATCCATATCTTAATGATAGATAAATTATCCTTCAGTGTCTCCAGTGTCCATGCTACAGGCAGGAACTTTCTATTATGAATCCTTTTTTTAATTCCTGTATGCTATTACCATGAAGATATTGCTATATTGGAAGATACATTCTTATACTGATAAATAGATTGCATAAACAATATGCACTCCCAAACCCCATCAGCAAGATAATGTCAGTACATTTGAACAATAAAGGTTCTCCTTGATTACCCTCCCTACTTTTTTTTCTAAATACTAACAAGTGATGCTCTAGGGTTGCCTATGTAATGGAAAATGGGTGAAAAAACTGCAGCTCATAGAATTTCCCACCTTTTGCCTTCATCCATTTCTAGCGATAACTTTAGTGTTTGTCACATATTCTGATGGTGATAAAGGGCTGTGCTTGTTTCTACTAAACTTCTTCTCCTTTTTGCATTTACATAAAAGAGAGGACTTATTTGTTAGATGTCAATAAACTTTTAGGGAGTTGTGCACATACTGGACAGTTACTTCACTTCAAAGAGTCAGATGAACTTTTAATAATAAACTCCTGTATGTGCACAGTTGAGTAAGCCATTAAGAATCACTAGTAGCTTCATATGGAGTCACATACTTACTTTTGATTGCCTGAGCTGAGAAACTGAAAGTGTGTCCAGTATTGTCAGAACAATCAAAGGAGAATTGGGATTGTTAGGGTAAAAACTGACAAAATCTGTGACATATAATAAGTTCATATTTTATTTATTTATCTCTTGGCTCTACACTCTCCCCTTAATTCAAGTTTTCTGGGCAGTTAACAAAATAAATCCACTAAATGTGATATAAAGGAATTAAAACAAAAGCAGAACCCAATTTAAAAGAGGGTTGCAGGCTGAGTGATCCAAAGTACATTATGTAAGTTATTTAAAAGACGATGGGAGAAGGAAAAAGAAGGCTGAAAAAAAATCATTTATTCATCACTCTGGTTCTCTTTATGTGCTGTTTCTCTTCTGAAAACTTCAAGGTATTTTTTTATCAACATAACAGGATGGACATTTAAAAAACAAAATCTACCATAACAAAATAACTGTCAACTTGGTCCACCACTATTTGGGAGATCATATGTTCTTCTTCTAGACTTCCTCAAGAATCGTGTTCTTGAAAATGCAAATATCTAGAAGTAGGGATTCTTTATACATATTTCAAGAAAAGAACATCAAAATCTAAACTCTGAGTGCTATAATAATAGCACTCAGAGTTTAGATTTTGATGTCCTTTCTTGAAAGATGTTATATCAATAGCACCTAGACTTATATACCACTTCACAGTGCTTTTGCTGCACTCTCTAAGCAGTTTACAGAGTTAGCATATTGCCCCCAACAATCTGGGTCCTTCTTTTACTGACCTAGGAAGGATGGAAGGCTGAGTCAACCTTGAGCTGATCAGGATTGGCAGTGGACAGAGTTAGCCTGCAATGCTGCATTCTAACTACTATGCCTCTGTATGAACTTGGTGGTCCTACAAATGCAGGCTGGCTAGAGAATTATGTCCACATATCTTAAAGCTGCTGAGGTTGAAAAACATTGCTCTGGCTATTTGAATTTATTTATTTATTTATAATGAGACTTGTATGCCGCCCTATCTCCTGAAGGACTCAGGGCGGCTAACAACAATAAAATACAAATAAGTACAAATATTAAAAAAGAATTAAATTATGTCAAAGTCCCACTAAAACCAATAAAAACATTTAAAATCATAATTAAAAACCCCATTATCATCAGTCCAGGTCAGCCTGTTGGAAAAGGTATGTCTTCAGGTCACGGCAAAAGGACCGAAGGTCTGGGGCCATCCGGAGCTCCCGGGGGAGTTGATTCCACCAAGCAGGTGCCCCAACAGAGAAGGCCCTCCCCCTGGGGGTCGCCAGCCGACATTGTCTGGCTGACGGCACCCTGAGGAGGCCCTCTCTGTGTGAGTGCACAGGGCGATGGGAAAACGTTCCTGGCAGCAGACGGTCCTGCAAATATCCCGGGCCTAAGCCATGTATGGCTTTATAGGTAAGAACCAACACCTTGAATCTCACCCGGAGGGCAACAGGTAGACAATGCAGCTCATGCATGAGGGGTG
The DNA here is from genome assembly GCF_947247035.1 of Vipera ursinii. Classification (NCBI taxonomy): domain Eukaryota; kingdom Metazoa; phylum Chordata; class Lepidosauria; order Squamata; family Viperidae; genus Vipera; species Vipera ursinii. The sequence goes on from NC_139512.1 coordinate 38,088,451, forward strand.
TAATATGGGAGTATCGGGATGCTCCCATCACAACCCGTGCGGCCACATTCTGCACCAGCTGAAGCCTTCAGGTAGTCTTCAAGGGCAGCCCCATGTAGAGAGCATTGCAGTAATCTATCTAGGAGGTGACGAGTGCATGAGTGACCGTACATAAAGCATCTCGGTCCAGATAGGGTCACAACTGGCACACCAGGCGAACCTGTGCAAATGCATCCCTGGCCACGACTCCAACGTGATCTTCTAAACTGAGTCGTGCATCCAGGAGGATGCCTAAGTTGTGCACCCTATCAACGGGAGGCAACACCTCTCCCCCCATAACCAAAGATGGAAGATCTTGGACTACATGAGATGCCGATACATAGAGCCACTCGGTCTTGGCTGGGTTGAGCTGGAGCCTGTTCTTCCCCATCCAGATTTGTACCGCTACCAGGCACCGGGACATCATGTCGAGGGCATCACTGGGTTGGTTCGGGGTGGAGATGAAAAGCTGGGTATCATCTGCATATTGATGATACCTCAGCCCGAAACCACGGATGATCTTGCCCAGTGGCTTCATATAGATGTTGAACAGGAAGGGAGAGAGAACTGACCCCAGAGGCACCCCACAATCAAGGGGCCTTGGAGTTAACCTCTGTCCTCCTGCCAACACCGTCTGCGAACGGCCCGAGAGGTAGGAGGAGAACCACCGTAAAATGGTGCCTCCCACACCCAACCCCCGGAGACGTCGCAGCAGGATACCATGGTCGATGGTATCAAAAGCCACTGAGAGATCTAATAGGACTAGGACAGAGGAATAACCCCTATCCCTAGCCCGCCAGAGATCATCCACCAGCACGACCAATGCTGTCTCCATGCTGTACCCAGGCCTGAAACCCGATTGGTATGGATCCAGATACTCAGTTTCCTCCAGGACCAACGGGAATTGCCGTGCCACCACACTCTCAACAACCTTCGCTAGAAAGCGAAGGTTGGAGACAGGACGAAAGTTATTCAAATTGGCCAGGTCCAGGGCAGGTTTCTTGAGGAGGGGCCTCACCACCGCCTCTTTCAAGGCAGCAGGGAAGAATTTATCTAAGTTAGGTCAGAAGGAGAGAAGTAACACGACATAGGGAACTCTTCAGGCTTTTATGATTTCAGGGACCAACATAGGTGTGGAAATATTATTCAGTAGGAATGTGACATGTTTGTACTTTCCAAACTGATGATTGGGTATTGAATGACCCTTCATGTCAGCCTATGCCAGGACTGAACTCCTTGATTTAAGAGAGGAGGAGGAGGCTCTATTAGAAATCCACATGCTAGGGATTAATCAGCCAATTACAAGATAGTACAAGAGAATATATGCTCTCTGTTTGTGGGAAAGATTGTTAGCTGTGACATCTGTCCCTTCTAATGCCCTTATTAGTACTCTAGGCCAATTGCTACCAGCTGCTAAGGTCTGATTGACATAACCCACTGGGAGAGAACCTACATTGGAACCAGCAAGCATGTTTTGCATGAAATCAGTCTCATGATCAATCCCAAAAAAACCCATCTAAAAAAGTCAGTTGATATGAAGATCTTTGCCTAAGAGATCCATAGAAATTCTTTGTGCTGCCAATCAGAGTAGATAACATTGGGCAAGATGAACAAATATGTAACTGCCTATGCTTCCACATCCAAAATGTATGGTACTGAATTTCAACATGACTGGTTGATTTCAACTCATGACCAATTGTACCTGGAACAGTAACATTAGTACCCTTTTGTATATCTATCCAAAATAATCTCATACAGGTGATCATATACTGAGAAATATTTTGTAGACCAATGTGAAATGGTTGCTATAGTCCCAAAGAAAAGGGAGGAACTTGTGACAGTGTAACTCAAAATTGTTAATGAGTTATACTGCATACAGTTTTGGTCACCACAGTATAAAAAGATGTGTGCAAAGAAGGAAAGTATGCAAAGAAGAGCAACAAAAATGATTAGAAGATTGGAGGCTAAAACATATAAAGAACAGTTGCAGAATTGAGTGTATCTGCTTTAATGAGAAGGACTAGGGGTGACATGATAGCAATATTTCAATATCTAAGGCACTGCCACAAAGAAGAGGGAGTCAAATTATTCTTCAAAGCACCTGAAGGCAAGACAAGAAGCAATGGATGGAAACTAATCAAGACAGGGGTGTCAAACTGCTGGCCCACGGGCCGGATGCATCATCCGGAAGCCGCGCCCACCCCATTGCTGCAATGGCAAAACTCTCCCAATACGTTGCATGAGGTCACGTGACTTTGTGAGTTTGACATGTCTGAATCAAGGAGAACCAACCTAGAATTAAGGAGAAATTTCATGATAGAATAATTAATCAGTGAAATGACTTGCCTCCAGAAGTTGGGGATGCTCCAGCATTGGAAGTTTTTAAGAAAAGATTGGACAATCATTTGTCTGAAATGGTATAGGGTTTCCTGCCTAAGCAGGAGGTTGGACTAGAAGACCTCCAAGGTCCATTCCAATTCTTTTAATCTATTATTCTGTTATTCTGTTGAGTTACTTATTTCTATTAAAATTGCAAGTTTTTTTGTCCCTGTTCCCCTCTTTCACTCTCTCCCACCTCTGATGTACATTTCTCTGTGTTGAAATCTAATATGCTATTCTTCATATGGACTTTCAGAACCCATCAGAGGAATTATTTGAATGTTTCACATAGAAAGGATCATATGTTACAGAAGCCTCTCTAAAAATTAAACCATGATAGCGTTTACAAAGTTAAAATACTACCAAATATTAAATCTGTAAGTGTTGCAAAAAAATATTCATTTATCTTTCTATTTTTGTAACATGTGATTTACCCTTCCATAGATATGAAATTGGAAAAATAGCTTGATGTTAGCTAATTTTATAAAAGTATCTCATTTATCCATTTATAAGAATCACCAAGGAGTCATGAGCAAAGTTGGGGGCCAGGGAGACTCAACAGTCAATTCTGCATTCTGTTATAAATGTCCTTGACCCTAACATTATTTCCCAGCCTATCTCAGGGTTATTATTATAGCATGAAATGGGGGGAAAGGGAGAGGATCCATCTTAAACAGCTTTGAGGAAGGGCCAGATAAAACATTTACAAATAAACATTTTGATTGGTTATTGGAAGCTAAATATTCAGATTGTTCATCAAAAATGTCTTGAGATTGTTCACATTAAAATAGTCCTTCTGTCCCCTTTATACTTTATACTGTCCCCGTTATACTGTACAGTAAATACAAGAAGACCTGCTTTTATTTTATTCTGTTGATCACTAAGATTTTCTATGTATTGGAACATGAAACATAGATGGGCATACCTCATGCTTTACTCCCTATGGATGAAATAAAAGTTCCAAATCCTGATTTAACTGCTGTTAATACAGTATGTTGTGAACAAGTCTCAAATGTCCATTTACTTGTTTACCTGCTTGCATTCAGAAGAGGCAGGATATGCTTTTTATCCTCATAATTACCCTGTGAAGTAGGCCAAGCTGATTGATGGTTACTGATCACCTACTATTCTTTATGGCTGAATCTGGATTTTAATCTGGACTTCCTCTAAGACAGTTTGTGTTCTACCCCATCTTGGACCCAAACCACATTTTAAACACATTCAGTCCTACTCCCCCCTTTGTCTCCCCTCTGCTACTTTGGCTTGTGTGGTCTTGTGCAGGTGGAAGCGAATTTTTAGAACTGTGTCCTCAAGTGGTTTTTGAGATGAAGAAATTCCTGATGGATTTTTGCTTCTCAATAAGTAACAGTACTGCAGGATTCCCTTTTACCTATTGAATTACATTACAGCTTTGTAGTTGAGATGGAAGACTCTGTGGAACTACCTGTAAACCAACCTTTTCAGGTCTGTATGTGTGTGTGTTTATGAAAGAAAGAGAGATGGAAAAAGACACAATATGTAAGTAAGTAATCAAGACTCATAGTCACAAGTCATACAGATAGTCTTTGACTTACAACTACAACTGGGACCAGAATCTCTGTACTAAGCAATGCAGTCATTAATTAAATTGCACCCAATTTTATGACTTTTTTGCCATGGTTGTTAAGTGAATCACTATGGTTATTAAGCAAATTATGCAGTGGTTAAGCAAAGCTGGCTTCCTCCATTTTTTGGAAGACCCTTGGGAAGGGTCATAAATGGTGAACATATAAACCTGGAACACAGCGACCAAAATAAATACATGCCAGTTGCCAGGCACCCAAATTTTGATCATGTGACCACAGGGTTGCTATAGTCATAAGTGCAAGAAGGACTGGTGGTAAGTCACTTTTTTCTGTGCCATTATATCAAAGGTTCGTAAAACAAGGACTACCTGTATTAGAAGAACAACAGCTAAAAGAAAATATTAGACTTGTGAAGATATTGAGCCAGCTTTGAAAAACAAAGGGAACTAATATAAAGAATTTGCACCCCTATTTTATCTTCATCATATTTTTGTAATGCATATATTATCAATCTGATAATGAACCATAACAATAGTAGAGAGCATTTTAAGGCACCTTTAATGGATTTTATATTCAGATTTTTAACGAATTGTTTCTGAAAGAAAATAGGAAGAAGTGAAATATCAAATTATATTAAACAACAAATTCAACTCAAAAGGCCAAAAAATGTAGGTTGGAAAGGAAGCAATTTCATGCAATTGTTTTTTTGACATAGTGGTGAGGCAGTGAAGATGCTACAAATGAAAATGCTACGCATGGCAATCTGTGATCACAACTCAACACATCCTACCTCAAGTTGGATTGCAAAACATTTTCAAGGATGTGACAAATTGCGATCATAGTGGAGATATTATTTGCAAGATTTTTTCATTGAACTAAAAATGACAACTCTTGGTAGTTTTACCATATGAAGATTGCCATTAAAAATGTCTTTTTAATGCAGATCTAATTGGTCATATAGGACATTTCCAATGTGTCCTGAAATAATCCAAATTCCAGAAATTTTTGTTCCAAAAACTCATCTTACTCTAATTTTATACAATGGTTCAGAGCAATCAATCTAAATTCCATATTTTCCACCTGAACTGAATACCACTTGTTTAATTATTCTTCAAGATCAGATCCACTCCAGGCATTTTGCTAACAAGAAGAAAAATCTGACATGTTTCAAGAGCTCTATTCATTTGAGAAAAATTGTTGCCACTAACTGAAAACATACTTTTGTACATAAAACCTATCATGTATTCAGCTAAATATGTATAATGGTTTCTCCTTTCAAACAAATCAGTCAAAGTATGTAGGGGCAACCTTCTTTTCCCTAATCCTGCATCTGCATTACCCATATCAAGAGAACAAATGAAAGAGATTATAAATCCTTTTTCTAATGAAACATAGAGATCAGGCACATGTGAACTGTCCTTCATCCCTAGGTACTCATATAAACTCTAAAATAAGTTAAGGAGGTCAATGAATTGTTAAATGACAAAGTTGCCACATTTGAATTTAGTTTTGACTATTTGCCACTGAGTGATTTCAAGTTCTTATAAAATCAATGTTATATTTACAGTTGATTCCTAAATAATATGTTATTTGTAAAATATTTATCTCCAACTTGGATCAATTCATACTTCAGGGATCAGAATGCTTGAGAAACTTTCTAATCAAGCTGCACATTATTCCCAGTCCTGACCACCCCAGGTGGCTGATAACATCTGATGGTTCTAGAGATCTGACTGTGGTCCTATTTGGATCAAGAAGTCATGGGAACAGTGAGCTATGCTGTCATGATATGCTTGTTTTACAGTGTATAAGAAGCTTCCCTTCAGGACAATCCATCATCATCATCATCATCATCATCATCATCATCATCATAATAATAATAATAATAAAGTTGGAAGGGACCTTAGAGGTCATCTAGTCCAACCCCCTGCTCAGGCAGGAAACCCTATACCATTTCAGACAAATGGCTGTCCAGTCTCTTCTTTAAAACTTCCAGTGTTGGAGCATTCACAGCTTCTGGAGGCAGGTTGTTCCACTGATTAACAGTGTCACCTTTGTGTCACAATATCATAATGCACATGTATTTTGTGTGTCTTGTCCCCATCCCATGGATGCCCATGTTGCGGCTTCTCAATAGAATAGAATAGAATAGAATAGAATAGAATAGAATAGAATAGAATAGAATAGAACAGAACAGAACAGAACAGAACAGAACAGAACAGAACAGAACAGAACAGAATAGAATAGAATAGAATAGAATAGAATAGAATAGAGTTGGAAGGGACCTTGGAGGTCTTCTAGCCCAACCCCCTGCTTAGGCAGGAAACCCTATGCCATTTCAGACAAATAGTTGTCCAATCTCTTCTTTAAAACTTCCAGTGTTGGAGCATTCACAACTTCTAGAGGCAAGTTATTCAGACAAGTGACTGTTTAGTCTCTTCTTAAAAATCTCCAGTGATGGAGTGCCTATGATTTCTGAAGGCATTCTGAAGACATATTCCAGTGATTAATTGTTTTAACTGTCAGGAACTTTCTCCTTAGTTCTACGTTGCTTCTTTCCTTGACTAGTTTTCATCCGTTGCTTCTTGTCCTGACTTTAGGTGCTTTGGAGAATAGCTTGACTCCCTCTTCTTTGTGGCAACCCCTGAGATATTGGAATACTGATATCATGTCAACCCTCATCCTTCTCCTCATTAAACTATACCAGGGGTAGGCAACCTTGGCTCTTTTATGACTCATGGACTTCAACTCCTGAGCCAGCATGGCTAAGCTTGGAAACCTCTCCCTTTTCCCTCAGCACGGCTAGCTTAGACATTCTGGGAGTTGAAGTCCATGAGTCATAAAAGAGCCAAGGTTGCCTACCCCTGAACTAGACATACCCAATTCCAGCAACCATTCGTTATATGACTTAGCCTCCAGTGCCCTAATCATCTTTGTTGCTCTTTTCTGTACTCTCTTTAATTGGTGGAAACTGGCAGAGTCAGGATGATTGTGAATGAGAATCAGCACTGTTGTTCTGTACCAGCCTACTACTGGTCCTGCAGATAAGGCAGGGACAACCCCTTTACAAGAAGGCAAGAGGCTGGAACTAAGCCTGCCAAATTTATGGACACAAAAGCAAACAGCAAAAACAAGACACGAACCATGAAACAGGAGCTATTCAAACAGTTGCCTTCAGCAAACCAGCCCTCCCACACATTCCCCTTTTAAACAGTTCAGGGCGTGGCTTCTCTCTGCTTCCTTCCGAGGTGCCCCATTGCCTTCCTCTGTTTACTCCTGATTGACTGCCTCCTGCGTTGGGCGTCGTTGAAAAGGGCCAGCTGTGGGTCATCTTCATCCATGCTGTCAGGCTCACACAGCTGGGTCTGCGTCGTAACCAGGTGGGAGGGGCCTGGCTGAGGGCTCTCATCAGCAAGCTCTCCAACACTCTCAGCAACCTCTCCAACACCCCGCTCCTCCTCCTCTGAATCGTCCGACCCAACTGCCGAACCCACATGCTGACCCTGAATCACAACAACTGTAATGTAATATTGTTTCTATAGTCACAGCAGTGGCTCCTAATTGATTTCTGATTCAAAAACAATGTGTAGATTTTACTTAAACACTCCTATGCTATACAGCATAACTCCTGCTGGTAGAAGGTGTCTGGCCCATATTTGCAAGATCACAGGATATGCATAGACTCCTGCCTATGCCATATGAGATTCAAAGGACATTGAACTAAAGCTATTCCTTTTGTGTAGTAGTCTCTATTCCGCAAAAGACATTATTCCTTTGAGTTGTATCAAGTACCATTTTAGTTTACTTATTGAAGATCTATGAAAAACAATTTTGTTTCAGGGAGCATTTGGGAACTGATTCTACATTTTTTTATTTGATTTTTAGGAATTGAACTTCTGCCTTTTTATTTGACTGATGCCATGTTATACTGTATATTGTTTGTTTTTAACTTTTGTAAAAGATCTGAAGACTTGGTAGCTAGGACACTAATTAATAATGCTTTTGGATGAGTGGGTTATTGATGAAAAATGGGATGATGTGAATGGAACTAGGATTTTCTATATTTTCATGACCATTTCCTGAGGGTGAAAGAGCTGGGACTTTGTTTAAACATTATAAAGTCTACTGTAGAACATGCATACCATTGGGAGAAAGACTAAGCCACCAATTTTGGGCAGTGGTAGTGGGGGAACATGTATCCTTGGGATATTAATCTCCCCATCCTTATTTGAGAAGTTAGTTATTTTTAAGTTCATCCTTCTTCCAAGTATTATATGGACTTTCTGGTGAAGATCTAATTCTAAATAAGGCCCCAGCAACTATAAGATGAAGTAGATGTTTTGCTAAACAACTTTCTCATATGTAAGATGTACTAGTCTAAATTTCATAGAGTTCATAAGTTTTCAATTCTATCTCCAGGTGGATAGTATAAATCTTTCTGCTAATCAAATTCTGTGAAGAATGCTTTTTTTTTTCTTAAAAAAATTGGGGGAGTAGAATTTTTACAAATAAGAAAACTCATCTTCTCAATATTACCCCACATCATTTATAAATATCAGCTGCTTTTATTTGTTACTAAGCTTATTGCAAGAACAATCTGTAACAAGAATGAGTCATTCTCTTCAAAAAGAGAATATTTGTTTATATTAGCATACACTTTCTCTCTCTCCTTTTTTGCATGGAAATAATGAATGTTATTTTCACCATTTATATGCAATTATGCAGACAATAGGCTTTCGTCTCGCTAAAATTGTGCTAATGATTTCTAAATGCAATATTAGACATGGATGGATAATAGATAGATATGCAGCCTATAGTACAGGCAAAAAAAAAGAACATTCACCATTTCTTAAGCAAGTACCCTGTGCTAGAATTCCCATATCCTAATGACACTAGCAACATTATTTTAATTTTCTTGGATTTCAGTGAGAAGGACAATATGTGGTAAACAATATGTGGTAAACTCGTTCCATGCTTTATTATTTTAGCACTCCTAGATTAAAAAATAGACTTGTAAACTACCTTGATTTCCTCCCATTTTTCTCTGAGTGTTATTTTCCTTAAGAGATATGGAAGAAACATTTAATTAATTTTACAGAGCAATTGCCCTGATGAATCTGTGAATTGGTAGCAAACTTTTAGCATGGTTCAGGACTGGATCTGACCCACTCAATACTGTGCTGCTTTGATTTGGACGTCTTCCAAATCTTTCAAGGCGGGATTCATTAATTGGCAGAATTTTATGAATACCCTTAATGTTAATGTGATCTCTGGCCTTTTATGTGTACAGAGACTATTACATTAACTGTTTAGGCTGGGGGGGGGGGGGAGAGGCAGAAACAAAGTGAAGAATTTACTTCCTAGTAGCCTTTCCATCTCAAAAGCAATCATTTGAACCTAAATATTTTTTTCTGAGTGAATGCAGGGAAAATGATGATGACAGTGAGCTTTTGGAAATGAGATTCTTGGACCAGAAGAAAAATATAGTATTTACCAAGCATGAATATAGGGAAAAGAAAACTGATAATTAATACAGTTTTTTTTTTAAAAAAAGCAAAAAACATTTGCTTTTTTACAATTTACTTTTGGTTGCCTGCCTAAAAGAAGAATGCAGGGGAAAAAAACCCTCTCTTTCTCACTAGAAATTTTTAAAAATGCTTTTGATTTTGACAAAATATAATGGCACATATAGTTTTGTAATAATATGCAGAAGTGTATTTCAGAAACAGAATTAAATGTTTGTCTTCTGCTTTGTAGTACAAGTCTGCAGAGGAAAAAGCAAGTGAGTGAATGAGACCCTGCAAAATTCTCCCACTAATTTGAGGAGACAGGCAGAAAGAGAGACAGATAGACAATGAGAGTTCATATGGGTAATTTTCTTTCCAGAAGCTACAACAATGTTTCTGTTAAGAGAAATGGAAAGAGACAAAGAAACACAATAACTATAGATAGGCATTTCTGTCCAGAAAATTATCTATTTCTACTTCATGGTTGGAAGTCAAGCTCCTAAGAGCAATCTGGGGTTTTAATTTCTTATTTGAGGGAGTGCATCTTTATTTTCCCAAGCTAGTTGCCCTAGATTGAAATTTAGGGAAATTGTGTTTATTTTAATACACACAAATGCATACATATTTGTCCACACAAAAATAAACTGTTTAACTGTAATAAGACTGTAACAAAAATTTACTGATCCTGAATGATCCTTTCCATGTATAAAAAGTTTTGAACCAAAAAAAATTATATTATTTGGCTGACATAAAAGATTTTTTTTTCTTTCTTTCTTTCTTTCTTTCTCTTTCTTTCTTTCTCTTTCTTTCTTTCTTTCTTTCTTTCTTTCTTTCTTTCTTTCTTTCTTTCTTTCTTTCTTTCTCTTATTTAGGACCATATTATTAAAACATTTGCTGTCAATGAAGATTCTCAATTATCCTGATGGAGTTGTCTGGATGTTGAGTCATGGTAACTGGACTTCTTTTCTCATTAGTTTGAAATGTTTTGCTGCTTATCTAAATAGTTTCTTCAGTCTTAGCAAGTTAGTTAGGGGACCCCATATACGTCCTCCAGGGTGGTTTCATTTCTCACCTAAGCTGAATAGGCTCATCAGGTGAGTAGGCAGAGAGTCGTGGAGATGTAAATGTTCCAGCTTCTAAATCCTTTTCCCTAGGTGGGTCATTAAGTGTGGCCTCCCTCGTGAATCTGCTGTTTTAGGGCATAAGTCACTGAAAGCTATTTTTCCTCTTGCACAAAGTGCACTTAAGTCAATTATTTGCTCCTAGGGTGTTGTACAAGAAGCCATGAGAAATAAGTGAATGAAATAAATACAGATTCCTGAGAACGTAAAGCATTTATATCTGTCAGTGGCTACTAATCCTAATTATTCTATTCTTACTTTCAGGCTCAGGAACACTTTGCTACTGAATGAGAATTACTGGAAAGGAAGGACACCAGTGAGGAAGCCAGCTAAGTTTTATACTGACTTCTAAATGTTGGTTCAACACATTCGCAAGCTAGAGAAGGTTGCATCAACTTCTTTTAAAAGATCAAATTTCCCTTGAGCTTTCCTAAAAGAATGCAAGATACCAAAACTGAAACAGCCTCCATCCATTTGCAACCCACTTATCTGCAAAAAAATAAAATAAAATAATAAAATAAAATAATTATAAGAAGCAGAAGAGAAAATTTAATATTCCATTATACTCCAAAAACGATTGCCAGTGCAATTCTCAGAATCACCATTCTGGATTAGGCAAACAAATTGCCAGAAACTTATCTTGCTACATACAGTATATAAATCAACCTCCTATGAAATTTGCACCCAGAGATCACTAGGACTTTGCACCAAAGGTGTCATGGTAGAGAGTCCATTCATCTTCCTCAACCTGATGATATCCAAATGTTCTGGATTAACAACTCCGTAATTCTCAGACAGCATAACCATTACCAAGGTTTTGGTAATGGTTTTCAAGGCCCTACATGGCATGGGTCCAGAGTACCTCAGGGATCACCTGCTGCCGGCATCAACTTCCCTCTGCCCTGTCCGTTCCCACAGAGAGGGCCTCCTCAGGGTGCCACCGGTCAGAGAATGCTGTCTGGTGGCCCCCAGGGGGAGGTCCTTCTCTGTGGGCGCCCCGGATTTATGGAATCGGTTGCTGGTTGAGCTCCAGATGGTGCCCGATGTTCGCTCCTTCCGGCGCGATCTCAAGACTCATTTGTTCGAAGAAGCTGGCCTGGCCTGATGGGGAATGGGTTGGGATTTTATTGTTGTTGTAAATATTTTTACCTATTGTTTTAGCCTGGGCAGTTGTTTAATTCTCTTTTAACTTTTGTATCTTTGTATTTTTATATGTTTGCCCTGTTCACTGCCCTGAGTCCTTCAGGAGAAGGGCGGTATACAAATAAAATTATTATTATTATTATTATTATTATTATTATTATTATTATTATTATTATTATTATTATTATTATTATTATTATTATTATTTATTATCTTGGATAGACATTATTAAAACTGTGGTCTATCACATCTGGAGAGTTTGGAAAAGCTTTACGTGGATTTTTTGGCAGAGGCTGTATTTTGAAGGAACATGAAGGAGATAGTGAATTGTGTCTTGTCTTTTTCCCTGGGCTACATTTCCTTTCCCTTCTCGTCTTCTGGCAGGAATTCTGAAGTGTTCAGTTCTGAAATATCTACTATTTTATCCCAACTAAGTGGTCCTGAAGCACTGATAGTATGAATCCAGTTAAAGTTCAAAATTGAACAGGCATGAAAGTAACTATGGGTCATTTGAAGAGACTTGTAAATGAGTCTGGCTAGCTGTCAGTCTTAAAACAGAAACAAGAATGACGTCCTGTCCTTCCCCCCCACTTTATTTTTTCTTGACTCTTTCACATTTTTTTTTAAAAAAAATCTTTCTTCCTCTTTCTTTTTTTCTATATGACATAAATGTTTTTGCCTAAGCTTTTCTGGCTGAAAATAGGGCCATAGAAAAGGAACTTATATCTTTAATTGCTACTCTATTGTTGGTAGAATTTATAAATTATGATATTGTACCTGAGGGCTTGCTGACAGACTGCACTAGTACTATTCAGTCTGGCTCTAATCCCAGCCTTGTTTTTTTTTCCCTTTTGAATTCTGGAATGCAGAGACAAAAGGGGGGTTTTATTGAATAAGCCAACTTGTCTGAACCCAGATTACTGTACTATGTATAATTACTAAAAAAAAGGAAAAAGATATAACATCAATCTCCATCATCTTTCAAGAAATTTTATAAAATATTCACAGTAAGACTTTGTTTTCAAAGAAGATACTAATCCATGCATTAATTTCAACAAATATTAAATAAAACTGAAGCTCAGATTAAAACTATTGGTTTGCCTGAAAATCTGTATCTGTTTACTGAAACTCCCCATTTTGATTGTTATGTACTTGCACACTTTAAGAATCTATATCAATGAACTAATGAAAGAATGGGCGAACTGATTTCTAAGTTATAGTATTAATAAATTTTATTTCCTTCTGGAAACTTGCAAGTTCACATTTTTCACTTGGTATGACAAGAAATTTGCTTTAATCCTTTCTTGATCCCAGAAAGAAGAAAATACTGGATCTATTCATCTTGGAAAGAAGAAGGTGGGATGCTACTGATGGTTCCCGTAACTCTTTGCCACTGGAACAGTAATTTGTATCCTGGTATTCCATTTTTATCTCCCAAGTGTGTGTTTTCCCCCAGATAGATTATAAGGAGGACTTCAATAATTCTCCAGATGCTCTTTCACTCATCAGCACCAACAGAGACAGATATACTGAGTGTTAAGACGTCCCTCTGAAAGTGATCAAATAATGTTAAAAGAAAACATTATTTCTATACATATTGTATGTATATGGTAGTTCTTCCTCCATAATCAGCAGTTAAAGTGGGCCTGACAGATGATATGAAACCCGGTATCTCCCTTAATTATTGACTGCTCATAAAACCACTATATATGCATTATCTAAATTTATCAGTGTGGGATGTGGATGTATGTGTCTTAATTCATATTAAAATGAACAATTACATCAACATTTAAAATCTGTGCAAAGCACGGGTGGAATAATACAGACTAAATTCATTCTGTGATGTGAATGAATGTACTTATTTAAAAAGAGAAAATCTTGATCAAATAGAACAGATTTGCATAAGTCAATCCCCAAGAGAGAAAGTCTTCTTGCTATATATGAACAGGACCTCCAGAAGCTGTTTGTTTGTTCCTGTGGTGGAGCTCATTTCTTGTTTTCATAATACTACATAGCACACAATGTTGGGTGACTCAAAATTCCCTAGGCTGTCATGAAACTGAAAAATACCCATATCCCTGTAATGCAGTTATCTAGTATAAATGTACCAACCTCCCACTAAGAAAATTAGCTCTTTAATCATTTGAATCCAAATAAAGCACTGTTATATCCTTAAGGCACTGAAGTTCTATACTTTTCAAAGTGCAGAACATTTTCACAAACACAGTTAGACGCATGGGACTATGAGGAGAGCTCTTCTATTTAATTTTCTGTAATTAAGGTACAATCCAGGTAGAAGCCTAAGCTGTATTTGTGTAGTGTTGCTCAGTAGAAATCAAAGGAATTTGCCTGGGCTTCTCTCATCATAAGGCATGAAACTTTAAGTGAAAAGAAACAAAGAGGGAAATGAATCAGACTAATAATACTTAGCATTTATAGAGAACATTTCAAATTGTTCAAGCTACTTCTAATAAGTATAGTGGCACAGTAAGAAAAGTCTATATTATTATTTTCATATAATAACAAGGTTAGAGCTAGAACTGAGTATGGGAATGAAAAACTATGAGCTTCTGAATAAGTACCTAGCAGAGCTGAAATGTGAAAAGAACAGATTTTGTGGTTCTGTACGATAGGTCAAAACTATAATCATTGGGATGATCTCCGAAGCTGGCTTGGAACTCATTATAAGTCAAAGTTGATAGGGTTTGTGCCTCTTACAAAACTATGGTTTGACTTATCATAGGGTTGTGAAATATGTGTAATGTGCCAAGTGTGTGGTACCTTGAGCCATAGACAATAGTTAGAAGCCACATTGGTTATTTTCATGCAATTAGTCAAATCCAACTTTTGGGCTTTTAGCCATGTATTTCTTATAACATGCAGTCTGCCCATGGAAAAGACATTTATTCACTTCATTTTTATCCTGCCTTTATTTTTGACAACTCAAGGCATTGTACAAGTCATTGTGCAATTTGGCTCCTGCTAGCTTTCCCAGCCAGCTTTCATGAAATTTTCTTTCTGGACTGAGAATGAGTTTTAACTTCTTGATTTATGACTTATCCTTTCTAAGAAACTACTCCACAGGTTAAGAAGAGAGGGAAAGGTAAGATTAAAATCTTCCCAATTTTAAGGTGATAAATGCACACACACACACAAACACAAACACACACACACACACACACAAATCTTTTAGGTTCAAGCAAATGGTGACAACTTGCATTATTATGCCATGATTTAAAAGGCATATGGGTGTTTGCTTTTCAGACTTGCAGTGTATGCTTGGATTTCCCTCCAACAACCTGAGTCAAATGCCTCCCTCATCCCTAGTTAGCATCAGCCTGACCTAGCTATAAATTAGACATGGAAAAGTGAGCTGTAAAAGGAAAAAGGCTTGCAAACCCTTAAGTGAACCTCCAAACACCCCAAACTCCTCCCAAAAGATTCTGCAATGAAAATCACCTCCATATCATCCCTCTTCCCGGGACACCCTAATCGAAAGAACTATTCCAAAGGGAGTCTTCATTGCCCTGATAGATTGATATAAAATCCTTTAAATGGCAATTGTCTTCTTTTGATGAGTCCCACACAAGCTGGCTTAGTGATGAATGTCATCACAGGCTACTACTTTTAGTACTTCTCTCCCAAACTTAGATTGGACTTTTTTTGATAATGTGCAAAGATGTTAGCTTTATTCTTTTTCAGTACCTGCAGTCTAGAGCAGTAACTTCCATTTATGCCTTTTTTATTTGCATAAATGAAGTGAGCCACTTATCCCAAAGACAGCTTTTATATTGTATGAGATTTTTGTATTTGAAAACTTTCTTTTGTAAATCATATTTTCTATTTTTTTTCCTTTAGGAAGTGTTTATTTGTTTCTTCTTAAGAAGAAATAAACTTCTTTAAGTTATTTTAGTGGACCAACTTCTCTTTTACTCTACTCTTAAACTGCTTATTCCAGCAACAAATGTCTCTGTTATGTTTCTGTTCCAAGTAATCAATGTTAAGCATAACCATATTCAAATAGCAACTTTTGTGATAATGATGATTTACAACCAGTACTTTCCTCCACGAGTTCAAGCTGGCTTTCACAGGAATCATCCTTCATTTTTTTCTCTGCATCTCCAATTCCATCTGGTAGCCTAGAATGGCTTGTCCAAAGTCATGTGAGTGAGTTTCTATGGGTAAGATTGAACTTGAACCTCAATCTTTCTGATTGTAGTCCAAAGTCTTAATCAATACTACATGCACTGCCTCTCAGTACTAAGCATCCTTAAGCCATTTATAGAGAAATGCTGACATTCACTTAAAAACACTTTATGCTTTGGAAGGCAACAAATAGGAACTGCTTCAAAACATTACAATCCTGGTTAAAGGTCCAGTCAGCTGTGTAATTTTCTAGAACACCTACTCACAGTGTGCTACTTTCGCCAACAGTATACTCTGCTATACATATGCTTAATCTTCTCTTTTCACCCTGTGATATTGTTTTATTTGGAAAAAAAAATCCCCCTTAGATTCCTTTCCTCCAGAGTTATTTTTTCTGTTGGCAAACTAATCATATGTGGATGGCATTGAGTTGGGTTTTTTTTTTACACAATAATTAATAGGTAGTGTTGGAATTCGCTGTCAATATAGAGTGAAAGCCAACTGAGGACAGGCTGCAGCAAATGGAAAAGAGCCTTTGGCATACATGTTTGGAGAATAATCCTCACCCAATCCTTCTTGAGAACATAGCATTGGTGAAAATGGACAGGGAAAGAGTGCCATGAGATAAAGGAGCCAATGGATGCTAACTGGTAAAGTAGCAAGTGAACAGGCTCTCCCATTTTCCTTCCCTGCACTTTCATGTCTTTTCCTTTGCCATCTGTTTTTTTATACCTTAATCTGCTGAGTTTTCCTGCTCACTATCCAATAATCAAGCAGTCAACAATACTCCAGTCAAGGAACTACCAAAGAAACAATCAAATAATAAACAACAGCCTAATCAAGCAACCAACAAGAACATTTCCACCAACAACAGGCAAGCCACTTGCCTATAAACACAAGAGAAAACTCTACTCCCTTCTAGCACTGATGATGTTACTTGGTTGGGTAACAAAACAACTGCAAGAAAATAGCCAAGCTCAGAGAATACCAAGGTCCCCAATCCTGAGCTGCAAATATTCTCTTCTATTTGTGTCACTAAGAATGCTTAGTCCGCATCACTTTGGGTACCTAAACAATGTGCATCTGCAGACATTAGGGGATACTTAAATCTGTGTTAATGTGTGGCTATTACTGTTCTAAGCATCCTAAGGGACAGCATGTGAAGAATTATATTGGGACTGCAGTCTAGGATGATCCTGTATCATTGGGCAGCATAGTAGAGTCATCTCAAAGAAAAGATCACATGCCTGTGAAAGGCAGCTGGGCCAAACATTACACTGAACTCATTGCAAAGGGCTTGGGGAGGGAGGCAGGGTACACACTGTACTTAATCCAGGGGAGGGACAAAAACCCAGCTGTAAACTAACATTTCTTCTGATATCTAGTTAATAAGCTGCTCCCCTGATACATCTTGGACCTTAGTGACAGCAAAGTCAAAACATCAGCTTGAATGTGCTGGATTAGTTAGGAAGAATGATGGAATCAAACATACATTTTTGTACATCTTTCAAAGCCACACAAGATCCATCCGTTTATTGTATTGTATTTCCCCATTTTTTCCCATAATGAACCCCTCTTCTCTCCCCCCACCACGCACACACATTGCTAAAACTCTGGTTCAATTATTGTGATTTTTTTTTTAACCTCCAAAATCAGAGCCTATATTTTTAAAATAAAAATACAAATCTGGGTTTGGTTAAACTTCCTCTGCCACTTCTGGCACTTGTCGTCAAAATATAAAAGAATGGAATAGAGGGGTGGAAATGCTAATTAGCCCCTGTCAGAATTCCTGCTGCTGATGAAAGAATTCACAGTATGCAAATCAGGCTGAAGCTACTCTGAGTGTGTCAGGCCTTACTTCTACTGATAGAAATTGACAATCTCTGGGTTAAAAGGTAAAAGATGATCTCTCCCCTTTCTTTTTCACAATGCTGTTGTCTTTTTACTCGGACTAGCCTAAGGTGCTTGAGTTAATAAAAGAAATTAGAAAATCCAAGCAGATCTTTTTTATATTAATTACACAGACTTTGCTTGGCAGCCTTTTCTTTTATTCAGGCTAAAATGAGGATTAGTGGCTTCAAAACAGACCTGGATTTTACATAGGGCAAATGTCTGTTGAGATGCATGTTAAGGAAAAAAAGAAAGGTTGTTTATTCAAAACAATATCACAGGCTTTGATAACTTTAAATCAAGAGATTGGGAAGATGAATGACTCATTCAGGAATTGTTTGAATCAGTGCAATAGAATTTACAAAGAGGAAAAATCATGTAGTAACATTACTGCTGCTAACAGTAGCAGCAGAAACAACAACAACAGCAGCAAGGTATGTGATATTTACATGCTATATTAAGCCACAGAGCTAAATAATTCCTCAGCTGGATAGCAGAGAAGCCAACAGAGAAAATGAAGGTGAAAATATTCATAGCATTTCCTCCGTTCTGTCTCAGGGTTCATTATAAGCGCTCATATAAGGAAGGTCAGTATTTCAGATGGAATGTGGATCATATACTGTCTTGTATTTGAATGACTGTAAAGATGAAGTCTAGTTTAAAAATAAACATCTCTAAGAAGAAAGATCACCATCATTCTGAGCAGCCACCTCAGGTCATCTGGTCACTGTCTTCTATGGCAACGTATTTCTTTTTGAATGACAATAAGTATTTCTGTATGTGCGTCTGTAAATATAATGTAGAACAGCAATGCAAACTGGCCCAAAGCTCCTATGATAGAATTGTTTGGCTATGCCTTTCCTTCAATTGGGAAGGGGCACGTTAATACTGTACATGTGTGAAGTAGTCCTCACTTGCAGAACTGCCTTCAGTGAAGATAGGCAGGATGACAACTGTGGCAACTTAATCAAAACCACATCCTTTTGGTATGTACGTGCACATGTACAAAAGGGATGCAGCTTTAAACACAGCCATAATTGCCCTCTCTCTGCTGATGTAATTACCTGCTGATGATATAAAGACGTAGTGTGGAAATTAGATGAAAGAAAGTTATATGTTATCCAGACTTGAAAGGAGGAATTGGACAGCATTTGAGAGCTAGCACACATTCGTTGCATGCTGAAAACCCCAGCTTTAATCCTAGTTATCACCAGTTAAAACAATCAGCTCTCAGGTAATATGGAAAATGCTTATCTTCCTAAAAATCAAGAGAAGTGTGGTCATTCAAGAATGGGATGCTAGACAAGATGGAATGGATAATTTGACCTGATATAATTCAACTGCCTACTTGTCCATATCAAGGGCATTGTGCACTGTGCTTCTAATTCTGTAATTCTGAATTGGCTATCAAAATGGTATAACAATAGCCCCCTGAAGACAATATTCACTCCCCAGCTTCTGCTATCAGAAACATCTGGAATTGCTTGTTGCTGATGTGACTGTATTACAAATTACATGTTGAATATTTATTTGGGGAGCCTGGTTTGTCTAGGTCCATTTTGTAGCTGACCACCTACCTTCTTGCTCCCCCTACTGGATTTTTTTTTCATGGTTTAAGACTATCGGAAGAGTCAAAAATATGTATGGAAAATATGTTATAATAATTACTACAGACAAGCTATAAGAGGCACAAAGTGTTCATAAAAGATCAAGACAGATGAATTTTCTTAATAAGTGGCTAAAACATCATTGGAATTTCCGGAGCTATTTTGCTGCTCAAGGGTTTTCAATGCAACACTCTGATGATAGAAGAACCACTTCTATCAAATATTAAGCTACTGTAAATTTACTATAATTGAATAATTTGCCTCTTAGCTTTGGTTCACTGTAGCAAGGTTTTCATCACTAAGTGATCATTCTGCAGTCTGTTTCAATATATATCATGTCAGACAAGCCTCATATATAGTACCATTTAAGATTTAGCAATTCCAAAGCCAAGAGACCTTGTAAAAGATCTGGATGATTGACCATAAAGTATGCACATATTTAGTCATATTAAATTACGATTAGAGCTGTGAGCTTTAAATTTAAATACAAAATTGATAAATCTTTGCTACTTTAGAAAAGTACAGTCCTTTTCAACTCAAATCAAAGATGAGACAAGATGCAAACTTAAGAACAAATGGCTTGGTGTTTATTTAAAATAGATGAATTCTCATCTACCTAAGTTTGTTTCCAGTCTGGATACAATCTGAAAATCAGAGCCATAAAATATTTAGCCCTTAGACATGAGCAAGGCAATCCAGTCAGTCATGAGTTAATAAATGAGAGGCAGTACACCTACCTTGATTTAATCAGGAATTCCTTTCTGGAATACTTCAAAAGGAACCTCATTGCAGCAGGTGACACAGTGTACAATCAGAGCTACCTATTATGTGGTCTTACTATAAATTACATTTGATGTTCTTTGAAAGCATGAAGTAACATGTTTCCATTATTTTGGCAACTTTGGGTCAATATATAAACCAGGGTCTTAGATTTATCTTGTTAGATCACATACAGGATTTGACCCAAGGAGTTTGCAGAGAAAATTGTCCCTGGTACCAATAAAATTATTTATGCAGAGATATCTCCATTTAGACTATTATCAGAATACTTCCAGAATTACCCTTGACTGGCCTTTTCTTAGATACTGTGTTCTGACCCACTTTAAACAAAGTCTGGATATAAAACTGTATAAATTTTCTGGGAAGTATTTGCACATCATTGAATTGACATTTGTCACTACACAGCTATTTCTATTAAACTCCTTTTAGGAGTTTAATAGAAGGACCCAAAAAATGGTTTTACATGATGGCTGATTTCTTAGAGTTCAAAAATAGTTGGATTTTGTTTTGATTTGTAATGACATCCATAAGTTAGAACTTTTGAAATAAGATTTGAACTTTTTAAAGTAGAAGTGAAATTTAATGAAGAGCCTGAACCTCAAAAGAAAAAAAAACTCAGGTTGTATGACAAAGCTGTTTATGACTGGAAGATGAAGAAGACAGTTAGAAGCTGGGTAAGGAGGCAATTAGGATGCTACTCAAAGGAGTCAGACAAACAACTAGATTGGGTTGATTGTCTGTTTGGCAGACAGCAGCTGGGAGGTTTGCAGTGACCAGAAAGATTACAAAGGCAATAGGGGATGGTGTAGAGAAACATTAGCTTATGAAAGTAAATAGACCAGCGAAATACTGTGGACATGGTATACTTAGACTTCAGCAAATAGATCACAACCTTCTTCTTGGTAAGCTAGAAAAATGTGAGATAGACAGCATTTGTAACTGGCTGACAAACCATACTCAACGAGTAGTCCTTAATGGTACTACATCTACATGGAGGGAAGTAAGCAGTGGGGTGCCACAGGGTTCCATCTTAGGCTCAATATCTTCACAAACAACTTAGATGAGGGAATAGAAGGGGAACTCATGAAATTTTCAAATAAGCTGGCAGGAATAATCAACACCCCAGAAGACAAGCTCAGGATCCAAAAGTATCTTGATAGACTTGAACAATGGACCCTGAAGTAGCCGAAGGACCACTCGGGACGACAGGCTAGTAACAACAGGTTTATTTAAGAGCAAGGCAACATAGAATAACTTGTCCGGCTTTTATAGCCGGCAGCTGGTCGCGAGGACCAATCAGAAGTGTTTATTTTGGCGCCGTGTCAGACAGGGACCAATCAGCGTCGTCTTCTTCTGACAGCTCCGGCTTCCGCGTGGCTTGGTGTTTTGACAGCCGCGAGCTGTCAGTGGTCGCGCCTGCGCTGTGCGGTGGATGCTTGACAGCTCAGGCTTCCTCGTAGTCCGGAGTTTGACAGCCGCGAGCTGTCAGTGGTGGCGCCTGCGCTGTGCGGGGAACTTTGACAGCTGTCAAAGTTCCCGCGTGTTTTTTCTGTCAGGAGGCTTTTCGTTTATACTCTTTGATGCTGCCGTATTATTGACTGTTAACATATAAGCATATCTATTAATGGCTTTTTACATATATATAACACACCCCTTACCCCTCCCCTGGTTCGTTCCTTCCCTCTGGAATGTTTGAACCTGCCCAGTGATAGTCTTTTAGGTAGGTGGGTGGTCTTCGATTTCTGGTTGAGCGGCGAAGGGGTGGAGGGTGGTCTGGTTCTGGTCCTTCGTTTTGGTGTTCTTCTTCCTGGTTTGGGATAGGCGGCATTTCCGGTGGGGGTTGTATGTCGGCTCTGGTTGGTTGCTCAGAGATGTGTGGTGGTTGTCTGGGTCTGAGCTGATCAATATGGCGGCGTATGTTGCCCTGTGCTTGCGTAGCTATAAGGTATGAGATGGGTCCTGTTTGTTTTATTACTGTCCCTTGGACCCACTTGTTTTTATCTGTGTATGATCGTGCCCAAATCAATTGACCTGGGTTGAGTGTGCGGGCGGGGTGGGGGTGCTGTTTTTCTTCTGGATAAGTATCGGGGTGCAGTCTGTCCAGACGTGTTATTAGCCTTCTCCCCCATCTTAATTCCGCCGGTGATTTGCCGGTCTTGGAGCATGGTGTTGTGTGTTGTGCTAAGAGGAACTGGCTGAGGCGCCTCTGCCAGTTTCCTTCAACAAATTTTTTTAACGCTTCTTTTGTGGATCGAACCATAATTTCAGCCATTCCGTTCGACGATGGGTGGAACGGCGCCGACGTGACCAGCCTAATACAATTCCTCATAGCGAAGATCTGAAATTCACGAGAGGTGAATTGAGGTCCGTTGTCAGAAACTATGGTGTCAGGTAGGCCGTGTGTAGCGAATATTTTTCGTAAAGCTTGAATAGTGGCTTGGGACGTTCTTTTTCTAAGGGGTGTGACTTCCAGCCATTTAGAGTGGCTGTCTACTACAATTAAGAAACTTTGGCCCTGGATGGGACCTGCAAAATCTATATGTATACGTGACCAAGGGTTCCTTGTCGTCTCCCATTTATGGATTGGTGCCTGGGGTGGGTCATTCCTGGTCTCTTGACAGGTATAACACCCGCTCACATATTTTTCTATTTGTTTATCTATGCCTGGCCACCACACATAACTTCTAGCCATCGCCTTCATTTTTACAATTCCAGGGTGTCCTTCGTGTAAAATTTGTAATGTTTGGTCAATGTTTTTCTCTGGTATGATGACCCTATTTCCCCACAGCAGGCATCCTCTATGTGTTGAGATCTCATTTTTCCTGTTATAATAAGGTTGGAATTGAGGTTGTGGATTTTGAGCTGGCCATCCTGTTGTGGCCCATTTGAGGATTCTGGCAAGTATTTTATCTTTGGCTGAATTATTAGCTATAATGTTTGCAGTCAGGGGGCATTCTGGAAGTTGGGAGATTGCTAAAATCTGGGTGGCTGGGGCTGGGTCTGCGTCCCTGGATTGTATGGGCAGTCTGCTGAGGCAGTCAGCATGTCCCAATTCTTTACCTGGTTTATGTATTAGTTGATAGGAATAGGCTGCTAAGAATGTTGACCATCTTAAAATCCTGGGAGAGAGAATTTGTGGAGTAGTTTTGTTCCAAGTGAATATGCCTAGCAGGGGTTTGTGATCCGTAAAAATAGTAAATGGTCTTCCATACAGGTAATCATGAAATTTTTTGACCCCTGCTACTATTGCTAGGGCTTCCCTGTCGATTTGTGCATAGTTTCTTTCAGCTTTGGTCAGAGTGCATGAATAGAAGGCTATGGGTCTTTGTGTACCGTCCTTAAATATGTGACTTAAGACAGCCCCGATTCCATAGGGAGAGGCATCGCAAGCGATGCATATTGGGGTGTCCTCTCTGAAAAGGGTGATAGTTGAACTGTGACAGATAATCTTTTTTAACGATTGGAAGCTATTCTCGTGATCTTTGGTCCAGGACCAAGTTGTACCCTTGTCTAGGAGTCTATGCAGAGGCTCCGCAATAGTGGCCTTATGGGGGATGAAGGCATGGTAGAAGTTTAACAATCCTAAAAAGGATTGCAGCTCTTGTTTATTTCTAGGGCTGGGTGCGGTCTGGATAGCCTGAAGTTTTTCTGAGGTGGGGTGAATGCCCTGGCTATCTATTTTATACCCTAGGAATTCAGTGGATGTGACTCCAATAGAGCACTTTTCCCGCTTAAGTTTAAGGCCGGCTTCTCTGAGTCGGCTCAGCACAGCTGACAGCCTGTCAGCTAAGTTCGCTTCGTTTTCTCCGGCGATGAGAACATCGTCGAAATAGGGGCAGACCCCGGGTATTCCCTTCAGGGTCTTTTCCATGATACCCTGAAATATACCCGGGGCCGCCGATATGCCGAATTGGAGCCTCTTTACCTTAAAGGCACCGCGGTGGGTGACAATTGTCTGGGCCTCCGCCGTGTCCTCAGTGACAGGCAGCTGCAAATACGCCTGTGTGAGATCAAGCTTGGCGAAAAGGGTGCCAGAGCGGATGGAAGCAAATACGTCCCTTACCGCTGGCACCGGATAGGCATGGGGGCTGAGGGCTAGGTTGACTGTCGCCTTATAATCAGCGCACAGTCTCACTTCACCATTAGGTTTGATTGGGGTGACAATAGGGGTCTCCCAGGTTCCCCCTTCTGTTGGCTCAAGCACCCCTAGTCCTACGAGGCGATCAAGTTCGTTCTCGATTTTTTCTTTAAGGGCAAAAGGTACCCTCCTGGCTCTTATCTTAATTGGTTGGATTGCAGGGTTTAGCTGTAAGGAGATGGGGGGACCCGTGTATTTCCCTAAAGTGCCATCGAAAACGTCGGCGAACTTGTCGCAAACGGCTTCTAGGCTGGGTGTTAGAATGGTGTTAACCCCTGTTAAAGCGATGCCTAGTGGACTGAACCAGTTTAGTCCTATCAAATTGGTGCGGTTCCCTGGTGTAACTAAAACCTCCAGGGGACCCTTGAACCCCTTGTACTGCACTACGACCTTGGCTTTCCCTTCCAACGGAATGGGGGTCTTCTGGAAGTCAGCTAGGTGTACCTGAGTTTGTTTCAGGGGAATTTGTCCTCGGCCTTTCTGACAGATCTCCTGATAGGTTGTCAGCGAAATTAAGGAAACGGCTGACCCAGAATCTACTTCCATGTGGCAGGGCACCCCCTGAATTCTGACCCAAATCTTAACCTTAGAGCTTATGCTGTTTACCCTGTCCACTGTCTCTACCAGGGGCCCTGGGTGGGGTTCTCTGCTGGCCTGGGCAGCCGGCCTACCTGGGGGGTTTGCCTCCACCTCATTGATGTTGTCCCGGCCCTTGCTGCGGCACACCGGCTTGATGTGGCCAGTCTTCCCGCAATTGTGGCATTTCGCGTTCCTAAAACGGCAACTTCCTCGGGCATGATTGCCCCCGCAGCTGGCACAGGCGGCTCGTTGCTCGTAACGCGGTGGTGGCGGTGGAGGGTTCCTGGACCCCCGGCGGTCCGACGTTTTGCCCCTTCTCGGCTGTCGGTGCTCCATTCGGCGCTGTAGGGCTTCTCCGTCGGTGAAATCTACCGACTCTCCGCTGTCGCTGAAGGCTGCGCTTTCCTGGTAGACGGTTGCGGGGGTCTCTGGGGTCGTGTTGGTCGGCTTCTTCTTGTGGCTGTGTTCGTATGCCATGATCTCCCTGGTCAGCTCGGCCAGGTTCATGTCGGGTTTGGACGTCAGTTTTTTCTGTAGCTTCTCGTCCCTCAGACCGATCACCACCTGGTCTCTGATGCGGTCTTCCAGGTCGGGGAAGCAGCAGTTCCTTGCGGCGTGTCTGACCCCGGCGATGAACTCGTTGGCGGGCTCGTCCGGCCGTTGTTTCTTTTGTGCGAATTGCACCCGCCAGTACAGTTCTGATCGAGCCGGCATGTAGTATTTGCTCAGCTGGTCCACCAAGTCCGTGTAGGAGACTTCAGTGATGGGCACTGGGCTGAACAACCCGACGGCTGCATCGTACACCGGGGCGCCGCTGATGTACAGCAGAGCAGCGGCCTTTGCTCGGTCGTCAGTGATTTTACTGACGAGGAGGAATCCCTCAACTTGGCCGAGGTGTGATTGCCATCTCTCGGGATGGCGGGTATCAAACTCCCTCACACGGCCGAAGTTTGCCATGTCGTCCGGTCCTGGGTTGCTCCGATGGAAGTTAAAACTTCCGTGACAGCTCTTGCCGGGAACTTTCTTCCTCGGCCGTGACTTCAGCTCCGGAGCGATCCCACCTTCGTCGCCAGTGAAGTAGCCGAAGGACCACTCGGGACGACAGGCTAGTAACAACAGGTTTATTTAAGAGCAAGGCAACATAGAATAACTTGTCCGGCTTTTATAGCCGGCAGCTGGTCGCGAGGACCAATCAGAAGTGTTTATTTTGGCGCCGTGTCAGACAGGGACCAATCAGCGTCGTCTTCTTCTGACAGCTCCGGCTTCCGCGTGGCTTGGTGTTTTGACAGCCGCGAGCTGTCAGTGGTCGCGCCTGCGCTGTGCGGTGGATGCTTGACAGCTCAGGCTTCCTCGTAGTCCGGAGTTTGACAGCCGCGAGCTGTCAGTGGTGGCGCCTGCGCTGTGCGGGGAACTTTGACAGCTGTCAAAGTTCCCGCGTGTTTTTTCTGTCAGGAGGCTTTTCGTTTATACTCTTTGATGCTGCCGTATTATTGACTGTTAACATATAAGCATATCTATTAATGGCTTTTTACATATATATAACACAGACCCTATCTGACAAAATGAAATTTGATGTGGAGAAAAGCAAGGTTTTACACCTTAGCAGGAAAAACCAAAGGTACAAGCACAGATTAGGTGAAACCTAGCTCAAAAACAGTAACTGTGAGAGGGACCTTGTAGTCCTAGTGGACGCTCACTTAAATATGAGCCAGCAGTGTGCAGCAGCTGCCAAAGAAGCTAATACAATCCTTGGTTGTATAAACAGAGGCATAGAATAAAAAATCATATGAAGTATTAGTACCACTTTATAAAACCTTAGTAAGACCACACCTGGAATACTGCATCCAGTTTTGGTCATCACACTACAAAAAAGATGTTGAGACTTTGGAAAAAGTGCAGAGAAGAGCAACTAAGATGATTAAAGACCTGGAGATTAAAACATATGGAGAATGGTTGCAGGATAAGTATAAGACTGAGATCACAGTTATTCAATGAGTTCAGATCACACAATACAGTTTTGAAGCTTTGAACAATTGTCATTAGTTTGGCAAGCAGGTCCAAAAGACTGGATGGAGCTACAGTACAAGTGTTGTATATATTGATAGAATAAGAGAATAACAGAAATGGAAGGTACCTTGGAGGTCTTCAAGTCCAATCCCCTGCTCAGGCAGGAAACCCTATACCATGGATCAGCAACCTGAAACAGTGAAAGAGCCACTCGGAACTGGTTCCCTCACAAAAGGAAAAACTGGGAGCCGCAAAAAATGTGTGCACATGCGTGTACATGCGTGCATGCGCAGAACAGGGTTGGACTGAAGAGTGGAGCCAAGGTGAGATATGCACCTACCCTGCATATTTGAATTGATTGGTTGAACTTTTTTAGTCCTGCATTTTTTTTTGACTGCACATGGCAGAGGACTGGGAGCCGCAGGAGACGGCTGAAAGAGCTGAATGCGGCTCCGGAGCCACAGGTTGCAGACCTGTGCCCTATACCATTGCAGACAAATGGTTGTCCAATCTCTTGTTAAAATAAGCATGACAAGCATGAGAACTCCAAAAGAAAATCTCATCCTGGATAGGAAACTGAGAATCATAGAGGTTGGCTTGTTGTTGGAGTGGGAGAATAATAGGGTGGTCTAGGAATCCTTATATCTAGGTGAAATTAAGATGTGGGAGGCAGAGCTATAGAAGTTAATAAAAAGTAGAATGTGAAGATTATGGTGGAATGGACACTAGTGTCAAATTAGAAGGGAGGGTGAATGTAATAGTCAGTGCTTTCTTTGTAAAAGAAAAAGATGCCGGAACTCACACATGTCATACAACCCACCTTGCCTACCCTACAAGGTTCCATCCAAAAAAGGTGCCGGAACTCCGTTCTGAGCACTCTGTGTGAAAAAAAAAAGCCCTGGTAATTGTGATCCATGGGGATTGTGGAGGTGGGTTGGGACTGGGGATAGAAAGGCTAAGGAAGAATCAAGAGGACACAATATGGAAGATGAATATATTGAAGTAGTGATGGGTCAGGGGAGATACAGAGAAAAGGAGAGGGCTAATTGGTAACTATTTCCAGTTCTGCCTCATTTAAGGATATAGATGTCCAAATTGCTATGCTAGTAAGTGCCAGCAATTGCCTATATAAAATAAGACAACAAATGTCCATGACTTTATTGTAGACAAGCATGCAGATCCAATGTATATTATTGAAACCAGGCTGGAGGAGAGTGACAATCATCCAGTTTTGGGCCTGCAGCAACTATATTAAGATATGGGAAGTGAGGAAATGATGACTGCACAGGAAGATCTGATATTCCTAGTAAAGAGATAACCAGCTATGACTGTCTGTTTGTGATGTTGCGATAGCAGGACGAATAATCATGCATGCATACCATTTATATTTCTTCATGGAGCTGTTTTTTTAACCCCTTCTCTTGAAGCTTGTCATGGCTACCTTGGCAATCAGATTTTTGTCTGAAGTGACAGCTGGTCTAATGCACATGGTCAATAATACTTTAGATCTGGTCTAAAGTTCTTATTTGTTTATTTAGTTTTTAAAAATTCTACACCACCCATCTCACCTCACTCTGGGCAGTGTAAAGTACTTTGATGCTTGTGACTGATTATTAATCCTTAGTTGGTAGTTGGTAACTAGTCTTGGCCCAGGGGCCAAGATGAAACATCTGAGGTTTTTTCCTTCCTTCTCCTTCTCCTTCTCCATCATCATCATCATCATCATCATCATCATCATCATCATCATCATCATCATCATCATCATCATCACAAGTACTACTATTACTACTGCATCTGCAGTTTCCCAATCAGCTTCCTTCTTGAAGGGTGAGGCTTAAAGTATTGGACAATACCAGAATACCAGATTAGAGAAGACTAGTTATTGAATTACTGATATCAGGAATTCTCTAGACTGATCTAACTGATCTAAAGCATGTGTGCACATTTCCTAACATACATACCCTTATTTTCTTTCCAAATAGTCTTTTTGCCATTGCTAGCATTAACTTTCTCTAAATATCACTTTTTTATATTTATACATTTTTTTTGCTTTTCCATACATCATAAACAGTGTTTTTCAAGAAAATAAAATTATGCCACCCTATTAGAAACATGAGTGCAGCCAAGAGTGTTAAAGCACTTGTTGATTACATCAAAATTGCCTAAGACAACACTGACTATTTCATTGAGTTAATTCAGCTGTAGGATCTAGGTTGACTCAGCCTTCCATCCTTCCAAGGTTAGTAAAATGAGGACCCAGATTGTTGGGGAAAATATGTTGACTCTGTAAACTGCTTAGAGAGGGCTGTAAAAGGACTGTAAAGCAGTATATAAGTCTAAGTGCTATTGCTATCTGAAAGACATTGATAGAAATAGCATTGGTATGTTCAGAAATATCTTTAAGATTAATATAATGCCAAACTTGACTGTGTTTAAAGATGAAAAATAGACCTATGAAGGATGAGAAATGGCAGTAAATGGCAATTTGTCAATACTGCTAATGGATGTTCTTGCTTTGACAACAGATGGAAATGTAGCCATCTTTTCTCTTTTGCTTTTAGAGTTAGATGATGCTGGGAGGGGAGATGTGGATGAGAGTCCAGTTAGTCATAACAACAATAATTCAGCAGCAGGAATCAAGGTTATTGCACCCAGAGCTGATAAAGATTTGGCAGACTGGAGAGCTGGGGAGAAAGCCCGTGCTTCAAGCTAATTGGGGAATGTGATTTATGACTGTTAATTGGAGGAGGGAATTGTGCTTTCCTACTTTGTGCCCAGGGGAGGGGAATTAATTTTTTGGCTTTAACTATGTAGTGCCAATACTTTGTTTCTCAAATAAAAGATTCTTTAAGGTAAACAATGCTTTGAAGTTCTTTAAAGAGTTACATCTGTTGGAACCATGACAGATATTTGGCATAGATCGCTCTATAGGGTTGTCAGCCTGTATCAAATGCACACATTTTGAGAGCCACTTTGATACAGTGTTTGAGGTGCTGGACTAGAAATGTGGAGGAATAGTGTTCTTGTTTTTTCTTAGGCACAGAATCAGGTGGGGTGACTTTGGGCCAGTCACTCTCTCTTAGTCCAACCCATCTGACAGTTTATTGTGGAGAAAACAGGACGGAACACTCTGTAGGTTGCTTTGAACTGCCCAAGATAAGGGTGGAATATAAATCTTGTTGTTGTTAGCTGCGAAGTTGTGTCCGACCCATTGCAACCCTATGGACAACATTCCTCCAGGCCTTCCTGTCCTATACCATCTTCTGGAGTCCATTTAAGCTCACGCCTACTGCTTTAGTGACTCCATCCAGCCACCTCATTCTCTGTCGTCCCCTTCTTCTATTGCCCTCGATCTTTCCCAACATTAGGCTCTTCTCCAGTGAGTCCTTCCTTCTCATTAGGTGGTCAAAGTATTTGAGTTTTAGCTTCAGGATCTGGCCTTCTAAAGAGCAGTCAGGATTGATCTCCTCTAGGACTGATCGGTTTGATCACCTTGCAGTCCAAGGGACTCACAGGAGTCTTCTCCAGCACCAGAGTTCAAAGGCCTCCATTCTTTGGTGCTCAGCCTTTCTTATGGTCCAACTTTTACTGCCATACATTGCAACTGGGAAGACCATAGCCTTGACTATACACACTTTCGTTGACAGGGTGATGTCTCTGCTTTTTAGTGTGCTGTCTAGATTTGCCATGGCTTTCGTCCCCAGGAGCAAGCGTCTTTTAATTTCTTGGCTACAGTCCCCATCTGCAGTGATCTTGGAGCCCAGGAAAATAAAATCTGTCATTACCTCCATTTCTTCCCCATCTATTTGCCAGGAATTGAGAGGGCCAGATGCCATGATCTTGGTTTTCTTAATGTTAAGTTTCAACCCAGGTTTTGCACTCTCCTTCTTCACCCGCAACAAGAGGCTCTTTAGTTCTTCTTCACTTTCTGCCATTAGAGTGGTATCATCTGCGTATCTTAGGTTGTTGATATTTCTTCCGGTAATCTTAATTCCAACTTTTGATTCATCTAGCCCTGCCTTTCTCATGATGTGCTCTGCATATAAGTTAAATAGGCAGGGCGACAGTATACAGCCTTGCCAGAGTCCTTTCCCAATTTTGAACCAATCAGTGGTTCCATGTCCAGTTCTCACTGTTGCTTCTTGACCCGCATATAGGTTTCTCAAGAGACAAATAAGATGGTCTGGTACTCCCATCTCTTTAAGAACTTGCCACAGTTTGTTATGATGCACACAATCAAAGGCTTTAGCATAGTCAATGAAGCAGAAGTAGATGTTTTTCTGGAACTCCCTAGCTTTCTCCATGATCCAGCGTATGTTGGCAATTTGATCTCTAGTTCCTCTGCCTCTTCGAAATCCTGCCTGTACTTCTGGTAGTTCTCAATCCACATACTGCTGAAGTCTAGCTTGTAGGATTTTAAGCATGACTTTACTAGCATGAGAAATGAGTGCAATGGTTCGATAGTTTGAACATTCTTTGGCACTGCCTTTCTTTGGAATTGGAATGTAAACTGATCTTTTCCAATCCTGTGGCCACTGTTGAGTTTTCCAAATTTGCTGGCAAATTGAGTGTAGCACTTTTACTGCATTGTCTTTTAAGATTTTGAATAGCTCAGCTGGAATACTGTCACCTCCACTAGCTTTGTTGTTGCTCAGCTTTTCTAAGGCCCACTTCACTTCACATTCTAGGATGTCTGGCTCGAGGTCAGTGACCACCTCATTGTGATTATCTGGGACATTAAGCTCATTCTTGTATAGTTCTTCTGTGTAATATATAAATATAAATCTAGTAAACAAATAAAATAAATTTATGTTTGGATTTTTCACCAAATCCATGAAGATCTATGGAGCCAATGGGAATGGAGATTTTGGTTTGGCAATGGAAACAAATTTGTTTTTAGGATATGTGGAATCTATTTCACCTATGAATAGAAATAAAAATAAGAGTATTAATATGAAATATATCAATGTTTCAAAAATAATACTATAAATGTTTAATATATACTGCTCAAAAAAATAAAGGGAACAGAAAATAAGACATCCTACTATTAAATAGAGTACATTGTGTTGTTTAAGTGTTCCCTTTATTTTTTTTGAGCAGTATATATAATATTAATTTAATATAATTAATTATATTTAATATTAAATAATATTAAAAAGAGAAATAGAAGAATAATGTGGTTTTTAAATTTGTCCTCTGAAAATTGAATGTTCAAGATTGTTGGTATTACTCCTGGATTGAGTGACCTCATGCCACAATCCCTTCCCTTCCTTTCCCTTCCCTTCCCTTCCCTTCCCTTCAGCTCTCTCCAAGAATCTGAACTACTAATGTTCAAAGCAAATTGGCAGTAGATATGAGTCAATGGAATTTAAGGTGGGCTGGCCTTAGTGAAAAGTGAGTGAAATCATAATAATTAAACATAATTATGGATCTTATTCAAAGATGAAAAATTAACTGGTGGTGATGGATTTTGACAAAAAATCCTAGGAGGCAGGGAATCTGTAATACTTGATATTTTTGGCTCAGAATTGAAACAATTCTTGCTGTAACATATCACAAAATGGAATGAGTAGATTACAATAAACAGTGAGACTTCTGGGGAAAAATGAATCTGAAAAAAAATCATCAAAAAAGGTGAAATAATGCAATAATACTTGTATATTTACAAAAATAGTTTCCTTAGCTTGATTCTTCATATTATACCAGATTTTGAGATTTCTTCTTCCTTGCTGGTCACTGTTGTCAGTTTTGGGTGAATATTAAAAAATACAGTAAATCTGAGGGAATCAAGTTTTATTATTGTCATTTCAGCAGTATTCAAAACTTATTATCTTGAAGGATTTCTCTAAATTAGCAATATTTATAGGCTCAGAGAAGAAATGCAATTTCAACTCATCTATTTATATATTGATCATAATAATGAGTGCAATCAACAATTAGAGCTGTTGTGAAATATTACTGACATTACACATGAACACACACACACCCCAACACACACACAAACATGCCCATGCCCATTAAAAGGAATCACAATCATGGATGTGTTATGTGTGCAATATTCTGCTTTGACATTTTAATATTTTGCTTTGACACCCTCTAGCATTTCTTTGGCCAACAATGTCAGATAGAAAGATGAAAATACATTTACATATGTGTTTGCAAAACCATCAGTCTTGAAGTGATGCATTTGAATCGTTAAATGAAAAACTCATGAAATAGTCCCATATGTAAAATGGAAATGCATAAAATGTTTTTATTTAAACATTCAGATGCCCAAAACTTTTAATAATAATAGTAATTCCTTTTTTTACTCTGTACATTTATTTGAGGGTATTAGGAAGCAGAGGTGGGTTTTTTAAAAAAAATCAGTATGAAAGTATCTTTCCTGCCACACATGTGTATCTGTCCAGAAAGGTATATAGTGGCAGATGCTTCATTACAAGAAACACAAGTAGCAATAAATAAGTCAAGGAAAGGAAGGAGGCAAAGAGGAAGGAAGGAAGATTATTGGAAAACATATGGAATATTTTATATGTATTATATATGAATATCCAGGAAATAGGAAAATAATAAGTACCGTAGTTGAATAATTAATAATAATATCTATCTGAATATGCAATGAAGTGTAATAATTACTAAGTCAGCCATAGCTATCAAACATCAGAAACATCCACCAGGCTATCCCACCTCCTTTACATGGACAATCTGAAGCTGTATGGAAAAACAGCATCTGAAATAGAATCATTGCTCAGCAATGTCCATATATACAGCCAAGATATTGCAATGGAGCTTGGATAACTGAAGGAATCAAGATGCCGTATGAAAATAACACCAAGAGTCTGGCTGAAGATGATCACTACAAATACCTGGGCATCCTTCAAGTTGATAAAATAATTCCTCAACTCTCCATTTCTTTCCTGTGGTTAGCCACCAATCTTGACTGAGCTTCTCCCTTGTGTTTATGAATGATAGTTCTGTGCAGGATCTGTAATAACAGGTGGGGGTTCAATTCAACTCTCAGCACTGTGAGTATCAAGTCAAAATGGCAGGCACGATTTGGCACTTATGACATACATATTAAAAATGATGGGCTTTTAATAATCAATTCAAACCTGCCATTGTGACACTATTGTGAACAGCCTTATCACTCTACAGTTTAGATCAAATATTCCTTTTAAAATCTTCAAGAATGATGGCATGATCACCTAATCAGGACATGGCAGTAAATCACAAATCTCTTCACTCAAATTAGTTGGATTCATTGGCTAGACTTGGCTAAATGTCACAGGCATGGCTACAATGGATTAGAATCTTTACTAATCCCCTTATGAAGCCATGCACAACAATTGACTGCACATTGCTGGTGAGAAGATGTAGATTACTTTTATAACCTTGGGATCAAGTCTCCTCCTCCTCCTCCCCTTTATGAATTAATTGGCATATCTCTTGATGGTTTTTTGCTTATATAATGGTCATCTCTAACCTGGAAATCACATGTTCCCACCTCAGTCTTCACAAGTGGGACATTGGTATTTCTTTCAATAAGAGTCAACTAGGTACCGGGATTCCTGTTTATTGCTTTTAAAAAGGGTAGAGGCTAAAAGTCTCTGTCTTAGCTCCCCCCCCCCGTCTTATCTACCTACTTCTGAGAGGTAATATATCTGAGTGCCAGCATACTTATGTTGCCTTTGCTAATTGAACACACAATGCCAGAAAACTATAATTCTGGCCCAGTTGATTCAGCCCAGGGGAAACCAGGTTTTGCCAATGTACCTGACCAAGTCTAGCACCTAGTAAATCCCTAGTACTGAGAGAACCTTTTCCAGAACTTGCCAACCATTTATGTCAATTGTCTTGGCACCCCATAAGGCAGCAAATCCACACCACTCCATAAGAGGAAGTCAGTGGACCTTCTTTGTTAACATGAAGCCAGATACCTCATAATAAAGTCAGTGAAAGAAAGATGAGGAAAGCATTGCATAGCAGATTCCAACTTATCTGGCAGACAGGATAAGAAGAAATTGTGGTAAAGCAATGTAGAAAATGCCATTGCAATTTAAAAATAATATATAAAATATCTAATGTTTTGCCTTGTTTTTTTGAACATATTGAGCACTTTGGGAGAACTATTGTTAGCTCTATTGATTTCTCTAATTTCCTAAGAAAAAAGGATTTTTTATTTAATAAACCTTATGAAGACCCAATTCTTTTGTGTCAAATACGATTTTCTTCCTGAGCTGGCTCATTATAATGACACACAACTGGACAAATGGGGAAAAACACCCATGGCACAATTTCTGCCAATGAATATTTCAGTAGGTGCCTCTTGGCTAAAAAGTCTACATGAAAGCCTTGCTCCAGGCAAATTAAGAATAGTAGAAAATACTTCTAAGTGCCAAAAGCTTATGAGAAAAGAAAAAGTAGCATGGACCCCTCAACATAATCTCTCCAACAAGAAAAACTAAGGGATCACAGCACAAAGCAATTACAATGGTATCCCTTGTGTTCCTAGTCTGTGTTTTGCTGACGTTTACATCAGAGTATTTCAGCTACAGTAGAAACTGCCCTCAAATGTATAAACAAAATAACTATCTTGTCATCATCAATCACTTTTTTCTCCTTGTCCTTCTATCCTCGAATCCAGTTGAGAACCTCCAGGTGAAGGTTCTACGCCATAGAACTCAAAATAGGAGAACACTTAAAAGTGAATTTTACCCATAATTGGTCTTTCCATTTCTTAAGTCTCAAATATTCAGATAATGTTCAAGATAAATCCCTCTTCCTCTTCGTTCCCCTCTCCCCATCTTTCTTTTATCTCTATAATATGTAAATCAGCTATCCACTCTAATATTGAGAGATTTGTGGCAAACAGAAGTCAGATAAAGGCTATGACACATTTGTTTGCACTTGCCCAACCCAACTTGAAATTTGGTTATCCTCTCAAATTATCATTACTTTGATCTTGTGATATAATTCTCCAAATAAAAAAATAAAGAATTCATAAATTGAGGGAAGGTACTCTATATGGAACATGAAAATAGCTGGAGAATGCATAACAATATTAATAGGTTACAATGTAGTCTTTGCTACATTAATCTGGTATGTCAGTTTATTTATTTATTTATTTATTTTATTGCATTTATATACCGCCCTTTCCCTGAGGACTCAGGGAGGTTTACAGGGAGTTAAAAATCAACCATACAAAAGTTAAACCCCAATTTAAAAAATATTAAATCAACCCTGTACTATTAAAAACCCCAATTAAAATGAATGTCTCCTCAGCCTGGGCCCGAGAGCTCAAAGAGCCAGGTCTTCAGGCCCCGGTGGAATGATCGGAGGTCGGGAGCAGTCCTCAGCTCCACCGGCAGCTGGTTCCAGAGGGCAGGCGCCCCCACTGAGAAGGCCCTATCCCTGGGTGTCACCCGCCGGCAATCTCTTACCGGCGGGACCCTGAGCAGACCCTCCCTGTGGGAGCGCACTGGGCGAAGGGCGTTTGATGCCGGCAGCAGGTGTTCCCTCAAATACCCCGGAGCCAGGCCATGTAGGGCTTTATAGGTGATAACCAGCACCTTGAATTTCACCCGGAGGGCAACCGGAAGCCAATGCAGCTCGCGGAGTAGAGGTGTTACATGGGAGTATCGGGAGACCCCCATTACAACTCGCGCGGCCGCATTCTGCACCAGTTGAAGCCTCCGAGTGGTCTTCAAGGGCAGCCCCATGTAGAGAGCGTTACAGTAGTCCAAACGGGAGGTCACAAGCGCATGAGTAACTGTGCGTAGGGTGTCTCGGTCCAGATAGGGACGCAACTGGCACACCAGGCAAACCTGTGCAAAAGCCCCCCTGGTCATGGCTCCTATGTGATCTTCAAAATTGAGCCGTGAATCCAGGAGGACGCCCAAGTTGCGAGCCCTATCAACGGGGGGTAACACCTCACCCCCCATCGTTAGAGGTGGAATAACTTGGTTAACCCGAGATGCCGATATGCACAGCCACTCAGTCTTGGCGGGATTGAGACGAAGCCTGTTTCTCCCCATCCAGACCTGAACCGCCTCCAGGCACCGGGACATCACGGAGAGGGCATCACTGGGTTGGTTCGGGGTGGAAAGAAAAAGTTGGGTATCATCAGCGTACTGGTGATACCCCACCCCGAAGCCACGAATGATCTCGCCCAGCGGCTTCATATAGATGTTGAACAGGAGAGGCGAGAGAACCGACCCCTGAGGGACTCCACAAATGAGAGGCCTCGGGGCGGATCTCTGCCCTCCCATCAACACCGACTGCAAGCAGCCCTGGAGGTAGGAGGAGAACCACCGTAAAACGGTGCCTCCCACTCCCAACCCCCTTAGACGCCGCAGCAGGATACCATGGTCGATGGTATCGAAAGCCGCTGAGAGATCTAATAGGACCAGGACAGAGGAGCAACCCCTGTCCCTTGCCCTCCAGAGATCATTCACCAGCGCGACCAATGCCGTCTCCGTGCTGTGTCCGGGCCTGAAACCCGATTGGTACGGGTCCAGATAATCAGTTTCCTCCAGGAACAGAGGGAGCTGATGCGCCACCACACTCTCAACAACCTTCGCCAGAAAGTGAAGGTTGGAGACTGGACGGTAGTTGTCTAAAGCAGCCGGGTCCAAAGCAGGCTTCTTGAGTAGGGGCCTCACCACCGCCTCCTTAAAGGTGGCAGGGAAGACACCCTCCTTCAAAGAAGCAGTTATTACTGCATGGAACCAGCCTCGTGTTCCCTCCCGAGCCGCATAAGCTAGCCAGGAGGGGCACGGATCCAACAAACAGGTGGTGGTGCTCAGTCTCCCCATGATCCTGTCCACATCATCAGGGGAAACAGGGTCGAACTCAGTCCAGATAACGTGCTCAAGACCGCCTGATTCCTCCAAATCAGACTCTGCCCAGTCAGAGCCCAGGCCGGTCCGGATCCGAGTGATTTTGTCCGCCAGATGATGACTAAACTCCTCGGCTCGTCCCTGCAAGGGATCCTCTCTTACCTCCTGGTTAAGGAGGGAGCGAGTCACCCTAAACAGGGCGGCCGGGCGATTATCTGCGGACGCGATAAGGGCGGCAAAGTAGTTAGACTTCGCCGTCCTTATCACTGCAAGATAAGACCTTATAAAGGTTCTTAACTGCAATCGGTCGGATTCGGATCGGCTGGATCTCCAACCGCTCTCTAGACCTCGTCTCCAACGCTTCATCTCCCGGAGCACCACAGAGAACCATGGGGCCCAACGGGATCTGCGCCGGGTCAGAGGTCGCGTGGGTACAACGCAATCAAGTTCCCAGGCCTCCACCAGACCATCGACTGGGCTGTGGGTAAGGGTGATAGGTATAGGCCCAAGCGCCCTCTGGAACCGATCCGGGTCCATTAGGCTCCTAGGGCGGAACCACCTGGTCGGTTCCGCCGCCCAGCGGCGGGGGGTGGCATGACGGAAAACCAGCCTCAGGAGGTGGTGATCTGACCATGACAGAGGGGTGATGGATGGGGAACCCCCTCCCAGATCATCCAACCACTGTCCAGACAGGAATACCAGGTCGAGAGTATGATCCCCCACATGAGTCGGGCCCTCAATAACCTGGGTCAGGCCCATGGCTGTCATGGAAGCCATGAACTCCCGAGCTAACTCCGACGACCCTCCCAGTGACGGCAGCTTGAAGTCACCCAGGACTATAAGCCCGGGGAACTCCACCACCAACCCTGAGAGGGTGTCGAGCAGCTCAGGCAGGGCTGTTGCCACACAGCTGGGCGCCAGGTATGTAAGCAACAAACCCAACTGAACCCGAGAACCACATCTCAAGAGGAGGGATTCACTCCCGGCCATCTGGACAATGGTGGCCTCCCAGGGACACAAAGTCTCCCAAATAACCACTGCCACCCCACCACCCCTGCCCTGAGCCCGTGGCTGGTGCAGCACCCGGAAACCTGGCGGGCATAACTCGGTGAGAGGCACCCCTCCCTCCGAACCCAACCAAGTTTCTGTGATGCACGCTAGATCCGCACCTTCCTCCTCGATCAGATCAAGGATGAGGGGAGCTTTGTTAACTACGGATCTAGCTTTAAAATAGACCAACCTGAGCTCAGGGGCCTGATCACCCTCTTCCCCGGGTAAGAGGGTGCTAACCGGAGGGTCGGAGCGCGCCACCGCTCATAGATAGCGGGGGTGCGATCCCAGGTGTTGATATGGCCCTCCGCGCAAACACCTGCTGCCATTCCCTATCGCCGTGGGGATTTGAAACCCCACCCCCACATTCCCAGATCCAGCAGCCACCTCCCCCGACCCCGTCCCGTCAGGACCTCTAACAGGTCCAGACTGAGTGCCGGTTAAAGATTCCCTCCCTACCCTACCCTCCCTCCCCCTCCCTAACCTTTTAAAATAACCGGCTAAAATTTTTATCAGGGGCCTCTTAGCACGTCTCCACTCGAGGCCCCTAGTTAAGCCCAGCCACCTCTCGGAACCCCAGCAATTGGGTCCGTCATCAAGGGGAATGTTAGAAAAGAAGGCTGGTCGTATCCAGGAGGGAGAAACCCCTCTGAGGGCGCACAAGTCCGATCCAGAGTATTGTACGCGAGCCATGAGATGGAACTGTCCATATGAGCCATTGTTCACAAATGGGGTCAGAAGTTATTAAGCTGATGAGATGTTAGTTCAGATGTAAAAAACATTAAGTCCGGAACGTGTCTTCATCCAGCAGTCTGCCAGTCCGGCTCTGCTCTCACCTAAGCCGGTCCAGACAAGAGCCCATGACTGTCCTCTCACCTAGCCATGAAATCCAGCCTGGGATGGATAAGGGCAGCGTTGCTGGGGAAGCAAAAGTCCACCTTGCTAGTCTCTCACACCAGCAGGGGATTGATAGCCAGTCCAGGGCCGCCCTCTCACCACGGCCTGTCCTAGACTCCTTCCGGAACATCATAGGGAGGTCACGGGAACAGGAGAAAAAATGTCCCAAATCCTGTTCCAGCATCCAGTCCATCTTAGAAAGTAGCAAGCAGACCATCCAGCACACTAAATCCATT
This sequence comes from Vipera ursinii, assembly GCF_947247035.1. Classification (NCBI taxonomy): domain Eukaryota; kingdom Metazoa; phylum Chordata; class Lepidosauria; order Squamata; family Viperidae; genus Vipera; species Vipera ursinii. The sequence goes on from NC_139512.1 coordinate 38,128,352, forward strand.
TCTAGGGCTGCAGGGAGCTCAGTTAAACACTTTCCTGGACTAAGACTCTCTTCATCTATGGCTTCATTGACTCATGTTTGGACTACTATAATGCACTGTACATGGGGCTCTCCTAGAAAAGTACTTAGAAGCTGCAGAATGGTCTTTATTCAGCTATTTAGAAAGTTCTGGTTTTGTTTTGGTATACTTATATGACATTGGTTTTAAGTGGGCTTCTGAGTGCAATTTGAGTTGCTGGTTGTAGCCTATGGAACCCTTCCTACCTGGTTCCTGGTTAGATGACGGACTAACTTTCTCTCCTTGTTTTGCTCACCATGCAAGACTATGGTGGAATCCAGGACCCCAGGAATGATGCCTTCTGTATCATGGTACCTGCCCTCTGGAATAGCTTTCCTCCAGAGGTCCATAATGCACCAACCCTACTTGAATGGAAATAAAAAAGCCTTTTTTTTCTTTTTTTGTTTTAAAGATTTTTCATGCATTCCATATCAATGTCCCTATGATCTCACTGCAGTTAAGGCAAAGGCCCCCAATCGTTTAGGCACCAGGGACCGGTTCCGTGGAGAATGTTTTTTCCATGGACAAGAGGTGCTGTGGTTTTACATGCTGCCTGCATCCCACAGATGGGGCTTCATTTGTTTGAATGGCCTGGTTTCTGGCATGCTGTGGCCTGATGCCAGTCCACAGACCAGGGGTTGGGGACTCCTGAGTTAGGGGACTTGATATATTCATTTGAGGGAATGAATCATATGCATGATTAATATTTGAATTTTGGAATATTATAATTAAGGATTTAGGATTATAGTTATATTACTTAATAATTATAATTACAGCCTAATATCCAGGAACATGATATATTTGAAGATTTTCCTGCTGATTCTGAGTAATATGGGATCACAGTGGTCCACAAGAAGGAAAAAATGTGTCATCATTGGATAATAGAGTGCACAACAATGCTAAAATCATAGCTGTTATGTACTGGGCTCTTGTGAAATTCCACATGGGTTGCTGGAGCAGCTAATGGTTCTTCAGCAACCCAGACTACAAGTCTCCTGTGCTGCAATTGGCTATCTCCAGGCGACAATGGTTGATTCAAACCTATTGGCTGCCACATAGGGGCTATACTATATATTGCGGCTAGTTGCAGACATTTCCCCAGTACAGTTCCAGCATGAAATAACCAATGAGTTACCCTGTACTCCGTTCCGCATCTTCATTCCTGTGCCAAAGAACTTGCTATTTAACAGTGGCGATGAAGGTGGGATCCTGCTTCACCGAATAAAGAGCTGAAGTCTGCAAGGGAAAAGCAGCAAACGCCGGAGGGAAGAGGCATTTCCCCCCCCTCAAGGTTAGCTAGCAAGCTATGCTAGTGACCTTGTGCTCAGTGGACTCGTTCCCTGAGCCTGAAGCAGGATCCGGAAAAACACAGGAACCAGCAAGAAGAATGCCAAAGGTTGGCAAACTGCGTGAATTTGACGTGAAACACCCGGAGGAATGGCCATCACATTTATTGCAAATAGAAAACTACCTCAGAGCCAATCAGATTGTGGAAGAAGGACTGAAGGCTGCAACACTAGTCTGCATGTGCGGCCCAGCAACCTTTGATTTAGCTGAGAACCTTTTTGTGCCAACACCAATCGAAGCGGTCTCCTACGCAGATCAAAAAAAGAAGCTAACCGGGCACTTCCAGCCCAAGATGTCTGAAATGGCTTGGCAGTTCAAGTTCGACCAAAGAGTGCAGCTTTCCTGGGTGTCAGCTTTGGAGTTCATAGCAGGCCTAAGGCAGACTGCACGCCTATGCAAATTTTCAAATTTAGAAGAGCTATGAGACCGGCTCATCTGCGGCCTACGGAACAGAACGCTTCAGCAGAGACTATTTGCTAGGCCAAATTTAACATTTTCTGAAGCACAAGATGAGGTGATGGCCGATGAAGCTGCCGGGGGTGCCATTCAAACTGCACAGCCCACCAAATCAACAAAGTTCGAAGAAATGGTCCACTGTGAGGATGCCAAATGCACTGAAGAACTCTCTGAGGAAGAAGAACCTGAAATCAACGGACTCCAAAAGCAACCCAATGTGCTACACCGCAACGGCCAGCCGTGAGAGGAAAATTACAAGGCAGTTCTCTTACCGAGATGTAAGGGGTGCGGCGGCAACCATTTTCGCGCCAACTGCAGATTTCGCTCAGCCACATGTAGAGCTTGTAGAAGGACAGGCCACATCGCGGTGGTTTGCAGAGCCTGCCAGAGAGATCGACCACCCAAACACCAGTTGGAAGAACCAACTAGGAGAGGTACTAGGGCTCAGGGTCCAGTTAGTGTGGGATTTTTCAGAAGCCGTAGAAGCATATGCCGCACTGGGGCTCGACGCCTCCTCAAACCCAAACTTAAGCTCATGGTAGAGCTACAAGGAGTTCCATGTAAGATGGAATTGGACTCTGGCTCTGCAGTTTCAATTATTTCTCAAGACACTTTTAACTTTGTCTGTAGGCGCAGTAACAATTGGGCCAAACTAAGACCCTCAGATATAATCCTAACAGATTTTCAAAATGCTCACATTAAAGTTAAGGGAGAAGCCACCTTGTTGGTAAAGTTTAAAGGGTTTTTGGGGCACCTGGATGTAATAGTAGTAGGGGGCCAGAGAACAACTCTCATTGGACTCGATTGGTTTGAAGCCTTAGGTATTCTGATTACTGGCATAAACCAGACACAAACTGCAGACCTTGCGTCAGTGTGCGAGGAATATGCGGATGTTTTTTATTCAACCCTTGGAACATATACAGGCCCGCCTGTCTCATTTAAGCTAGATCCCAACGTAGTTCCATTCAGGGTTAAGCCTCGTAGGGTCCCCTTTGCCTTAAAACATAAAATTGATTCTGAAATTGATAAGCTTGTAGAACAGGGCGTGTTACAGCCTGTTGATGGTGGGGAGTGGGAAACTCCTATAGTCACTCCACTTAAAGCCAATGTGGAAATTCACATTTGTGCTGACAATAATAGCACTCTAAATAAAGCCCTGAAGTAACACGCTTACCCGGTTCCAGTGGTCAACCATATTTTAGCCTCCTTCCAAGGAGGTACTATTTTTGCTAAACTTGATTTAGCACAGGCCTATCAGCAATTGTCAGTTGATGAGGCCACAGCCGTGGCTCAAACGATCATGACTCAAAGGGGGGCTTTCAAAGTTAAACACTTATAGTTTGGAGTCAGTGTTGCACTGGATATTTTTCAGGAAATCATGGAGCATACACTCAAGGGTATTCAGGGCATCTGCCCTTATTTTGATGATGTTCTTATTGCAGGGGAATCCCCAGAAGTGTTGGCCAGTAGGCTCAGGGCTGTTTTGCAGAGGCTTTGCGAAGCAGTCCTCAAATTAAAAAAGAACAAGTGTAGTATTGGGGTTTCTTCAACAGAATTCCTGGGTTTCCGAATTGATGCTAACGGCATTCACCCTGCTGATTCTAAAGTGAAGGCCATTAAAATGGCTCCTAGGCCCAAATCAAAAGGAGAGCTACAAGCATTCTTGAGTCTCCTAAACTTCTATCACACATTTCTACCTCATAAGGCTGCAATAGCAGAGCCCCTCCACAGGCTTCTTGATAAGAAAGTTCCATGGAAATGAACTAACTTACATGAAAAAGTTTCCAAGACTTAAAAGCACTATTGTCAGAAAAGTCCACTGTAACTTATACAAAGAGTCTAAACCTGTATGTCTTGCATGTGATGCATCTCCCTATGGGGTGGGGGCAGTTTTAAGTCACTTAGAGAAAAATGGGAAACAGGTTCCTATAGTTTACTCAAGGACATTGTCTTCTGCTGAGTGCAACTATGGTCAGATTGACAAAGAGACCCTAGCCATCGTTGCTGGAATAAAAAAAAAATCATGACTATTTATATGGCAGGGATTTCATGGTCTACACTGACCACAAAACCTCTGTTGGGACTTTTTACAATGGACAAACAAACCCCCCACATACTATCTCCAAGAATGTTGAGATGGTCTATTTTTTGTCTGCATACAATTTTAAATTAATTCACAAACCAGGCAAGGAAATGGGCCATGCTGATGGCCTCAGCAGACTACCACTGCCACTAATGGATCCAGATCTGGCTCCTGCTGCTAGAATATTGCCCATACAGGACATACCTGAGTTTCCCCTCCATGCAGGGGACTGCCACAGATAAAATACTTACTAGAGTGTTGTCATGGGTATACATGGGCTGGTTGGAAAAAAGTCCAGGCTCAGAATTTCAAAGCTATTTTGCCAGGAGGCATGAGTTATCTGCACAAAAGGGTGCATTTTATGGGGAAACAGAGTCACAATTTCCACTTCCCTAAGAGGCAGGGTTTTACAATCTTTACATGAAGGCCATCCAGGCATTGTCAGAATGAAAGCTTTAGCTAGAGGCCGACTCTGGTGGCCTAGCCTTGATAAGGCCATTGAGGCTTAAGTCCATGGTTGTTATATATGCCAGCAATCTAGGCTTGAAATGCCACAGGCTCCAGTTCACATGTGGGAGGAAATGCACACTTCCTGGTCTAGGGTTCACATAGACTATGCTGGGCCCTTTCAGGGGTAGCTCTTTCTTATAGTATTGGATAGCCACTCAAAATGGCTGAAAGTAATTCCAGTTCCTAACATGACTACTGCTACGACCATCCAGGTGCTGAGAAAACTCTTTGCCACACATGAGTTGCCAGATGTCTTAGTTTTAGACAATGGGGCCCAATTCACTACTGCTGAATTTCAGGCCTTTCTTAGAGCTAATCTCATCAGACATGCAATGTCTGCACCTTTTCATCCACTTTCGAATGGTCAAGCTGAACGCATGGTGAGGACAATGAAGGAAGCACTCAAGCACATTGTTACAGTTGACTGACATCACAGATTGGCAGATTTTTTTATTCTGCCAGCATTCTATGCCCTGCACTGCTACAGGCAAAAGTCCTGCAGAACTATGTTGGGGGAGGCGTTTGATTACTAAACTGGACAGGTTGCATCCAGATAGAGTGGCAGCAGAAGCCTCTCGACCAAAACCCCCAAGGGGGCTGCACATGGGCGATTGGGTTTGGGCCAGGAACTATGGTCATGGGAATCTGTGGGTTCCTGGTCAAATCACCAAGGCATTCGGTCCCCTATCTTATGAAATGGTGTTGGAGGGAGGGCGAGTTGTCAGAAGACACATTGATCAGCTCAGGAAACGGTTTCCAGAATGGCCACTAAGTAAGGACTGTGTCATAAGTCCCTCCCAAGGTCCTCAAACTTGCGGCCAAGCCAGCCCTCACATGAACTACCAGGACTTTTCCTTCTTAACTGAGTTGGAACCAGAGGGAGAACTGGGGAGCTCTGGAGTGCAACATGGACCCCCTGAAGGAGCAAGCCAACAGAACTTCAGCAACCACTATGCCTACTCTGCCGAACAGTCTGACTCTGGGGTGGGCCAATCTGGAGAGGCCAGCCAGAGTGCATTGAATCCCCTTGACTCAGGAGCACAAAGGGACACAAGTCTACCCAGGCCACTGGGTAAGCTGGTAGGCCACAAAGTGATGGGAACTCTGAGACGTTCCCCTGGGGCACACAAGCCTCCTTCATATCTTGCAGATTATGTTGTAAAATAAAGAGCTATATATTGTTGTAAATCCTGTTGCCACTAGACTACAGAAACTAGTGCTATGATGTAACTGTCTAATAGTGCAAATTGTGAAGCATGTTCATTGAGACATTGTTTAATCTCATTGTAACCTACATTGGTTTTTTTATTATTTTTATTACTATTATCACTTTTGCTTTATTGTGTTGGATAATGAGTCTTGACAATTGTTGGGACTAATTGGTGTTATTGTGGTCTGATCTAAGAGGGGAGGGGTGTTATGTACTGGGCTCTTGTGAAATACCACATGGATTGCTGGAGCAGCTAATGGCTCTCCAGCAACCCAGACTACAAGTCTCCTGTGCTGCAATTGGCTATCTCCAGGCGGTAATGGTTGATTCAAACCTATTGGCTGCCGCCTAGGGGCTAGACTATATATTGCAGCTAGCTGCACGCCTTTCCCCAGTACAGTTCCAGCACGAAATAAACAATGAGTTATCCTGTACTTTGTTCTGCGTCTTCATTCCTGTGCCAAAGAACTTGCTATTTAACAGCTATATGATTTTTGACTCAACAAGTATTAAGATCAAACCACTGACTTGATATCCTTTTTATGGCTTGCTTGCATGCTTCCGTCTTCATTGTGATCTACTTTTGTTGTAATATGACAAATATGTTCTCTATTTATAGTGATCTATGAGACCTCCAAAACTGCTTTGGTATAGTTGCCTGCCCAGGTTAACTAAAACAGAAACAGAATCTAAGAGCAACCACTCAAAGATTAGGGTTGTTAAGCAGTGATGGAACATATGTTATAACCTAATGGGTTGCTGAGAGGTTCAGGGCTGAATTAAGTCCATTAAATCATAGACACTTTTGCTTCCTTTACATTCCTTACAACCTAGTAAAAAAGCAAGACATCTAATTGCTACACTTAGCAGAGGCACACTTACTGGCTGGATTCCCAGAATATACTAGACTAGACTAAAATGGGGATGAAAAGTTTCTGCTTCAGTGTGTTGTGGGAAATCCAGTTAATATCATAATAAGCAGGCCATAATAATAAGCCATAATAGACTTTTAATTGTTTAGGCATAACATGTTATGTTTTATTAACCTAAGCTTTATGTGAATGTATCTGGCATCAGAGAGTAAAGATTCCCTCAAGTTAAGATAATCTTAGGCAAATGAATGTAGTTTTCTTAGCCACAATCCAGAAGTGGTTTGCCATTGCCTTCTTTCAGGACCAATATACTTTTTAAGTTTGTTCATTATTAATTCAATTTTATTTCATGCACCACTGAGAAAGTCTGATTTCTTAACAATTAAATGAAGTTTCCTTTACAAGCCTGGTAACTACTTTTATTTCAGGGATAAGACTAATGGTTAGTCTTGTCAGAATTCCTCGTCCTCTTTAGAATGTCCACATATTGCTTTTCTACATTCATTTGCAAGTAGTTTTCCCAAGTATGCTAAATGAATAACACTATAGACTTATCCCCCACCCCTTTTTATTGTCTGGCTTTCCTTAAAACTATTAAAACTATCCATTAATGTGCCTAAGAATCAAGAACTTTTTCAACTCCTGTTCACCACCATGCAATTTACCATAATGATCTAAGCACCAAAACCAACAACCATTCGCACATGTGATGCCATGTGACATAACTGAAGTAACATGAAATTTTATATAAAAATGTTGAGAATGTATGTTTATTGGGGAAGGCAGAGGTTTGAGGGTACTTATTGGTTGTGTTCTGGTCCCTATGTGTCTCACGTTGCTGATTCCTACATTGATCCTAAATGAATTTTGGCCTGCAATTCATGGCAGCCTAAAGCCTTCCACAACACAATAATCCTGAATGCTTTTACAAATAATTTAGCATGAAGTAAACAGACTGATTTTGAACAGTAGGTGCATGCAAAATGTTCTAATCCCAAAATGGTCATGTTTGAATAGTTTTGCTTGGTGTTTGGAATAACAATCTGTTCTGTACTTTGAACAAATCCTGGCTATCTTAAGACATACCATTTTGAGTTGTCCAGGATCTTCCAAGTTGGATTTTTGCCATCCTATCCAATACACCTGCAGGTTTAATCTGTGGGGGTTTGGATGAGACTAAATGTTGGAATGCTTGGGCAAAAGTCCACTTAATTGAGCAATAAACTCAGAGATGAAGAGTCCTATGGGAATCTTTGGTGTTGGATTGTTTTATTTGGCTAATCAATTGTTAATGCTGTGGTTATAAATTGCAGATATAAACACTACAGATACTATATTAAAAGTAGTTCTGTTGCCCTGCTGATGTTGAATTTTACACCATTTTTTCTAAAACTTGTCGCATTAACTGGCTTGGTAACTAAAATTGTACCCATATTGATTGCTACCTGCCACCCAATCTACAGAATAATCAAAGAAAGGAACACATGTTGAAAGAGAATATTAATAAACAGCAATGGATGTTCATAATTATAATACAAAAGCCTTAAAATAATTCTCTTGGACAATTTTACAAAAATTAGATAGCAATTAGCAGCCACTATGAAGTGAAATTGCACCTACTGTGAAATGTGAAAAGTAGGGGGCAACATGCTGGTTTCCCAGTGAATGTCAGAAAAGTGGATTTTAATAAACACAGAGCAGTGATCACTAGGATGCCATGCTAGGAAAAACTAATAGGAAAAGCGGTTCAGGTTGGATGGGTTTTCTAAAAAAGAAAATAATAAAAGCGTGGTTGCAAATATTTAATCCAGAGTTGTAGAACTAGTATCATGAGCAACTTCAGGATTCTAAGAATAATAAAAGAATGAGTCTCAGAATAAAAGAATGAGAATTTCAGCTATTCAATGAAGAAGGAAAATATTAAGAGATGAAAAAGAAACAAGTTGTGCCACACAACTTCTCTTTTGAGTCTGTCTTCTTCAAAAAAATATTCCAATTAATATTTCACCATTTCCACCAAGTAGAAGCATGATCAGGAAATTTCTCATTGCTATGAATGAATTTAAACATCTAGAATTAGATGAAGTGTATTCAACAGCACTGGTGGACTTGCGGAATATATGTATTAGTTTTGAGAAATCATGGAGAAATAAAGCAGTGCCAGTGACTAGAAGATAATGAATGCTACCTCTAGCTTCAACAAGAGAGAGAGAGAGAGAGAGAGAGAGAGAGAGAGAGAGAGAGAGAGAGAGAGAGAGAGAGAGAGAGAGAGAGAGAGAGAGAGAGAGAGAGAGAGAGAGAGAGAGAGAGAAAGAGATGGAAACACTCATAACTGCGAAGATTCTGAAGCAGAATATAAAGAGAATGATATGTAAGCACTCTGAAAATAATGTACTAATTACTAGAAGTCAGCATGGAATTGACAAGGACAAATCTTGCCAGACTAATTTTATTTCCTTTTAAAAAAAACCTGAATAACTGTCTCTATGAATTGTGGGAATGCAGTAAAGATAATAAACCCAAGTTTTAGCAAAACATTTGACAAAGTACCCACTGACAAGCCAATTAGCAAGTTAGTTTAGTGTGGGTTTGATGGCATGACAATTAATTGGCATGACAAATACATAGCTGATTAGAAAAAGAAAGCAAGCTTATCGCTGATTCCCCATCAGCTTGGAAAAAGGTGGTCCAAATCCAAATGGAATACCAAAAAGCATCAGTCACAGGTTCCCTGCTCTTCAATATTTTTATTAGTGACTTAGAAATTGAGAAGGAAGTCCAGGTTTTCAGACTTGAAGTTTATTCAAAATTTGGTGGTACTGTACATCTGGTAGTCTGATAAAAAATAAAATTCAGTACCATCTTGGGAAAGCAAGCTTTAAGTAAAAATGAAATTCAGCACAGAATGCAAAGTTCTTCACTTCAAAAACACAGGTCAAATCCACAGGTATAGTGCGGGGAAGATATGAGCTGTTAATACTATTTGTCAAAGAGATCTTGGAATAGTAATTGATTATAAGTTTAGTGTGAGCCAGCAGTGTGGGGGCATAGATCATTTTCTATTTGCCTTGAGCTGTATCAATGGAAATGCAGTTTTCAAATCATAGAATGTAAACATTTTGCTTTATTTTAGACCAGTCAAATGATACCCTAGACCAGGGGTAGGCAACCTTGGCTCTTTTATGACTCATGGACTTCAACTCCCAGAATTCCTGAGTCAGCTGATTCAGGAATTCTGGGAGTTGAAGTCCATGAGTCATAAAAGAGCCAAGGTTGCCTACCCCTGCCCTAGACACTATGCTTTGAAAAGGTTCAGACAAACTAAAAGTGATTCAGAGAAGGAAAACAAAGATGATCTGAGGTCCAGTAACTACGTACTGTTAGGAGAGACTGGAGATTGTTTTCCAAAATGATTAGAAGATTGGTGGACCCAATATCATTCTTCAAATAATCAAAAAAGGACATCACATAGATTCTGAAGCAGATTATAAAACTTACTTTCTCTTATTCCACAGTGCAGGACACAGAATTATGAATTTAAATGATAGGAAGCCAGATAAGAGTAACATCAGATTTACAGTAGAACCAAAAGCACAAAGAGGATGTAGTCATCGATGTGGTCATGAAGAAGCTGAGCTCTCTGGAATTCTTCAAGATGGATACCTGAAATAAATAATGGATTTGACATGGCATAAATGATCTCTTCCAGCAATAAGATTTTATTGCTTATTTGTTGTTCAATGTGTCAAAAAAAATGCCCAACTTGAAACATTTTATTGGAAATTTTTAAATGCACTCAGGACATTTCCATTTTGTATACCAATCTACTCTTTTAAGAACTATGTTACATATATTGAGATGTCAAGAGGAAACATTTTTTTACTCATTTACTCAGTGTTTTGCTAAAGTATTATATATTTGCAAAAAGATGCATATTATTAGTTTTGTTGTATTTGTTCTGTTCTAGTAAGTAAAATTTTCACTGATTTCTGGAGAACTTGGAGGCGGGGGAAATCAGATTATTAGACATACAACAAATGGGATTGGAGGGTTGGGTTTCTAAATTTTAAAAGTTTTTGCAGAACCAAGCATTTCTGTAGTCACAACTATTATTTGTATAGGAACCATGTCATCTTTGCTGTTTGTCAATCATAACATTAAAGAAAAAACTTTCCAGTATTCTAGTTATTTCATGAAAAGCTGCAGCTGCCGAAATGTCTTTGGCACAAGTACTGAAAGTGCAGGAACCTTGCTCTGTTTGCATGGTTTGGTCATCTGACTTAACACGCTACACAGTAAGGAGTTATTAGAAAAATCTTTGCAGAGTGTTAGTTATGTTACAGCTGGACAAATTTCCTTTATTAGATCATCTAATTATTCCCCAAACATTATTTAATTATCAGGTATGTGGATAAACTGACTTTTTAAATTTCTTTTTTAATTGAAAATTAATTGAAAAAAGCTTTTAAAGAAAGATAATTAAACAAATATGTGAAGAAACAAGGCCATGTGTAGTTTCATTTTATGTGTAAATTATACATGGGCCCAAAGGAGATGCAGACGATACAGTTTACGTTCCCATTAGCATTTCAATAGAAAATAGGCTTTCTCCTGGATCAGTGCAAAATGCTGCAAGTCTAAGCTGCCCTTACCAGGCTGTAATATAAAAAAATGAGAGCAAAAAGTAGGGAAATGCTATAGAACCTAATCTGATTAGAATCCTAAATTATTTGTGAGCTATTTGAGGAACAGCCTTTCCTCAATCACAACTATTTGTCCCATCAGGTCTGCAAAAGGGGCATGAGATAAGATTGGCCCTAACTCTCTCTGGAAAGCCCCAAAGACATGGCTTTGCTATTGCGCTTGGAGATCTGGAAATGGAATTGGAAATGTGTCATGGTTACACCAGTGGTGGGATTCAGCTGGTTTGCACCACTTCAGCAGAACTGGTAGCTAATTTCTGTTGCCCAGGCCCAGAATGGACTTCCAGAAGTGGCATCCACACAGAGAACTGGTTGTTTACATATTTGAATCCCACCACTGAGTTAACACTGTTTATAAGCTGAATACCACTCTCCTGCACATTGTTTCTCAGTACTTCTATACAATATTTTTTTTCTCATTCTTTTCTGAAGGAGGAACATATTTGGATGCTTCACATTTTTATAACATAATCATGGAACTGGAAATATCTAGTGCAAACTATTATTCCCTCAAACACCTATTGAAGCGTTTTGGACAGGTCATTTCAAGACCTTCAATGAAAGGGACCATTTCTTTATGAGGCAACTGGTTCACAGCTCTTACTATTGTGCTTAGCCTAAACCTGCTTTGTTGTGGTTGTTCTCAGAGGAAGCAGGACAATCCTTTAAATATGTGAAGGTTGCTATCATATCTCCTCATAGTCTTGGTCTTTTCTGCAGGTTGAACATACCCAATTCCCTTATGGGATCTTCATAAGATTTGGTTTCTGGTTCCCTCACCTTCTTATTAGCCCTTTTCTAAACCCGATTCAGTTTGCTGGTGTTTTTTTTATTTTATTTTTTATTTTAATTCCATTTATATCCCGCCCTTCTCCAAAGACTCAGGGCAGCTTACAAGCTTAGCAGTAGCCTTCATTTTAGTTCTTTTTAGACTGCAGTGACGAAAACAGGACAAGTATTTCAAGTGATAGACTTGAGAGAGACAATTCCTTCTTGTGATAAAAAGGCTAATCTTTTATTAATGTATCCCAAAATGGCATATGTTATTTTGCAGTTTACTCAACTTTTAATCTTCTAGAACACCATCCAGATCTTTTTCACAAGCACTACTGCCAAGTTAGGCAATCCTAAAGCTGCATGTTTCATTCCTCCCCTCTCCCTACCTCTGATGTATGGCTTTACATTTCTTCTTATTATATTTTATCCTGTTTTAGTGTCGTCCCATTGTCCAAGCCTATTTAGGATTTTTATCCCGTCATCTCTTTTATTTTTAAAATTAGCCACTCCTAATATTTTATAACATCTGCAAATTCAATCAATCATCCCCTCAACCACTTCATTCAGGTCACGAGTCCTGTATCATTTCAGTCCATGCTACTGGAGTATAAGCTGATGTGGGTACTCTCTGGATTCAGGCACTCAGCCAGTTATGTTATCTATTTAACAACAAATCATTCCAGTTCTTATTTTAGCATTTTATGGATAAGACTATTACAATATGCTTTGTCCAACATTTTGCAGAAGTCAATATTCACTATGTCCTTACCATTTCCCCAAAATATTAAGCTAGTAACTCTGTCAAGCAAAAGACACACTTATATACTTCTTTGTGATAAATCCATGCATGCTGCCTCTTGTTAATTGCTGCAATCTTATCCAAGTGCTCACAAATATGCTGTTTAATATTTGCTTTAGGACCTTGCCAAATATATTAATCAAGCTGACAAGTCTGTACTTTCCCGGATCCTTCTCCTTCCCTTTATTGAAGTTACAGACATTTGGTCTCCTCCAGTCTTCTAAAACATTTCTCCAGGAGTTTTCAAAGACTGACTTTAGCAAAGACTGTAGTCACCTCTACTAGTACCTTTAATACTCTAATGTGTAATTCATCTGGCCCTGGACATTTACATTCACTCAAGATATCTAAGAGTTCTTTAACCTTCTTCAGATCTATCCTGAGCTGTAATACCCTCTTTCCACTGGTGGCACAAGAGCACCTGGTTGTTCCTCCTGTTCCTTCTGAGAGAAGACAGTTGAAAATTTAAATTAAGATATTCTGTCTTCTTACCATCACCTAGTATTAGTTTACCACTTTTTTCCTCACAACATATTTACAACCTGGTTTTCTTCCTTTTTGTTTCTGACCTACTCAAACTTTTTTTGTTATTGTTATTTTGATCACTTATTGCAAGCCTCAGCTCATTCTGAGTTGGCGTAATCCTTATAATTTCTCAAGTGCATTTTTCTTCGTTTATACACCCATCCTTCTATTCTGTCTACATTTTTTATTTTTTAACAGTATTAATTGGTATTAATTTGAGTATTTTAGAATGCTCTGCATATGTCTAGACTAATCTCCTTATATATCTCCTATTTTCTAATCTAGTAGGAGTTGCTTGTATTCATGTGTTCAATCTTTTGTTTAGCAGGATTTCTCATCCTTCTCAGATATTTTTTTCCTGCACCATTTTCAGTCCATTGGATCTGACATATTTTCCATTTGAATTCATGAAAACCCAGTTTACAAGTGTATCTCCTTCTGCTCCTATTCTTAAAATAAAGAACTCAAGAACACAGTAATATAGTCCACTTCGTTCTTCCATCTTCATTCTTTGACCAATTATTCCTCATTGATTAGTAAGTCTGTAGTAATTGATAGCAACAACTCATATAGGGTTGTGTGCTACATTTCTTAGATTTTTTTTATTAAAAAAACTACATTATGGTTTGGTGTTTGGGGACATAGAACTTTCCACAAGTTATAATTTCTACAACTTTGCATGTTTAGCACATGAGTTAGAAGAGATTTCAGAATGCAAAGGAATTATTTGGAGCAATTGCTTTTTTTTCTGGTTATGGCCCAAATCCAAAAATGGATATTGCTGCTTTAAGGAGTTAGCTCATTAGAAAAAATATAATTGATATACAGCTTATTAAACCAGTCACTTTTTCAAGCTCATATGAAAGTCAAACATCTTATGCACCTGCTTGAGAGGGGTCTGTGCTTGAGTTCCTACAGGTTCTGAAGTGCCTCTTTTGAATCATTTTCAAAATCAATAGAGAAAGAAAATAGAATATAAAAAGAGAATTCAGCCTGAAGAAAATGGTGGTGGTGGCATTCAAATGAAACTTTTAGTTTCACATCTTTCAGAAAATTAAAGAAGACCCTACAGTATCTCTGTCTCGTAATCAGAAGAAACAAGATAGGTGAGAAAGTGTAGAATTCACCCATCTCTATCTGCCATCTATTTTTAATATTACTGATGTATTTTGAATTATATATCTAGCATTTTATTTCTATTTTATTATTGCTTAGAACTTGAGAACATTTGCAATGGACTATAAATATATCAAAGGAATAAATGTTTAATGGCCACCTTAGATTGAAGGCAAGAAATTCATGAAGTTTTCATTCCAAAGTAGAAACATATAAAATCTGCTCAATTTATTGTTTCCCTCATACTGCACTGGATCACAGCAACTACAAAGTTACCTGTCTATGAGTACAGGCAAAATTTTGCAAAAACTTTACTACTCACCTATTTCGTAAGGTGTTAATTTTTATGTTCAAGTATTTTGATTATGCTTAATACCAAAACAGCTCTTACCAGCCAAGTTGTCTCTTGCTTTTCATTTATGCTATTTTAAACTTCCCAACACTGGCAACTTAAATCAATGCAGAATTGATTTAAATTTATTCACTGAGATTCCAATATCCTGAAAATGATAAAAAATGAAACTAAAAAGTCAGAAAATATATGACTGACACTCCTGGTAGGCTGAAGACATTTGTTATTGTTCATGTTCTACACTTCTGAATGAAGACAGAGGCCTGTAACTATCTAAATGGAATGTTATATTTTTGAGCCATTCCAAATTTCTTCAAGACTCCAAATTAACTTAACCTGATTATACTTTATATGTTGCTTCATGGGGATACCTTAGTATGTCCAAACTTATCATTTATAGTAATTATATAATAATACAAACTGCAATGAAGTGAGGTAATATATCATAATGTTCTTCAAAAAATATGGAGAAAGTGTCAAAAACATTCAGGATGATGATGATGATGATGACAACCACATTAATATCAAAATGTCCCTGTACTTATTACAAATAGCATTAGAAATGAGATCTGAAGGGAGAAGCTGTGGTTTGGCAAGTTGATTATACACCTGCAAAAGAGTTTTTCAAATCCAAGAGAAAGACAACAAACTTTCTCAGCAAGAATGTATTCCTTTGCACTGTTTATTAGTTTTTTAAATGTGTTCCTTGAAAAGATGGGTCAACAAAAAGATGGGTGTAGCTAATCCCACTTAACCTAGTGCCTCTTAGATGTTTTGAACTACAACTTTGTGAATCTATGGCTAAAAGTGATGTGAGCAATAGATTATAAGCTTTGTCTATGCTAAAACAGACATTCCAGGGCCCAACAATGAAATAGAAACAGGATTGGGGAATATATATATACCCAATTCCTGCAACTATTCATCAACTAATCATCTTTGGTGCTCTTCTCTGTACTTTTTCTAGAGCAGACATGTCAAAGACAAGGCCCGGGGGCTGGATCCGGCCAGCAAAGTGGTTTCATGTGGCCCGCGAAGCCATCCTGGAAACAGTGAGGGAACGGCCCCCACTGCCTTGGCCCTGGCCCAGAGACCCTCCTTCCACCAAAGACCCTCAGATCTGTCCTACTCCTGCCCAGGCCCCCATAGGCACCCTTGATGTGAACGATGTAGAGCTGGCCATGCCCACCCAGTAGGCCATATGCACTCTAGCCTCGCCCACCCAGTAGGCCACGCCCACCCTGGCCATACTCACCCGGCCCCCTGAGGGCAACCACAATGCTGATGTGGCCCTCAATGAAATTGAGTTTGACAACCCTGTTCTAGAGTCTCAGCATCTAATTAAATCTACTTTGCTTTTGTTAAATTAGCAAAAAGTCCATACTATTGATGCACTAACCCAAAATCTAAACAATAATGTTAGTATGGCTAGACCACAAGGAACATGCCTATGATCCCCCAGTCCTTCAGTAACCAAGACAGACAAATATGCCATTCACATAGCAGCAACAAAGTAGAGAAGGTATGATTACTATTATACAGATGAAAGGAATAGAGCAAACAAGCTAGCTATTTAATTAGGAGCCAGAGTAAAGGAAGCCATGGACTCCTACTTTATATTTTGCCTGATACCCCATCAAACTAATTACAAAAAATAGTTGAACCTCTTATCCCTGATCTCAATGGCTTTTGATAGTGAGAATCTTCATGGTTTTCTATTGTATATCCTACAACTATGGTTGCATTTGGCAGAATCACTTTAGTAACTCCCTTCAAAAATAGAAAAAAAAACAGCATGTTCTGCTTACTTTCAGTTTGAAGGAATAATTTCTGAAAAATTGAACCATTCCCACAGTGGTTTAGAGGGGGAATGAAATATTCTAAGGCTCCCTAGGATATTCTGATTTTGGAATGGTAATTTTTGCAGAACACCTTTTTTCCTTAAACAAATATCTGGCCTCTTGTATTAAATTATCTTTGTTTTAATTTGTAATATTAATCTTAACAAATGTTATTGGATGGCTCACATCTGGCTTTTTTACTTTTATTTTATTGCTATGATCAGTGGTGGGATTCAAATATGTGAACAACCATTTCTTTGTGTGGATGCTGCTTCTGGAAGTCCATTTTGGGCCTGGGCAACAAAAAAATTAGCTACCGGTTCTGCTGAACTGGTGTGAACTGGCTGAATCCCAACACTGGCTATGATGCTTTTGCTGTCCTGTTGCTAATGATAGATAGATGATAGATAGATAAATAGATAGATAGATGATAGACAGATGGAGAGGTAGAGTTAGCCATTTTGAGTATTGTGCTTAATGAGGGAAGGTATAAAATATTTTATCTCTCTACTTCTTAGTAGCCCACCATCCTTCCTACTTCTCTTTCATCTAACCCTGCACATGTTCCATGCAGAGCATTCTAATCCTGGTACATGAAATGCAAATATTCTAAATCCATATGCAAATAAATTGGATTTAGACTGTACAGCTCCTCAAACAGTGAGTGTTTTAGTAAAAAGACCTTCACTATCTGTAATAAAGGTCATATGTTACCCTATATCGCCAGAAAAAGGACTTTTTAAAAATGCTTTTTGTTGCAAGAAGCATGATTTTGAATATGATCAATGTGTGAGAATGGGGTCAGAGGTTTGCATAAAGAAAAGAAAAAAAGAAAAGAAAGGAATATTCAAACCACACACTGAGCATCCTGCATGATATATGCTGTATCATAAAAAAAACCAATATTTCACAGAGATCAAAATCTCAGAGTTTTCATAAATTAGCTCTGAATGATAAGAAAGTAACCTGATTTGAAGCTTGATCTACCAAATGTGCATTTGATCCCTAGATCTAATTTAATTGGAGTTCATTGGCTCTGTAACTCTCTAATAGAATACATCTTAGTTTCATCTTATAGATTTTCTTTCCTTTTTTTAGAGGAAGGAACATTTTTTTAAAAAAAAATTATGCCTTTTGAAAGAAGCATTAAGGCAGCTTAGCCATTTGAGTGTTAAGACAGGCTAAATATTGATTTATGAAAATATATTAGAAAAACATCTATAAGGAAGAAAGAAAGATATGAAGAAATGGGCTATGGGGTACAAAGCATCATCTGAACCTCAACTTGTGAGATTGTATAAGGACAAAATTTTGTAAAAGTACTCTGCCCTTCCTTAATTTGCATGAGTTCTCTTTTCATCATTTAATTCTAAGCTACTAGAAGAGATCTATCCAGTTGCTGTTGGCATTACTTCTGGAAAAGTACTAAAGACTGCAATGAAAAGGCTAAGTTTGTTTCTTTATTTACAAAAAAATTACTAGATTCTAGGCAATTTGCAATAAGAAAAATATGAAAAATATGAAAAAGCAAAGGTAAAGGTTTCCCCTGTCCAGTCGTGTCCAACTCTAGGGGTACAGGGCTCATCTCCTTTCTTAGCCTGGGGAGCCAGCACTGTCCAAAGACATTTTCTGTGTTACATGGCCAGCATGACTATATGCCAAAGTTGCACGGAACGCTGTTACCCTCCCACTGAAGTGATACCTATTTATCTACTTGCATTTATATGCTTTTGAATGACTATGTGAGCAGGAGCAAGGGCAAGTAATGAGAGCCCACCTTTTTGTGTGGCACTTGAGTCTTGAATCCAGGCTGCTAGCTTTCCAGCTGGCAAGCTCAGTGTCTTTATCTGCTGAGCCAACATCTCTCTTAGGAAAATGTACATCTAATAAAACCAAGGCAAAGCAGACTATGTTCTCTGCTACCTACTGTTAAAGATTCTCCATTCTGAAGGCTTTGCAGAAGAGGAGAGGACTATTTCTAAAGCATTTCAGAATTACAAAAGGGTTGGGGGCATTCTGACTTCAGGACTACAGTATTCCAAATTAAGGGGCTGCTCCTATATCTCATGAGCCCTAAACCTGTCAGAGGTAACTACTGATAGCTACTTCTTGTATCTGAATGTGATGGTTGGGTAGATTCCATCTTTAGCAGATGGTCTTGAATGTAACAAGGACAACTTTTACCTATCCAGGCAATCATGTTTTGATCATTTTTCCCATGTTCCATTTCACTATTGCATAAATATTGCTTTTGACAAGGCAGTAAAAAAGGAAATGGTATTGTTCAGTATTTTAGCAAAATTATTAAATTGTATAATAGAGATATTTTTAAAAATTAAAGAGGGAAAAAAGGAAAAAAATAACCCCCCTTTAATGTGTAATAATAATAATAATAATAATAATAATAATAATAATAATAATGATGATGATGATGATGATGATGATGATGATGATGATGGAAGGGAACTTTGAGGTCATCTAGTCCAAACTCCTGCTCAGGCAGGAAACCCTATATCATTTATTTATTTATTTATTTATTTATTTATTTATTTATTTATTTATTTATTTATTTATTTTTGGGACTTATATGCCACCCTATCTCCCGAAGGACTCAGGGCGGCTAACAACAATAAAAACAACAATACAAAAGTTAAAAGAAATTAAATAAACAGCCCCAATAAATAAGTTAAACTAAACAATTAAAAATTAAAACATTTTAAAAACCCTGTCGTCAGTCCAGGTCAGCCTGATGAAAAAGGAAAGTTTTTCAGACAAATGGCTGTCCAGTCTCTTCTTAAAAACTTCCAGTGTTGGAGCATTCACAGTTTCTGGAGGCAGGTTGTTCCACTGATTAATTGTTCTAACTGTCAGAAAATTTCTCCTTAGTTCTAGGTTGCTTCCCTCCTTCATTAGTTTCCATCCATTGCTTCTTGTCCTGCCTTCAGGTGCTCTGGAGAATAGCTTGACTCCTTCTTCTTTGTGGCAGCCCCTGAGATATTGGAACACTGCTATCACGTCACCCCTCATCCTTCTCTTCATTAGACTAGACATACCCATTTCCAGCAATCATTTCTTATATGTATTAGCCTCCAGTCCCCTGATCATCTTTGTTGCTCTTCTCTGTATTCTTTTTAGAGCAGACATGTCAAACTCATGACATCATGTGATGTCGCACAACGTATCGGAGCCTTTTCATCATTGCTGGCAATGGGGTGGGCGTGGCTTCTGGATGATGTGTCCGGCTCGCAGGCTGGCAGTTTGACACCCCTGTTCTAGAGTCTCAACATCTTTTTTACATCGTAGTGACCAAAACTGGATGCAGTATTCCAAGTGTGGCCTTACTAAGGCATTGTAAAGTGGTATTAACACGTCACGTGATCTTGATTCTGTCCATCTGTTAATGCAGCCTAGCACTGTGTTGGCTTTTTTGGCAGCTGCAGCACACTGCTGGTTCATATTTAAGTGATTGTCCACTGGGACTCCAAGATCCCTCTCACAGTTGCTACTATTGAGAAAGGCACCACCTATAGTAGGTATGTAGTTAGCATCATCACTATTGTATTACTTTTTGTTCTTTTGTTAATTCTCTCAGACAGACATATACACAAACATACAAAAACACCAACAGAGAGATGTATACAAACTCATATACATATCAAAAGTGGCAAGTGGAGGTGGCCCCATTAGATTAGGACATATTCATTTAACTCCTTAATATATGAGACTCTCATGAAAATTCCATTTAATTTTTGGAATCCTATTTTGAATAGACTGCATATCACTCAATTTTATAACAAATGCAGAATATGACTGCATTTGGACATTAAAGGAGCCCAAACAGAACCACTGAGGATATTTTCTTAAGTAGCAAAAAACATTCTAAAATATGGAAAAGTATGGATTTAGTCATGTCAGTATGTTCCAATTTCAGTATGTGCTTGGAGAAGAACAAATTGAAAATTTTAAACTGAAATAAATTAAAAAATATATGAATAAATGAATTTCTCATCTGTCCTCATTTATACCTTAAGAAGGAAGAAAATAATCTAATATTCATAAGGTTGTAAATCAATTCCACCTGGCTAAGCAATTTCTCCTTCCCTTCTTTATTTAATTCTTCCTGCCCTGTTTCTTTCTTTTTCTAAACAGCAATGAAAAGCACAACTTTGTGCCATTGCAATTATTAACAACACAGGATTCATCCTTATTAGTCCTAGAGGCAAAGGGTTAATGAGTTAAGTGCACCAATTCAATTAAGCCACCTCTTTCCTTTAGTGAACATAAATTTCAACCTGATCACTTTAACATCTCTTTTAAATACATTACCTTTGGCACTATTTAGTAATAGAATAAATTGGATCTGGAGGAAGGGGGAGAATTAATGCCTTCTCAGGGTTTAAGCACTTGTGTACTTCATTTGCCCCCCAGTAAAATAAATAACAGGAGAGTTTAGGATAAGAAATATAATTGTGGGGGCACTTGGCTGGAGGTCCTAATTCTTCCTGCAAATGGCTACCTGGAATCATTTCAGTTATGATAAACTGGATTTATCTCCTTTAAAAAACATTAAGGACTGTGGTGTTGAAAAATGTATTGCTTTATTTAGGGTTTGGAAGAAAAAATGTTCTCCATGTGACATGTCTTTGATACTGAATTGGGGATTGGCAGTTTTTGTCTCAAGACCTGGCTATGTTGTCAGGCCTGGGGCTCCCAGGCAACCAGAGACTTGCTCAGATGTCTGTCTTGTTGAGGTGGCTATTTTATCCTTCCTTTTCTATGGCTTGCATTTTTCATTTTTATGATATTTATTAATACGTATTTTTATATTTTGATTTTGTTTTTATTTCTCATTTTTAATCTGATTCTTCTGCACTGCCCAGATTTGCTTTTGGTGAAGTGGGGGGGGGGAGTTTATATAAATTTGATTGCTAGATAGCAATAGCAATAGCACTTAGACTGATATACTACTTCATAGTGTTTTGCAGCAGTTTACAATGTCAGCATATTGCCTCCCAACAATCTGGGTCCTCATTTTACTGACCTCAGAGGGATGAAGGGCTGAGCCAACCTTGAGCCAGTCAACATTTAATTCCAGGCTGTGGGCAGAGTTAGCCTAAAGTTCTGCATTCTAACCACTGTACCACCATGGCTTGATAGATAGATAGATAGATAGATAGATAGATAGATAGATAGATAGATAGATAGATAGATAGGTAGGTAGGTAGGTAGGTAGATAGATAGATAGGTAGGTAGGTAGGTAGGTAGGTAGGTAGGTAGGTAGGTAGGTAGGTAGATAGATAGATAGATAGATAGATAGATAGATAGATAGATAGATAGATAGATAGATGATAGATAGATAGATTAGGTAGGTAGGTAGGTAGGTAGGTAGATAGATAGATAGATAGATAGATAGATAGATAGGTAGGTAGGTAGGTAGGTAGGTAGGTAGGTAGGTAGATAGATAGATAGATAGATAGATAGATAGATAGATAGATAGATAGGTAGGTAGGTAGGTAGGTAGGTAGGTAGGTAGGTAGGTAGGTAGGTAGGTAGGTAGGTAGATAGATAGATAGATAGATAGATAGATAGATAGATAGATAGATAGATAGATAGACTGTATTTTTTCCAATAGAGGGGGAAGGAGGAGGAGGAGGAGGAAGAGGAGGAAGAGGACTCTAGTTGTGGATAATCATGGTCATTCTCTTCCTCAACAGTATGCCAAAGTACACAGTAACTTGATATAATTCCTAAGATAGCAGTTTCCAGTCAACATCTACCAAAACTAGTATTCATAAAATAACAGTTTTGTGCCTGGATATCTACAGAACTTTCACTTAAATGAAATCAGTCCTAAACTTTTATTTCTGCTGAGAATTCAGAGTATTGTCTTCTGAGTAGATTTTTGAAATGTGTTATAACTTGGTAAATGAGAAGAAGCCAATCAAAAGCTGTGCCAATCATAAAATAGTACCTGTGTGTATTTTTGATTCAAGCATACTCATAAAGGATGATGAGAATGCAATGATTCATAAAGTGTTCATGCCGTAATAATCCCTGATGCTGAGAGGAAAGGAGCAGCTTTGGAATATTACAGAAGACTGTGATGTCTACAAAGAACAGGAATGTTAATAGCTTGAGAATATGAAAATATTTCACATATGGGAAATATTCAAGAAATCATACACACACACATTCACACATATACATCTCTGGGCACATACAAACATCATTCTAGTAATCATAACTATTTTTATATTTCTAAATATTGCTAAATCCTTTGGCTTAATAAATGAATCATGCATGTACATTCCCCAAACTAAGGTCACATAGATTTACTTCCATAAAAAATAGGAGTTTTACATTAATACACAGCATTATTTGTTTAGTACTTTCATATTCAAGGAAATCTCCAAAAAAGCTATTTACATTTTCAGAGTCTGGCATGTTAGAAAGACAGTCATCTGTGACCAGTGTCAGTAAGTGTGTTAATAGGGTGTTTGACGGCTCCTCTGGAAGATTTTCAGGGCAGCTGCATGATTGGTTCATGAAGCATTTCATTCAATATTATGAGTGACAAGGAACCTGGAAGCGGGACTAGAAAAATACTTCCAATCTATAAAGACAGCTTAGGTTTTGCCTTTCCCCAACACTAGGCCCTATGCAGGGTCATATATACCAGCATAGTTTTGTCACATGTGTTACTCTGCACTGTGGAACAAATTCAGATGCTGCTCCGTATCTTTAAAACAATCTGACAAACTCTATAGCTGGCTTGGATGGTTTTATAGCCACAGACAGACTATCTTGTCGAGGAGGAAGACATTAATAATGAGTCCAGGTGCCTCCATCTTTGAATCCTGTTCCATCTGTTATCTTATCAAACCTAGGAAGACTTGGGAATTGAACTAGACAAATAGTATAATTAGTTTGAATTGTACCACTTCAGTGTATGGATGAGGGTTGCAGGACAGAATATTTTTTGTTTCCATATTATAACCAAATGCAGACCCCACATCTTAAAAAGCTAGATGCATAGTAAAAGGGACCAGCCTACTTCCTTCCTTCCTTTTTCTGTAAAAAGTATCTTTCCTACAATTTCTGATGAATTCCAAATTCTGACAGTCCATTTCAATGCAGCAAGCCAATCCCTCCAAAAGTCCCTCTAGTCTTTGAAGCTGTTTTCTACGTGTTTGGGGATTCTGCAGTATCCTTTCTGCACTGCAGTAAACACAGCTCTATATGGTATTCAAATTGTGCTCATTGTCCAGATGAATATTTTATTTCAAAGGGGCACTTAAGGGAGTTGACTGGAGGTTGCCCAATGAGCTTCACAAATCACAAAATTTTAAGCATTCTTTTTTTTAAGGCTGTAGTCCTGTGCTCTAATCATTTTTGCATTATATCTTTTGGTCTTCTTCTTCCTATGGAAGTACTGTCTTTAATGAGAACTCAACAGACCATTTAAGTTCTAAGCTTCATTATGCCATTGTCCATACAAAGGAGCCTCAGGAACACGTAATACAGGATGAAAAAGCACAAACAACTTAGCAAGGCCTCTTCAGCCCCCTGAGGGTCAGTAATGACTTCAAAGTCATTACAATTGTTCATTTTGTGGTCTACGTGGCCTGAGAAAGATTGTGATGGGATTAGCCTACCCTCAAATAAGGCTTGAAACCACCAGAGGAGATGAGGGAATATGTAATGTCCAGAGGCCTGGGAATAGACACTGTCCAGAGGGTGCAGCAATGAAGGGCTAGGCTAAAGAGATGCTCATTTCAAGCTTTAGCCAGTTAATGAGTATGAAACAGACCTAATGACTTAAATGAGCAACTTGCATTTTATCTCCACAGGGTTTTCTCTGCTCAGGAGGGCTATTAGAGGGCATATGCTGTTTGCAACCTACAATATGTGATTCTGAGTCCAAGAACAAGAGGCAAGTGAGTGTCATGGGAACAATTTCTTTACTCCAACCTTAACCAACCTGACAAATCTCATAGTTCAGCTTTGGCAACTGCAGACTCAAATGGGAAGGTTGCTGGTTTAGGAAAAATCTGCCTAAACCCTTTGCAGAGCTCCAAAGCCGTTTCCCAAAATGCCATTCATTTTTATCATGGGATGTCTAGTTCAATCACATTTCGTTTGTTTGCTTTTGGCTTTGTGTGTTTGCATGTGTTTGCTTTCAGTTAGGCACATGAATCCTCATATGTGACTTGAAATGGGGTTTTTGCCATTCCCCCCCCCCCACTTTGCTACTTTGCACACTATTGTGCATTGGGCTGTAATGGAAAGGAATTATTAAACTTTTCCTTAGTACTGAAAGTAACTTATAACCAGAGAAGAAACATGGCTAATTGCTTTCAACACGATCATTCTGGCATATCCCCAGGCAGGTACTAAGGCCTTAGTATCTTGCCAGATCCTGCATATGGTAATACTTGGCGGGAGCTCCCACATTAAGTGGTAGGGTCCACAGCCTGTCACTTTAATTTTCCTGGACTGCCTGCAGCAATATTTAACATTTAAAATGGCAGCTAGTGACTGTCTGCTGATGTCAGATAAATCCATGAACAGGAATCCTTGTCAAACATACCTTGAAATCTAGAGTGAACTGTGTATAAAACAACAGTTAAGGGCATAAATGTCAAACTATTAAGAAGTAGGAAGGGAGGAATTAGCTTCAGCCTCAACTTTCCCTTCTGTACTATGGGAATAAAAAATTAGCTTTACATTACAAGGACTCTGTACTGAGATAAAGTAGGGCAGTATGTTAACATTCAAGGAAGCACTATATAAATGTTTAGTAATATGAATTTGCATTAAGCCAAATGAAGTAAGAATAAAACGGTAGCTTTTAAAAAAATGCTGAAATAATTCTTGCCTTTCAATTCATACCACATATTTATGCTGCAAAGGCATTGCAAATCACACTGCAATGTGAAATAAAAGGCAGTATGAAAAGCCAATAACTTTTTAGGGGATAAAATGCTTCCTTTGACTTAGAGAACTCTCCTGCTTTCCAGGGGGAACAGTAACCTCAGCCACCTTCGCTATCACTGTGGCATTTCAGAACATTTTCTACTAAGAGAAATAGAATAAATACCACAACTACTCAGGGTTTTTTTCTCCACTGCACATTAACTACATTACTCTCAATACAAATAAGCACAGCAAGGAAATAAGGTCTAAAACATAACCTTCTTTTGTATGGTAAAGGTCAGTTCTCAGGGCACACATTATCTATTTTATTTAAACGGATGTAATCTGCAGCTTCTGATGGTATTTATTTGCCTTCTCTTTCTCTCTCTTCTTTGTCACCTTCATTGTGGCTTCAGGAAAAAAAACACACCTGGAAAACAGGAATTCACATGTGAACTTTTCTATGCTTTGCAAGAAGAATAAAAGTCCTGATGATCTTGAAGGTACCTTATTGTGCCCAGGAATGCAGAAAATATGTCAAGCCATCTCTAGCATTATAAATTGAACCTGATTGTTTGGTGAAGTGTTTGGCTTTTCCCCAACCTAATTTCTTTTCCTCCAATTTATATACTTAAGATGCTTGCTTTTCTTGTAAAACATGAATGGAAAAGGACAAATTCATATGGTAACATAAAACAATTAAAATGACATTGCATTAAAATAGAAAAAAAGGAACTTAGTAGAGCTGCAGAAAATGTTATTTGGGTTGCATCTTAACATGAAGTTAATAGTACATATTTATTGAGCTAAACTTTCTGTTTGTAACATACAAAAACAATACATTATGGGAAATGAGGACAACTCGATATTATATTGAAAAAAAATCACATCAGTGTGTACATTAAGAAAAAGATAATCTAAGATTCCTGCTCCTGGGATTTTTATTTAAACATAGAACAAAATATCATTAACATATGGATCAATCAACAGTCCAAATGATATATGTCAGCCATTTTAGATAGTTGTTAAATAGTACTAAATAAACTATTGAGTCTCCAAAACACCAGAAAAGCATTCTCAGTGAACTAAAAACTGCTATCATGGATGTCATCATTGGGTTATTATTACTTTGTTCCATCCTTGGGTTATTATTACTGTTATATACACAGAACTGTGAGATCACAGCTGCCAGTTCTTCAGGTGCATTGAGTTCTTCCCAAAAAACCTAGGAAGTTGTAATGTATTGGTGTAGTATGTGTGTGGCTTCAAGCATTGTGACCTTTTGTAGTTGACAGATGGAAATTTTGTCAATGAGCACCTTTTCTAAGTACCATCCAAGATTTTTTGGTACAGCACCCAGGGTGCCAATAACTACCAGGATCACCAGGCCTGTTTACTTCATAATCTTTCAACTTTGATAATCAGATCTTGATAGCTTGTGATCTTCTCCAATTCTTTAATTTCTACTATCTCCTGGTATTTGCACATTAATTATCCACACTATCTTTTTTTCTACCATAATTAACACACCACTGGTGTATTGTGAGCCAAGACTTTATCAGTTTGTATTTGGAAATCCCACAATATTTTAACCTGCTCATTTTTTTTTTACTAAATAAGAAATGCTATATTCGGAAAAGTTTGAAAACCCCTTCTCTAGAAGAAATTATGCAAAGTGAGTTTCTGCTCTGTGTCTTTAAGTTGTGGAGCAGACAGCTATGTAATTCTCACCTCATCCAAATTCCTCCTTGCCCATTTCTGCAACCAGGGCACACTAATATTATCATTCTATATTTATTCTATCTTTGTTTCCTCAGTTGTGACAAGGGACAGACGGCTTTCCTGCTCTCACTCTCACTCCCCATGTACTGTTTGCTTTTCTTTTACCTTTTTACCCTTTCTATTAAGAGAAATAATGTCAAGAAAAGAACAAGGAAGGGGAAAGAGCAGCATCTAGACGCCATTTTGTGTTCTCCCATTATCCAGCTGGCAGAACCACTGGTTGGGTTAAAGAGTAAAGATGGAGACATATGCATTGAGTACCTCCCAACACCATGGGTGTTGTAATATTCTATGAAAATACTACTTGTACCTTGGAAAGCAAAGCCAAGCGAACACAAGGAAGGTGATTTAGGACTTGTGTGCACTATCTAGAACAGGATGGCAATATTTTTTTTAACAGCAGAAGCATGATCTCAGGGGTTTTTTTTACTTCCCTTCCATTGAAAATTCATCCTACAGATGCTTTTTCCTGATGTCGCTTAAAAAATGTGTTTTCCTTTCATGTCGCCTCAAGTACCCTTATCTGTTTCAGTTACAGCACTTTACTTTCTTATAGACTAAGCCCAACAATTTATTGGCTGCTTTAAAGGGGAAAATATATCCCTTTATTAACTGAGGACTCACAGGGCTACTTCAGTATAGAACCCTTCAGAGAAAACCATTAGCTCAATTCTACTCTATTCTACTCTATTCTATTCTAGTCTAGTCTAGTCTACCATAGCTTGCTTCTTCCAGGAACAGACTACTGTACCTGATCACAATGGCACCAAAGTAAAACAATTTTAAAAAGTATGCTGAGGTTACAAGACATGCTCATTCATATTTGTGTTACAGTGTGCATAAGGAATAAAATTTGTTTTGTCCCCTCAGAATTACATTTTTTTTCATTCCCTCCACTCCCAAGATCTATCTTTCCAGGAAGCTTTAGGAAGACAAATACTAAAGTAAAGTAAGCAATTAGGTTTTTTAAAGTCTCATTGCCACCAATCTGATAATTTTTCTATTGATTTGCTTTTTAATAGATCCTTAGGGGAAAACATTGCTATACAAGCAAAGTTTAGAATGAAATGAATTTTTGAAGTTCATTCCCCATACTAAGCTTGAAGAACCTCTATTCCGCCATTCAGATACACTAAAGTTGACATTCAAAAGTGTCTTTCAAATGTATTTGGCCATAAGATCTTATTGTATTTGATGATGTCATATTACTTTATTCATGGTGAATACATTTTATTAGTTTATCATGTATTTTTCTGTTCAGCATCTAGGTTTCTTTAAAGGAAGTTTAGGGAAAACATGATCCATGAGCTACATCCAGAATGACTGGCTCATGGTAAGTTGGCCTGGAGCTGCAGTTCTAAGTGTGAGAAAGAAGTTAAAATATTGGATGAAAGTGCCAACTGGAAAAAAAGCATCTATTGTTATTGTTTCATTACTATGTGTGTTGCCATGTATCCACTCCCCTCTTTTTAAGGCCAACATGCAGCATTTTATAGGCCTTGAATAATAAGCCTTTAACAATGCCAATCTTTATTGCCAATGGGGTTCAAAATCTGGAATAGCATCAGAGATTAATAGCATGCTGGTAATTTATTTTGCTATTGCATTGGGCTTTGTGAGTTATATTGAAGTCCACATCATCTTGACAAAAGAATCTGTAGCAGAACTCAAGCATATGGATGCCTTTGGGCCCCATAGCAGTGCCAGGGCCCTGGGGCATCTGCGCAAATTGCTTTGGTGAAGTTGCCAGCCCTGCCTTCTATGTTGCAATATACTGTATATTGCAGATTCCTTTAATTTTTTTGGAATGAACAACAAGGAAAGGGAGACAGGGTAATGTTTATTGATAAAGACTTCCTCTCCCAGAGGAAATGTCATGAGTTTCTTCTCAGTTTCATAGGAAGAAAATGTTAGTTATTATATTTGGGAGCAATAAAAGGGATATCTGTTTATAACAATTAGAATAAGTTTTTAAAGTAAAAAAAACTCTTTCACAATATGAAAGAAATTCAGAAAGAAAATGGACCCCCAAAATGATCTCAGGATGAAGAATTCATGAACTTCAGCTCTTAACTGACACCTGATATTTCTTTAACAGTGTTAATCAAGTGCTCCTCGTCGCATTAGAAAGAGGTATCAATTGTGATATCATATAATTTATCCTAGGAACTTGTACTCTTTAACCTATTTATTTATGACTTGATGAAGAGGTGAAAGAAATTCTATTAAATTTGCAGATAATACAAAACTGGGTTTTTAAAATGAAGAAATCAATTAAATTTAATTAAATAAATGAAAAAAAAATTCAAACAATTTTGTTTCGGCAAGAAAATAACAGAATGGAATTTAAGAAAGGCAAGTGGAGTTTAACAAGTCCATATTTCTTCACATAGGAAGCAAAAGTCAAGTGTACAAGTTATGTGGGAGTAATTATTACATGACGTGGTAATAATATTTTGAAAAAAATATTCTGGAATACTAGCTTATTATAAATTGAATATGAATTAACTGTGGGATACAGTAGCCAAAATGACAAATGAAATTTCAGATTCAGGCAAAGTAGAATAGATTCAAAGAAGAGCAAATAGGATAATTAGGGTACTAGAAACTATGCTGCAGAAAGAGAGATCAAAGAAGTTGCACATAATAGCCTTGTGAAGGGAGGAGTACCATGGCCTGCATTCTACAAAGGTTGTCATCAAGAAGATCAAGACTGTTCTTCATTGTTTCTGAGGAGGTGATACAAATCAATGGATTTAAATTCCAGGAAAGAAGATTTCAATGGAGAAGGAGGAGGAGACTTTTCCAACAATAAGAACTATCTGACAATGGAACCAATTACCAAGAGAGGTGATAGGATCATCTCCCTGGCATGTGTTAAAGCTGAGGCTAGACAGCCATCTGTTGGAAATGCTTTAATCTGGTTTTCTCTGAGTAGGAAGTTGCTCTTTGTGGCCTATATGTTATGAATCCATTTATATTTGCTACCAAAATGCCTAATATTTTGAAAATCCACTTCAGCTGTTTGGAAATACATTTTCAACTGCCAGTTACCATATTCATGCTATTTAAATGTTTTTTTTTTAAAAATAAATGTAATATAATGTGGTGTAATTTATTTTTTAAAAAGGGGAAGAAAAAAACAGACTCACTTTTCCATTACCACACATATGCTATTTAAATTATTTTATTTTTTCAGATAAATGTAACAAAATACTCAGATCTGGTTGATTTAAAAAAGAAAAGAGAAAGAAAATTCAGGCCCAATTTCCATAGATTATCAGGTTTCTAGATCTTGTAAAGCTCTGACCCTTTTATTCTGTGCCCTGGACTGGGCAGTTTTATATTTTATTTTATGTTTTATTTTAAGATTTTATAAGTGGTATAATATTTTTCCAAGAATGTGGGCCTTATGTGAACCATATTTCCCAAGCAACAATTAGACACTTACTATGTCAAATAATGGTCAAGACATGAAATGTTACTCTCTTATTTATCACTGAGAGTGTTTCTTTCCAGGGAGAAATTAACCACATTAATATATTGTTTTCC
This sequence comes from Vipera ursinii, assembly GCF_947247035.1. Lineage (NCBI taxonomy): Eukaryota > Metazoa > Chordata > Lepidosauria > Squamata > Viperidae > Vipera > Vipera ursinii. The sequence continues at coordinate 38,159,250 of NC_139512.1, forward strand.
TCTCAGTGAAATTAGCTCCTTGGTTCTGTGTATTTAATAATGAGAAACAGCCATGTACTAATTAGAAGCAGATTTTTATGGCTACCTTGTTTCATTGAAGAAATTTCTGCTTGAAACAATGACTGCTTCCTGGGCAAGAGTTTCACAACTATGAAACTAGCTTTCAGAACTGCTATGAAAAATTTTAAGAGAATCTATCAGCATTTTTTCTGACTTTGGCCTGTTTTACTGCTTAAACACCTGAAATATTTGTAACTGTATTTCTGTATTGTAATTGTAGTTTTGTGATATACAGTACGAAGGATGAAAAATTAAGATAATATTTTTCAGGCCTGTTTTGATTGTGGTCCTATTGTCCATAGATCTATTTCTGCCTCTTGTTAGATCATAGAATTACTGAAGAAAGATTTATACTACTATAGTATACAATATTGTATTGTATACTACTATAGTATACAATAATATACAATACTACTACTATTGTATACTACTATAGTATACAATAATATACTTTATTGATTAGTTAATTGACCATAACAAAACTATGAGCATCAGTCACAGTAGGATACAATAAAATAAGATAGGGCATTATATATTTATATGTGACAAAATAGAGTATGGTAAGATAAAATAAACTATTTTTTTTGCATTGAGATCAGAAGTAGAGTAAGTAAGTGATTATAACTGAGCATTTTAATTATCATTATAGGGTTTGTTGTTCCCTTTAGAGAACTTCATTTGAAGTGATTGACTCAAGACCTATATCTGTGAAAATCAACCCTAAATATGACAAGAATCTATTTGTTTATAGATTCTCCATCCAAATGCTAATTGTATTTGGGACATCTTCTCCCCAAAACTATCAGTGATGTTGAACCTGAAAGCAGTTCTAACAGATTCCCATCTGGCACTCTATTCTTCCATTCAGCTATATTCCTTCTCAATAGCTAAGTACAATTTCATTGTTTATTGTCAAAAGAGGTAATTGGTGATGTACTGAAGTCTGTGGCTGGATGATATGGCTCGTGCAGTTATTTTACAGATGAGATGAGGTCTAAAATTCCTTCAGTAGCTAGGAAGACACACTGGTTGTAATTTGGCCTACCTTTGCTGCTGTAAGGAGTCAGGTAAGTTTTTTAATGGTTTGCACACAGAATGGTGAACATTAGCAAGTTATCGTTTCATGTTTATATCATTGGCCAAAGGGGTTGGCTCAGCCATGGATGGTGGTGGTGGTATTCCTGCCTTTGTCATATTGTCCTGTAATTCCTGAAGAAAAGGTTTACCTGGAAAATTGGGGAGTATGACAATTTTTGGAAGTGTTAGGCTGCAAATTCCATTTCATGTTCCTGGTGTGGCCCACCACCTAGCTTTGGTTGTGGTTCCCAGGGTTTTAGACAGTCAAGATCTTCTTGTCTATAACAGCATCCAACATTTTATTCATTGAAGCTTCAAAATGTGCTGTTTTAACAAGGGGCAGGGTGGAGAAGTTTTGATCTGTTTTAGGAAACAATCTGTTGATCTGCTTATCTAGATCCCACATTAGTCAGAGGAGGGGGAAGATGCTCTCTCAAAGTATTTACAGTTTCTGTGGGTAGTTGTAGAACCAAATAGATTAGAGGTTTAGCTACTTTACTTACTGTCTCTAAAGTTTCTTACAGATCAACATCCAGTCTTTTAGTAATGTCAGTTTGCTTCAAGTCTGACAAGGCATTGAAGGAACAACTTTTCATCCAGATTAGAGGTCATTTGTGCACTGTCTTGCTGTAGATAGAAGATTGTTTGCTTGGACAGTCATATCTCAGGGGCAGAATTGGTCGACTGTACCTGAGGCTATCAAACGTTGAGTGGTCACATTAGTTATTTAAAGTGTCAATACTCTCTGGACAACATTTATGCTAAGATAGAATAGGCTTCCCTTTTTTCATCTACGCCAGGGATCTGCTGATGTGGCAGCCATTGACATTTCTCATGCATATGCAAAGTACTCTTCTGATATCTGTGTTATATTGGCCTGGAAATAGTACTTTGTTTTTGTTGTCACCAGGTCTGTCTGAAGGTAATAGAGACAGAATGTAAGACTTTTTTTTTCTTTATACTAATTTACTAGGTTTAGATCCTATAATTTCTTTGGGATCTTTAAATGGTTTTGCAGCATTCCTTCCTCATGTTCCCAAATATCAACCCCATGAGATAGGTTAGACGGAGACAATGTGGCTGCCCCAAAGCCAACCAGCAAACTGCCCTGGCAGAGAGTAGATGTGAACCAAAGGTTCCTCTTGTTTGGAATGCAAAGTTTGCCTTTTTCCAACTCTCCTTAAGATATATTTATTGCTTTACTAACTCAGTGTTCCCTTTTGGACCAGAAAAGACTCCCAAATAATTCATAATTTAAAACTTTACAAAAATCTATAAACTTTTAAGAATACAATATCTTTAATCTTATAATTAGCTTTAAAGTTTTATAATTCTCGAACTTAACAATGGACCTTCTGGGCAGTTTGGACTTCCGGTGGCTCCACGGCGCCGGAGACAGCCTTCCCGGGCTGCCCGCGGCTCAGCTGTGTGATTTTTCGCTCGAAACAGCGCCGATCAGCTGTTCGGGCGAATCTGAAGCCCCCTCCTCGGGAGAAGAGGAGGGGGTGAGCCCCCAGGTAGGGGTCGAGTTCTCCGGGGCCGCCTGAGCTTGGAGCTTGGGCGGCTGAAGGATTGAACTCCCCCGTAGCCTGGGCTGCTCCCAGCTGGCTAGCGTCTCTGCTCCGGACTTTATGGAGCAGAGCCAGGCGTCTGCGACCATCCCTGCTTGAAGGAGAGATTATGAAAGGAAAAGAGCAGGCAGAGCAGTACAAGAGGGAAAGATGAAGAGATGAAGAGGATTATTTTATTTTACTCTCAAGCTTGATGGACTTTGCTTAAAACTTAAAGTGAAAGTGCGTCACAATTGTAAGTAAAAGATGGCGGCTAAACCTCCCCCTAGAACTTTTCGGAGTGCTGGAAATTCTCCGGTGCAACAACAATCATTACTGCAGGCGTTGCATTCTCCTGATGTATTGACATCGAAGGATCTTGAAAAACATACCCAGTTAATTTTGGAGTCAATGGGTGTTAAATTTGCACAGATGGAGGAGAAATTGGAGAAATTGGAGCAGAGAATGGAAGAAAGGATGGAGCAGAAACTTAGAGAGATGAAGGTAGACATTTTGTCCTCAGTGCATAAAGTAGCTAAATGTGTGGAGGTGCTGGATGATCAAGTGGAAGACTTGACTCAAAAGAATGCTATATTAGAAGCAAAAGTATTGGAAATTGAAGATTTAAAAGACAAAATGGATAGCGAACAGAGTCTGGCTCAATTTTACCAGATGCAGTTTGCTGTTAGAATTAGAGGCCTAAAAGAGAATATTAAGGAAGATTTAAAGCAGCTGGTTTCTGAGGCTTTTGAGGGGGTATTGAACCATCCAGCATCTGAAATAAAACAAGGCATGGACAAAGTGTTTCGTGTGAATTCGTGGATTGCTAAGCAGAGAAAGTTGCCTAGAGATGTGGTGGTTTATTTTGTAAAAAGGGAAATTAGAGATGAAGTTATACAAGCTGCCTATGATACTAAAGTTGTGATTGCTGGTCAAGAAGTTTTGGTTCTAAAAGAAATTCCTCCAAAGATTTTAAAGAGAAGGAAGGACTTTATATTTCTTGTGCAAGAGCTCAAGCAAAGAGATATAAGGTTCAGATGGGAGATCCCAGCTGGGTTGAGCTTCATGTATGATGGCAAAAGGTACTGTTTGGGTACTGTGAAGCAAGCGCATGATTTTTACAACAATGTTTTAAAAGCAACCCCATCAACACTTCTGGAAGCTGCAGAGGGATCTGGAGAAGGAGAACATCAAGAGGATGAAGATGGACAGATAGACGAGAAGGGTACAGGAGGAGATCAAGCTGCAACTCTTTTGGATGATCCTAGAGAACAGAGGGTGACGCGTGCTGCCTTAAAACGCTCAAAAAAGATTAAAAAATAAGACCAGTAGAAATCTATGGAACTTCCACAATATACTTATAGTCAAGTGGTAGTTGTGTTTTTAAGAGTTTTGGGATGATATGTATGGTAACAGAATTTTCAATTTGGAATTAATGGATAATCTACTACAGAGGAAGAGGAAGAAAGTTTTGTGGGTTAATGCGGGTTAATTTGTGTAAGAACTATCTATTATAGCCTATTTTGGCTAGAGAGGTTAATAGGGATAGGTGCTTGTGATGTGTAAGTGAGAATATGTCTAGGTAATAGTGAATTGTGGAAGAACATAGATGGGAATGATGTTAGTTTTCTTTTATTTTAGTTCTTTATACATATTTAGTATTGTTAAGGATTGGTTTACTCTATATAAGCTAGAGAGTGATGGATTTTAGAGTTTATAATTGTTAGTATATGATTGTTTATGATTGCTTTTTAGATATATACCTTGTATTTTGCTCTGGGAAGTCGGGGGGGGAGGGGGGAGGAGGGGAAGTAGAGGGGGGGAGGCAGGGGAGGGAGGAGGGAGAGGGGGAGGGGGGGAGATAGGCGGGAGGTAGGGAGGGGAGGAGGGAGGGGGAAGGGGGGGTTTTCAAAGGAAAATTGTATTTTAAAACTTTTCAATAAAAAAAAAAACAATGGACCTTCTCACAGTAATGTCATCAACTGTATTGCTCCAGAAGCATAATATCCCCTTGCTTGATGACACTACCTTTACTATAAAAGCAGATTATGTAAGATTATATCGCTAAAAAGCCTTCTGACTCCCAGGCTATTGTTTGAGGAAAGAATGACTCTCCAAAGAATAGAAATTAACCCTCTGTATTTTAGAACAGGGCTTTTCAACCAGTGGTACACATACCACCTGTGGTACATTAGCACATGGGAGGTGGTACACAGCCCTGCCCAGCCAAGTGTAGTGGGGGAGGGAATGAGCCAGCACAGTGCAGGACTAACTGTGAGAGAGTCCTCCGGAGCTGCAGAGTGGCTTGGGCAAGGTAAAGGCCCCAGGCTCACTTCTGGCTCACCTGAATGAGAAAGGAGGAGGAGGGGGTGGAGACAGGACAGGTTATAAAAGGAGGCAGTTTGGGCGGGAGAGGGAGAGAGAGAAAAATATGCACTTGGGAGGAGGCAGAGTCAGCTGTAGCTGCACCAAAGGGAAAGAAGGATGAGGAGGGTGGGGGGAGAGGAGAGGAGATCAAGCAGGCCGGCCATGAGCAGATCTACAACTTCTGTGGCAGCCACCTGTGCTGGCAGCAACAAACAGGCAAGAAACGCAGTGGGGGAGGGGTTTCTCTCCATGCTGAATGAAGAAAGGCAGCAGTAAAGAAAGGCAGCATTGGCTGGAGGTGAGGCACGGAGGGAGGGAGGAAGATGGAAAGTGGAAGGATTCTTTTGTGACTTTGAAGTTCTGGGATTTGTGCAATGTGGGCTTTATGTTGTTAAGGAGTGTTTGACAATTTCTATTTGGCTGATGTCTGATGTCTTGTATTAGCTTCTATTGCTCTGCTATTGTTAGCTGTAAGTTTTTCTGCAAGGGATTTTGAAGTTTTTTTTTTCTCCTGAATGGATTTTGCCTGTAGCATTCCTTTATTTATGAATAGAGCCATTTGGGGAGGCTGCCAGTACTTACTACATTTTTTTTCTTCCTTAAGTGCCGGCTGCTGGCTCCTTAACTTTCCTTTCTAGCCAGTAGCTAATTCTTAAAGGGGAATTTGCTTTTTAAAGCTAGTTCCCTCAGCGGCTTGTCTTTTCTGTCTGTGGAGGTTTTTCCTTGTTTGATGAATATATGGCAGAGGGAAAATATGGGGGGGGGGTTTCAAATTCTTCCTTCAGAAGGAGATGGGAATGAGAAAGAGGCAGGCAGGGAAGGAGAGAGGGAGGGAAGGAAGTGCCACCTTAGCACTTGGTCACCACCAGCCCTGCCATTGACTTTGCTTGTCAAAAGGTCCCAAAAGGGGATCATATGACCCTGGGACACTGTGACCATCATAAATATGAATCAGTTGCCAAGCATCCAAATATAAATCACATGACTCTGCGCATGCTGCAATGGTCATAAGTGTGAAAAATGGTCATAAGTCATTTCAGTGCAATTGCAACTTTGAATAGGTTGTTGTTGTTTTTTGTCATCAAGTTTTTGACACCTTGCTAGGTGGTACTTGAATATTGCCATATCCTAAAAGTGGTACAATCAGTGAAAAGTTTGAAAAGCCCTGTTTTAGAAGAACTGTAGAAGAGTCCTAGAGATGAAAAACTACACAGATAAAGGGATTTTATTGGACATGCTTCTCTTGCTAAAAGGGTATCAACTTTCAACTTTTGTTCAGAAAGAAAAGGCCTCCATAAAGTTTGAAACTTAGCATATCCCGAGGAAACAGAACAGAGATCAGTAACAGCTATTGTCTGATATTTCCTCATTAACATTCATAATTTCTGTGCCTCCAGATGTTGGTTTAACATTATTTCACCAGTTTCACTGGATTAGGTGACCAAGGATGTTTTTCTTTCCAGATTATATAAACTCATAATAGAAAATGTGTCCATGTTTAATTAATGCACTGAGATAGAAAAACATATGGATAAAAGAAAAGAATCATCTAACATCCCAAATGGGCAGCATTACTTGCTCTTTCAGAATTAACTGGCAATATGTGGCTAGCTCTGTTCAGAATAAATGGGCAATGTAAAATATACATGATCAGTTAGTTTCTCTCGGCAGCAATTTCTTTAATGTTTGCCAGAGTGTCTATTTATAAAAATTGTGTTCACAGGCAGACTTGCATGTGATCCTTTATTTTCCCCCAGCTTTTCAAGTATTGTATTTCCTTGTTAGAATTTCTTTAAAATTAGAAAAAAATGCAAGAAGAAAACTTCAGCCCAAGGCACCTACTACAAACCTCTTCTCCTTTTGTTACAAGTTAATAATAAACCTACAACTGCTTTTGGTGGATGAAGAACCACAATTATAAGGGTGATATGAATTATTCTGGATATTAATTTGCAAACAAACAATATCAAATAATGTTTACATTCTATATCTGACCCTATATCATGCACTGTCCTGTGGGTCATTATTTGGTTGCTGTCACAAGAGATTGCAAACAAGCTGATCTCATAGGAAATATTTTATACAAGTTATTGCTGACAGTGTCAGATCAGAACATCAACAAGCAGAACTGAAAAAAAAAATAGAAAATACAGGACAAGAGTTTATTTCTTTAAGAGACAGGTGTGTCTTCACCTTCTTTATGACACCTGTAACTGATGGGTTCTATTTTTATATATATTTTGAAAACCTTCTGGATGGCACTTTAGACAAACACACACACACACACACACACACAGAGAGAGAGAGAGAGAGAGAGAGAGAGAGAGAGAACTTTCATAGATTGGAAAAAAACTGAAGGCAGAAAAGTATGCTTTATTTAAATCAATAACCATTTTTGATTATTTATTGGTTACCGTAAGTCAATAATTAATAACGATTTTCAGTGCTTCCATACATTTCTCAAGGTCTTGCTGAATAGCAAAAATCTGGTCTGAATAAAACCATACCAAGCTCCCAAATTTTGTGCATTGTCACCCCTTATATCCTTTCAATCAAATTGAAAATTGATATTCTGTCAAACATCTGCCTAGGTACAGTTAAGAAAATGATCTTCCAGTAGTTTTTGCATTCATATTTGCTATTTGCATTTCACTTTGTATAGGAGAAGTATAATAGTATTATTCAACTTATTATGCACATATGGAAGGTGGAAATCCATTCTGTAAGCACATTTGATCAATACTTCGGCATTCATTCAGTTATACATACCAACTATTTTATAACAGCATGTATGACTTTCCATCAATATGTTCTAACAATTATATCAGAATAACACAGTTGGAAGGGACCATAGAGGTCTTCTAGTCCAACTCCCTGCTGAAGCAGGAGACCCTATACCATTTCAAATAGATGGCTATCCAGTCTTTTCTTTAAAACCTCCAGTGATGTAGCACCTACAACTTCTAAGGCAAGTTGTTCCACTGCTTAATTGTTTTGTTAGGAAATTTCTCTTTAGTTCTAGGTCTGTTCTCTCCTTGATTAATTTCCATCCATTGCTTCTTGTCCTGCCTTCAGGTGCTTTGGAAAATAGGTTACCCCTCTCTTCTTTATGTCAGCCCCTTAGATATTAAAACACTGCTATCATATTACCCTGAGTCCTTCTTTTCATTAAACTTGATATACCCAATTCCTGCAATTGTTCTTCATAAAATAAAATATATTTTATTTTAATTTTATTCTTCGACACCACTACCATTTGGATAGAAATCTCTAAAATATTATTTCCAGCTTTTCTCACCTATGTTCATTCCAAATAATTTTTAGCAGTTCACCTACTTCCAAAACATTTTTCATTTTTTCTTTTAATCTTATTTGTTCTTTGCTGTCTTTGATTTCATCCTCTGGAACTTTTATCTCTAATCAATTATCTGCTATCAAATAATTTTCAATTCCTAATGATCACATAGAGTTTCTCCAATGTGATCTATCAGATCTTTCAGGACTTACAAGGATGCATTCATCACCACTGTAATTGAGTCTATCCACCTTGCTGCTGGTTGTCCTCTGTCTTTTTTCTTTCCACCATTCCCAGCATTACACCCTCTTCCAGAGAGCTAAATATTTGCATAATATATCCAAGTATGATTGTTTGTGGTCATTTGGGTCTCTGGACTTATTTTTTGAATGATTCATTTGCTTGTATTTTTCACTGTCTGCCATAATCTCAGGAGTCTTCTCCAACACTAAAGTTCAAATTTGCCAATAGTCTTCCCATGCTGTTTCTTCAGAATCCAACTTTCATATCTATAGAGTATCACAGGCAATATCATTACTTGCACTGTTCTGATCTTTGTAGGTATAGCTACATCATGGCATTTGAATATCTTTTCCAAGACCTACCTAAATGTTCTTCCAAGTTCTTGTCTGCAGCATATATGTTGACTGCTTGTTCTTTTACTATTGAGGATTGATCCTGTCCACTTCGATATCTTCATTATCAATTCTAGTTTCATCTCTATATACATTATACAATATACTTATCTCAGTTTTGCAACAATCATTATGTAACATAATTCTTATCATTCTGTTTTTAGCAGCTTATGCAACTTCTTTCCTTATGTCTGTTTTCCATTTATTCCAAAATAGGAAACTGTGTCCTAATACTTTTTAATGTAGGAGTGTTACTTTTTCTTTCTTGTTTCTTTTCCTTCCATGACTGTTTTTCCTCCAGGACCACTTTTGATCTAATGTTGATCTTGCATCCTTCACAAATACTCTCAGTTTTTATAAGTGCATAGAATCAAACAAATAATCCAACCTCCTTCTCTAGGCAGAAGACTTTATACCATCCTGGTGAAATGGTTGTCCAGTCTAGTTTTGGAAATCTCTAGTGATGGAGCACCCACAACTCCAGGAGGCAAGCCATTCCACTGATTATTTGTTCTCACTATCAGAAAACTTTTCCTAACTTCTGTGTTGGATATTTCTTTAACAAGCTTTCACTCATTCCTTCTTGTCCTACCCTCTGGTGCCTTGGAGAAGAAGTCAATCCCCTCTTCTCTGTGACAGTCCTTCACATACTGGAAGTTGGTTATCATATCCCACCAATCCTTCTCTTCAATAGGCTAGACATAACTAGCTCCCTTAACTGTTCTTCATATGATTTTATCCTCTTTGTTGCTCTTTTCTGCACTCTTTTTGGGGTCTCGATTCACATATTCTTTGTAAGCATGGATCTCTATTCTAGAAACTACTTTGCAAACCATCACACTGTGGCCCACTTTTCACCTGTTAGGAGGTATATGCAATATATTGATATATACAAGATGCCTGAATATAGTTGCTGATACCTAGGGGTTTTTAAATTGATTGCTCACCTCAGGGTGTGTGAACTTTCCTCCCTATCTCAATATAACCCAGCTTCAGTTAATTCCATGAATGTTTATTCAGAAGTTAGGTCTTAGTGAGCCCAGTGGGGTTTATTCTCACTATGAAGATATAAATTTGCAAGAATATTGTCACTGTGCTTATTGAGACTTATCCAATATATTTGGCAATCTTTGAAATTTCTAAGATATCCATTCTCAAATTTGCTTCAACACCTGGGAGTATGAGGAAGTTTTGCAGGTCTTTTGACACTTTTTTGAATTTCTTTGAAATATAAGTGAGATGTTTTGATTTTTTTAAAATTTCTTTATATTTCACATTTCTAGACCATCCTTCCCTTTCAAATGGAGAGCAGGTCTTCGTGTTTTCACAGTTTAGTTTGGACAAGGCTCATTGCACTTACAGTGAATTACAAGATAAGGAAAAATCACAATTCAAATGTTACTTGTTTAGAAATTTCAGCAGCACTTTTATAATTTACAGCTAATATGTTGCCCAGGATACTTGGAACCTAAGAGTTTGTAAGCATTTTTTTAAAAAAGCAGAAGGTAGGTAAACCTTGTGTAAAAGAAGGAAGGAAGGAAGGAAGGAAGGAAGGAAGGAAGGAAGGAAGGAAGGAGGAAGGAAGGAAGGAAGGAAAGGTGTAAGTACCAGTTCTACAGTAAATGCAAGCAAAAATATTATTTCTTGCATTCCCATCAGTATATTGGGTCAAGTTGGGAAAAAATGGGAAAGGAAATAAGAAGGAGTAACAGCTATATCATATTGCAAGACAAACAGTCAAGAATACATAAACCTAGGATCTATCATTCTGCCAGAAATTGCATATAAGTTTTGGTGCTGATAATGCCCTCTCCTGGTGATGCTGTTGCAACTAAGTCTAAGTGTCAATTATTTCAAAGATCTACATACCGAGCATGTAGGATAAATGTACCAGAGTCACAGAGGCTGATCAGTACAAAATGTCATTGGCAATCCCTTTTTCCCACCTCACTGTAGGTAAATTATTTTAAAGAGGTAAGAGATACCACATGCTGTTTTCATTCATTCTTGTGTGTGTGTGTGTGTGTGTGCATGTGCGCATACACACACTTGTGTGTTTTACCTCCTAAATAATGCTTTCCATGTCATCTGTATATTTATGATAGCTCAAAGACATGGGTGTGTGGATCTAATTAAAAATGTGAAAGGGTTTAGCAGCCTGCTGCTTCCCGGTGAGTCTCCTGTTGCCAACTCTTGGCAGCTCTGCTGTCAGTGAGCCAAATGTTTAGTCTTCAGCTGAACTACTGCCAGGGTGTTGCTCTGCATTCTGGGACAACAAAGCCTGGAGGTACTATACTAAAACTCTCTCTCAGAAGGGGAATGTACAGCGTGCTGGTCTTTACTCCCCCACCAGTAAAGTCACAGAGAAAATCCACTTTTGCCTGTTGTACCGCAGGAACTTTCCAAGGAGCAACAAGAACCCCAGAATTATTTGCTGAACTTTCACAAGCTACAGTCCAGTGACTGCACTCAGGGCACTAAGCCAGGGGTCCTCAACCTTGGCAACTTTAAGACTTGAGGATCCCTGCACTAAGCTATCGTTCTGATGGGGGGGGGAATATCCTTTCTATCATTTTGGGAACAGATCTTCTCTGTAAAATTTCCAAGAAGATAATTTTTCATTGATTTCCAAGAAGATAATTGTGGTCTAAATTGTTTTGAAAGAAAAAAAGTGGAGATGTACAAATTTCCAGAACTTCTGTTATTCAGATTAATGAGGATTAGAGCTCCCAGAATTCCCAAGCAACATGACCAATGGAACCAATAACATCCAGAGGAAATTGGAGAAAGCAATATTCATTGTAGGAAAGCAATGTATGAGAGTACTAGGTGTCCTAATGATTTATAACCTGGTCTGGTATCCAAATTGTCCCCTCCTGGTGGCACAGTGGTTAGAATGCAGTTTTGGAAGTTGACTCTGCCCACTCTGAATTTGAACATGATGGGCTTGAAGTTGACTCAGCCTTCCATCCTTCTGAGGTCGGTAAAACGAGGACCCAGATTGTTGGGGGCAATATGCCGGCTCTGTAAACTGCTTAGAAGGGGCTGTAAAACACTATGGAGCAGTATATAAGTCTAGCAACAGCAATAGCACTTAGACTTATATACTGCTTCACAGCATTTTACAGCCCTCTCTAAGAGGTTTAAAGAGTCATCATATTGTCCCCAACAATCTGACTCTTCATTTTACCGACCTCAGAAGGCTGAGTCAATCTATGTACTATTGCTATTGCTCCTGCTGAGAAAAATACATTTCAAAAGATTTCCAGCACTTTAAAAGTTTTTCATCTGATACACTCTACACCACCTAAAGCAAATATCCCTCTTGCTCAATAGCAAGGCTGCCTCAGTAGGTCCTAGACTTCTCAGTAGCTTCCAGTTTTTAAAGGAAAAAAAAAGCTCAGTTTGGAATCTATCTATCTATCTATCTATCTATCTATCTATCTATCTATCTATCTATCTATCTATCTATCTTCGTAGATTTTCACGGGTATAGGTATGTAGGTCTTGGTGTATTCGGGTCTTTTCCCATGTAGGATTGAGGGTGTCTTGGCAACGTTTTGACGAGGTCCCACTCGTCATCTTTAGGCTGGTGTCTTCGGTTTCGTGCTTGTGCGAGCGAAGCATGATTGGAGCTGCCATCTCTCTATAAATACTGGTGGGGATGTGTGGGGTGCTGGCTTTGTTGCTGTAAGCGGATTGGTTGGCTGTGATGTTACATCATGATTGGTTGATGGGGTTATTGTTAGGGGATTAGTTGGCTGATTTGTAACACCCTGTGTGGCTGAGGTGCTGGCTGTGTGCTCGTTAGTCCTTTGTGTTGTAACAACCTGGGTAATGGGCTGTGTAATGACATCCTGAGCTCTACTGTAGTGATTTCCTGAGTTCTGTGTTGAAATATCCTGGGTGGTTTGCTGTGTTGTGATATCCCGGGTTTTAGCATTCTAACCTCCTGAATTCTGTGATGTAATGTCCCGAGCAGAAGGCTGTGGTGTAAGATCCCGGGCTTTGGTTTGGCTTCGGGTTTGTGGTCTGGCCCTGTGTTCATGGTGTATGTCAGTTTGCTTTGTGTGGGGGTCGGGGGGTAGTGCATCTCCAGGAGGTTAGAATGCTAAAACCCGGGATATCACAACAACTTGCAAGAAAACATTGTTTATTTGTTTTTAATTCTTTCAAGTCAGGGAAACATGAGGACAGTACTAGATTCCATGTGCCATTGGCTATGGCTAGTTAAGGAGAAGAGGAATAAGAATGATAATATGAGAGAGGCACTTTAATACAAACTTCCTCCCTATCTAGTAGGGAAATTTACTGTTGTCTTTAAACTCTTTGATCTAAGTATATTTAAAAGTGTTTGCAACATATGCTTTATAGTTAATGTTGCTTTGATATCAAGTTTACAGTTTATGAAATATGAAAACTATCTTGATTGGTTTGTTGAGCTTTGCAGGCAGATTTTCAAATGCAAAAAGTATGCGTTAAGAAAAAAATATCAAGTCAGATAAGTATATTGTTGATGGTTTGTATTGTTGATTATGGGCTATGTTAAACACATTGCTGTTGCTTTTTTTTGCTAGTCTCAGTTTTGCATCTGTGAAGGAAAGCTTCATGGTCAGGATCACATAGATACCTCCTCCACTTTGCAGGAGAAATTTCAGGGTGAAAACATAAACACTATGAAGCCCTCAAGTTCAAGGTGGAAGATGCAGAGCTCAATTTCCCACACCTAAACTCCGACCTGTGAATCCCACACAGTACTATTGCAGAATAAAAGAACAAAGCTGAACAAAGAGTTCAGCATTTAGGAAAGAAAGCGGCCTGTACCTTAGCAACCACCAGCTGTGATAAGGAAAGGCCATGTGCATGGGTCTTGAAATAGCAGCAGTTGAATTCAGGGTATTTGGTTAGAAGCATTTGTTTCAAACTACTTTTTTTCCAAGCTGGAATCCTAATGAATCAGCCTGATCTGCTGAACATTATGACTATCTCTACATCATGTTGCTGTCTTGACCATTGGAACCTGGTATTCTAAGTTTAAAAAAAAACCAACTTACTTAGCCATGGAAACTTGCTGGGCAACTTACTCTGATTTGGTGGAAATGGGAGAAGGGAGATCTGTGTACACCATCTTGTGTGTCTGAATGAGAATAAGAATATGAAATTAATATATATATATATATATATATATATATATATATATATATATATATATATATATATATATATATATATATATATATATATCCATTCCAACTATTTTTATCTACTTATTTACCTAATTATCCACTTACCTGTAGATAGGAAAAATCTTTCTGATCACCAAAACTAGACATATAAACTATTTATCCACTTAATACCAAAGCAAATATATGGCAATAATATTGTGATAATACTGCAGAAGGACTTTAAATTCTGTTTCACTATCCATCTCAGGGCAATAATCCTTAGGCAACTCAAAGCTTTGTTAATTCCACAGGAACACTTCTTTGGGTGGTTAGTTTAAGCCATTTGCATTTTGGTTCTTAGCAGAAATAAATTCATCATAACCTGTATGTTAGCAAGTTAGATTTAAGACTTGCAGTCATCTGGGGGACCTGATCTGGAAATCAACAGAAAGTCTACTATCATGGATTTATGATTAATTTCAAGGATCCCAGTGTCAAAACACAGAGAAACAGTACCAAGGCAGTCAAGATAGCATATTTATTGTTTGGACATAATGTAGTTTGCCATTCATGATCTCAAAACACAGGTAGTGCAGGTATTTGAATCAGCTACCTCAGAGCAGAGATCTTTCTGTTGAAAAAGAAGGGGCTGCATCATAGCTGTTTTAAATAAAATGGGAACCATGCAATCAGAGATCACTTCAGTTTATGGAAGGAACAGAACCTCAGCGAAAATGGATATTGCACCTGGACTTTGTCTCTTTAATCTTTCCTCTGGAGTCCTTTTTGTTTCCTTTGGCCTGCTGTGGTGGAAAGGTAGGCCTCACAAGCCTTCTGGCATCTAGCCCAAACTTTATGGGCCACTGGAGAGATGTATGGCTTGGTGCAGGAGTGCCTGCGGCAGGTGTTAAAATATCGTTCCTGGTTCCTTGGTGGTAATCACTGCAAAACAATCCTGTCTGCTCGCGTATCAACAAGCAGCTTTTCCCTGGCTGTTGCTAAGAGACAGGACAGTTGCTTACAAGTTGCTTGGTGCCTCTGACTTCCATAATTTATAATTTATTATCTCAGCATCAAAATTTCTGTCTTTTTTTTAAATTTAATTTTATTTTGCCACAGAGCTGATAATCGTTAAAAGGTTGTGTGTCTAACAGCCCCATGGCTGCTCTTATAATACACTTGCTTTTGTAAGGTTCAGAGAGTTGTGAGGTGGGGGGGAAAGAAAAATGCTATTATAAACTGCAGATGAATATCATTTTTGCCTATTAACTTTTTGCATTATATGACTGGCTAGGTCAATGGATTCCCTCAAGATTTCTTCCCTATTGAAAAACACGCTTCTGTCCAACGAAGAAGGAAATGAATTGAAATGATTTCAATTTAAACAAGAAACAAGTCGTCTCTCACAGCTCTACACTTCAGCACCTAATGGCTGAACTCATCAATCCTACTTTCATGAATTTCAGCACTACAGGCATTTAACTAATGCCAGAAATTACCCATGTGCATTAATCTATTTTTTTTGTGACTCTACATGGCTTACTTTGCTAAAGTATCCTAAACTTAACACCAGTTAAATGGGGGGGAGACACAAGTGGGGAAATAAGAATAATTTGAAGAGTTACTAAGTTGCAAAATAATTCTGTCACAGTTCACTAGTTTAAAAGGAAGCCTGGGGGTGGGTGGGAAGGTGTTCAGTTTTTACCAAAGTCGCTGGTGAAAATTAAGAATACTATCCTGGAATTAGGATTTATTTGGCTGTTAAATGACATTTATTCCAGTATGAAGTTGGCAAAGCTACACTAACTGGCATAAACTTCAATAATTGCAATGTATTACCATCAAAGCAGTTTTATAACCTTCATATTGTATCTATTTCTTGCAGTTGGCAACCATGTCTGGTTTAGTATAACTGGTTTAATTATCAACCACTGGAAAATCTGTTACTAGTTTCATTAAGCCAAAAGAAACCAGCTTTAAGAACAACAGAACGTCCATGCTGGAACTAATAGTGTCTTATACAACTAAGTGTCCTTTATGTAAGTTGAAATATAACTCCTAGAGCAACATGGCTTGGGCTAATAACAGATGTAGTCCAACACATTTGGAAAACACTGGATCTACTCATAGAGCACCATATAGCTTCTATTAGTCTTTACCTTAATATATCTGAAAATTTACAGCTAAAGGATGAAGGCAATAATGATTTTGTCTATCATCTATCTATCTATCTATCTATCTATCTATCTATCTATCTATCTATCTATCTATCTATCATATTTTTGAACTGCCTATCTCCCACATGGAGGGGCTGAGCAGTGTACAATAAAATATTAAAATATAAAAACAGAATATACTTTTTTAAAAATTAGAGAATTTAGAATTTAAAAGAATTTAAAGTTATTAAAATCTATTAGAAATTAGTTAAAAAGATGAAGGCAGGGCTCTGAGGCTGTGTGCTCCTCTGAGCTCTCCATGCAATGCCAAATAGCATCATTTTAAACGTTTTGGGGAAAGCCAGGCGATTGGGGACCTATCTCACCTCTAGAGGGAGAATACTCCACAGGGTGGCGGGGCCGCAGCGGAGAAGGCTCTTTCCCTAGAACTCGCCAGTCAGAATTCTTTAACTGATTGGGTTTACAACATATCATCCCTACCTGATTGGGCGAGAAGGGCTGATACAATGGGATAAATTATCCTCAGTCATCGATCCAAACAAATATTAATGGCCTCTGTCTCATTCCAAGTTGCCATATCCTTTTCCAAGTTACACCTTTCCATTCAGCTACTACCATCTTTCCCATAGAAACTCAGTAACAGAGGGAGGGAGAAGTAGAAATTTCTTATTGCTTCTTTCAAGAGTATGATAGTAGCCTTCAAATGTAGATATTTCCTCAAAAGCAATCACCCAGTTAAGAATTTAAGGCAATGGTAAGAATTTAAAAACACACAACCACATTGATATTGTGGTTGTTTCAAAGACACATTAAAATCATTTACTAAGCATGAGGCTAGGCTAGCTAATATTCAAGGTCCTTTCAGCTCCTATAATTTTATAATATTGAATATTATTAAAAGCTAATGTTGTTTCTTTCTTTGTTCTTTTTCCCCCTAAACAACTACAGCTTCTTGTGTTTCTGATTCTTGCAGTTCAGAACCAAAGAAATATTTCTTTTGTCCCCTGTGCTTTAGGCAAATCCATTCCATTGAGTAAACTTAAGTTGTAGTATTCTAAAAGAACATTTTTTAAAAAATGTTGTACAGCTGTACGGCTTGGAGTGGCTACATTATTTGCATCAAGCACAAACAGTTGGTTAAAACAATCTAATAAAAATATTCCATGCTGCTTTACTCAATGCCAGGAGTGTAAATTAACCATTCCCAATATGAAGTGTAGGAAGGCAGAAACTGGTCCAAATGGGGAGCAATTTCATCTCTATGCTAAAACAAAAAAAGCAAAATAATTGCTCTAGATATTGCCACAGGAATAGAATCAGATGTGTTTGCTTTGGGATAAAGAGAAGCTAAATATATAATCAGGCATTTCTCCAGCCTGTTTAGAGGTGCAAGCAGAGAAAAGAAGCAGGGAAAGATGTCTAAAGCTGTAGTTCAGAATGGTTGGCAAAGATGAGAGGAACCAGACTTTGAAAAGAAGTTAAGCATACAACATACGTCCTAAGAGTAAACTGATTTCATTTTCCAAGTGTGAATTCTTGCACTGCCAAAATATACATAATCTGCATACAAAAAGGAAGTAAAAGCATTCTGGACTTCTCAGGAGAGTATCATATTTTTTAGAGGTCATAATCCCCTGAACAATGACAGTTGAGTGCGATGAGGATTAAGCATGAGGAGAGGGTACAAAATTCTGAGTTCCTGTGCAAAAGATGGTAGTAGTTGAATGGCAACGTATAACCTGGAAAAGAACATGGCCAGTTGGCTAGAATAAGTTCTAACCAAGAATGTTCCACATTGCAACATATCTCTTTAATTGAAATATATTAAGGCCTCATCTGGACATAGATGATAGTGAGGTTTACATCTACTGTTCTAAGCGTTTAAGATAGTATACTGCACTTGTCTATGCCTATAATATAGATTGACTTGATAAGATAGCATACATAATATTTATTCCCTTCTTCAATTTTATCCTCTCCACAGCCTGTGAGATACAATGAGATGAGAAACCCTGACTATCTTAAAATCACCAGTGAACTTGTGTAGCTCAGATTAGATTTGAACCTGGGTCTTCCCAGCTCTAGTAACTACCCTAACAACTCTAAAGCATTTGTTTTACCTAAAATATCTAAATTAAAACAGTATAGATTTCTAGGAAGTAGAACATTTAAAAGATAATTAATTAATTAATTAGTATCATGAATAACTCAATGTATTGGTCTCCAAACCCCCAACAATTACAGGTAACCTGCAATTAAAAGAGACCATGAGCAACACAAAAACAGATAACAAACCCCATCTCAACTCCCAATCCAACAGGAGTTCAACCTTTATCCTGTTTCAAAGCCTGGGGAAAAAGTCAGATTTGTAATAGCTTCCTAAATATCATCATATTCTTTTGTGTGTGTGTGTGTGTGAGAGAGAGAGAGAGTGAGTGATCATTCCAAAGGGTGGTGCCTCAGAAAAAAAGGTTTCTTTATTACTTGAAAGACACTGGATTACTATGCTTGTCATTGCAATACTTTGTCTTAAGCAGGGTGACACATTCATTGTCTCTGATTTAATGCTGCCTTCTTTATGAAAGATTTAGTACTGCTTGGGATATTAGCTGGAGACAGTATCTGAGACCTTCTGTCTGCAAAACAGGTGCTTGACCACTGAACAATGGTGTTGTTCTTCAAACAACAATGGATATATTTTAGTAAAATAAAGGTCACTGGGATGTGTTAGTTCTCAGGAAAAAAAAAGGTAATTGTTACCTAACCCATTATTGCCTTCTCTTGAAGGTTTTCTTATCCTTGGTCCCTATTCCAGTCCTGCTACCTATAGTGTTTTTTCCTAAGATTGAGTCTCGAACATGCCAATAATGGACTTCATTGCATGATGTCTTCCTTTGAACCATATCTTTTGGTGATGTTTCATCTCACTTCAGTGTGACACAAGAAAAACTTTCTAAGGTTTTGGAAATGAAGATATTATTTTGTATAAAGCAAGGGCCTTGGTGGAGCAGTGGGCTAATGCCTCCTTAAGTAACACCAGCTGCCTGCAATTAGTGCAGGTTCGAGTCCCACCAGGCTCAAGGTTGACTCAGCCTTCCATCCTTCTGAGGTAGGTAAAATGAGGACCCAGATTGTTGGGGGCAATTAAGCTGACTTTGTAATAATGCCGCTTGGGGGGGGCGAAAGCCCTAATAAGCAGGCATATACACAGGGCTTTTTTCTCATAGAACACTCAGAACGGAGTTCCGGCACCTTTTTTGGATGGAACCTTGTAGGGTAGGCAAGGTGGGTTGTATGACATGTGTGAGTTCCGGCACCTTTTTCTTTTACAAAAAAAGCACTGCATATACATAGAATGAAGGCTATTGCTAAGCACATTGATTTGTGCTTTAGATTGTAAGCCACCCTGAGTCTTCGGAGAAGGGTGGGATATAAATGGGATTAAAAAAAAGGGCGGGCAGGAACTTTATTTCCATCTCCTTATTTATTTTCAATCACAAATCCCTCCTTTTATCAATTGTTCTGTTGTCCATTTTGTTTTCTTATTTTTATTACTGACAGAACTAAAAGACTCTTTTTTATATTTTTAGCTTCTTTCCACAAAAGTTCCTTTAGTGCTTTACCCTGGCCATTTTTCTAATTTATGATGAAGAAATCTGTATATTTCCCACTCACTTGAACTGGCAACATAACCACTATACAGTTCAATGTCAATATCACTTTGGAGAAAAAAAACAGCCTAACTTCAAATATATGTTAGTGATAATTGATCAGTAAAGCTGACACATAGCATAGTGATAGTTAATCAATACCTATAGCCCCATTTTCAATCTAATAATCATTATTATTATTTTCTGTTACATATAGCAGGGGTTTTCAACCTTTTCACCCATTGTATCATTTTTAGGATATGGCAATATCTGAGTACCACCAGTCGCCTATCAAGGTGTCAAAAATTTGATGACCAAAAAGGAAAAAGTGATAAAGTACAGGTAGTCCTCGACTTACAACAGTTTGCTTAGTGACTGTTCAAAGTTACAACAGCACTGAAAAAAGTGACTTATGACCATTTTTCACATTTATGACCATTTCAGCATTCCCAGGGTCATGTGATTGACATTCAGATGCTTAGCAACTGATTCATGTTTATGATGGCTGCAGTGTTTCAAGGTCATGTGATACTCTTTCGTAACCTTTTGACAACCAAAATCAATGGAGAAACCAGATTCACTTAACAACCTTTTATATCGGGTGTCAAACTCAATTTCATTGAGGGCCACATTAGCATTGTGGTTATGTGTGTGGGGGGTCCTTCCTTCCTTTTTCCCTCCCTCCCTGCTTCTCTCCTTCTCATTCCCATCTCCTTCCATCCTTCCGTCCTTCTTTACCTCCTTCTCCTTCTCATCTCCTTCCTTCCTTCCGCCACTGATCCTGGTGCTTCTGCTGAGCCCTCCTAACAGTTGATCTGTGCTTCTGCAGGGCTGTCAGGTCTCAGCAGAAGCACCAGGATCAGCACCGGGCTCCAGCTGTTTGGCGCTTTTTCAGGGCTCAGCAGAAGCCCCAGGATCAGTGCCTGGGGGGCTGAGCAGAAATGCTGATCAGCTGTAGCTGTGCACACTGATCCTGGGGCTTCTGCTGAGTCTCCATAACCCTGCAGAAGCACACAGTGATCCTGGGGTTCCTGCCCAGCTTGCTTGCTCGCCCTTCCAAAAACATGCCACTCATTCGCTAACCCTTCCCTTGAAAACATGCTGCTCACTTGCTCACTCTTCCCCCCAAAACATGCCACTCACTCACTCGCCCTTCTGAAAACACGTTGCTCACTCATTCGCCCTTCCCCTGAAAACACATTGCTTGCTCACCCTTCCAAAAACATGCTAAACAGGCTGCTCGCTCATGTGCTCTTTGCATGACAACAAGCCACTCCCTAAACAGGCTGCTCGCTCATGCGCCCTTCCTCTGAAAACACGCCGCTTGCTCTGTCTCTCCTCACTGTTTTGGTAAGAAAAGCCTCTTCTCTTCTCGCTCTTTCTCTCTCTCTCCTGCCAAAACCTACCCCTTTTATACTTTTCTTCTCTCTACCCACCTTCTCCTTTTCTCTTCCGGGTGCACCAGAAGCTCCAATTACCATGTCACCACGTGCATCGATCCTGGGGCTTCTGCCAAGTTCTGCAGCTGATCTCCAGGTCTGTGCAGTGCTGCTTTAGCTGGTTCCCTCCCCCGCTACACTTGGCTAGGGGTCGCGAACCACCTGCCAGGTGCTAAAGTACCACTGGTGGTATGCATATCACCAGTTGAAAAGCCCTGACATAGAGCACATGTAGGTGACTTATAAAGAAATATTGACAGAAATGAAACTACCCAATTAAATATTGTAGTATGGATTACAAATAATTATTTATCGTTTTCTACAATTAGTATAGAAATGATTCAAAATTAATATTGATTTTCCTTTGGATTATGAATTCAATATATACTGCTCAAAAAATAAAGGGAACACAAGATAAGACATCCTACTATTAAATACAGTACATTGTGTTGTTTAAGTGTTCCCTTTGTTTTTTTGAGCAGTATATTTATTGAACATCGGTACCAAAATAAACAAAATAGGTTTTTCAGCATTGAACAATGGTTGTATAGTAAAATTCATATGGGCTCACATAAGGGAGATGAGCTACATAGAAATGTGATGAGTAATTGGGACCATTTGGGGAAGAACTCATATGGTTAAGAATATAAGGAAGCACATACTGGTAGCTCACTATGTAGTCTTTACTTAATCCACCCTGTGAAGTTGTGGGTACAGTATTATCCGTGCATATTAGAAAAGTAAAAGAAATGAGTGAAAAAGAGATAATAGTTCCTTGATGCAATATATTAAAGCTCTCCTGGTTTTTACTACAGTATAAATATGTGTAGTTATACTGTACTATAATCCTTCATCCTTAGTTTCCTTGTTTGGGAAAACCTCACACATGAATAAATAGGCAACATTTTCACTGTATTAGCAAAGATTGGTTCCTTTCTTTAAAAACAAAAACAAAAGCTGTAGATTAACACTCCACCTCACTCAACAGAATGGTCCCAATCTAGATATAGAGAAAAACAAAACCAGAAAGACATTGCTTGAACTAGAAATTCAGATTAATGAGGGCAGATATGATATTGTTGCCATTATGGAAACATGGTGGGATGAAACCCACAAATGGAACACACAGCTAGAGGGATTTAAATTATTTAAAAGAAACAGACCAAATAAAAGTGGAGGTGGAGTTGCCCTCTATATAAGAAATAACTACATCTCTAGAGAAATAGAGCACAACAATAATGAAAACTGTAAACTTGAATGCATTTGGGTCAATATAAAAGGGGAGGGGAATGACATTGCCATACGTGTATACTAAAGGCCACCCAACCAAACAGAGGAACTAGATGAACTTTTTGCTAGTCAGCTAACTAAGGTATGTAGAAGCACATCACAATAGTAATGGGGGACTTTAATTACCCTTACATCAACTGGGAGACAAACTCTGCACCAAGTGGAAGTTCAAACAGATTCCTGACAAACCTAGCAGACAACTTTGTTACCCAAAAAGTAGAGAAGGGAACTAGGGGATTAGACATTTTGGATCTAATCCTCACTAACAGAGATGAAATGATAGGTGTTGAAGCCACAGGAACCTTGGGAGGAAGTGATCATGCAATATTAGAATTCAACATTATGGAAGCACAAGCAATAGAACACAGTCAAGCTAGAGTCCTATACTTTAAGAGAGCTAATTTCAATAAACGTAGAGAGGGCTTGGGAAGGATTCCATGGATGAGAATCCTCAAGGGGAAAACAACTCAAGAAGCTTGGGAAATTTCAAAAAGTGAGATAATAAAAGCCCAGTTAGCACAATACCAACAAAGAGGAAAAATAACAGCTCTCAAAAGAAACCAGCATGGCTGCATAAAGAACTCTCTGAAAAATTGAAAGATAAAAAGGACAAGTATAGAAAGTGGAAAGAGGGGCATATAACTAAGTCAGAATATCAGCAAATAGCCCGAGCCTGCAAAGATGGAGTGAGGAAAGCTAAGGCTTAAAATGAACTAAGGCTTGCGACCAAAGTCAAAAATAACAAAAAAAAGCTTCTTTCAACATGTAAAAAACAAGAAAAAAATCAAGGAAATGATTGGCCCATTAGTGCAAGAAAGTGGCAAGAAGGTGACAAGCAACAGGGAGAAAGCAGAAGTATTTAACTCATTTTTTTGCATCTGTCTTTACACAAAGGGGAAAAAAACAGTCCAACCTATCAGAACTAGTGCCATAAAAAACAGAATAGAAACACGTTAAGATAGGCAAGAAAATGGTAAGTGAGCACCTGTCTAGTCTAGACGAGTTCAAAGCACCAGGACCAGATGGAATACACCCCAAGGTTCTCAAGGAACTGGCAGATGTGATCTCAGAACCACTGAACTATATCTTCCAAAGATCCTGGAGCACTGGGGAACTACCAGAGGATTGGAAAAGAGCTGATGTAGTTCCCATCTTCAAAAAAGGGGAAAAAATGGATCCAGGAAATTACAGACCTATCAGCCTGACCTCAATACCTGGGAAGATTCCGGAAAAGATAATCAAACAATGAATCAGCGAGCACCTAGAGGCAAACAAAGTCATTACTAAAAGCCTACATGGGTTTGTCAAAAACAGATCATGCCAGACAAATCTTATTGCATTCTTTGACCAAGTGACAAAATTAGTGGACCAGAAGAATGCTGTAGATATAATTTACTTGGACTTCAGTAAGGCATTTGATAAAGTAAATCACAACCTTCTACTTGATAAGATAGAAAAATGTGGGTTACACAGAATCACCACCAGATGGATTTGTAGCTGGCTGACCGGCCGTACTCAGTGTGTGGTCCTCAATGGAACTGAATCTACATGAAGGAAAGTATGTAGTGGGGTGCCCCAGGGCTCTGTTCTGGGCCCAGTGCTCTTCAACATCTTCATTGATGATTTGGATGAAGGGATAAATGGCGAACTCATCAAATTTGCAGACAACTCCAAGCTCAGCAGGAATAGCCAACACTCCAGAAGACAGGCTTAAGATATAGGAGGATCTGGACAGACTTGAACACTGGGCGCTATTTAACAAAATGAAATTCAACGGTGAAAAAAGTAAGGTTTTAGATTTAGGCAAGAAAAACCAAATGTACAGGTATAGTATAGGGGGTACCTCGCTCAATAGTAGTAACTGTGAGAGGGATCTCAGAGTCCTAGTGGACAATCACTTAAGTATGAGCCAGCAGTGTGCTGCAGCTGCCAAAAAAGCCAACACAGTGCTAGGCTGCATTAACAGAGGAATAGAATCAAGATCACATGAAGTATTAATACCAGTTTACAATGCCTTGGTAAGGTCACACTTGGAATACTGCATCCAGTTTTGGTCACCACGATGTAAAAAAGAAGTTGAGACTCTAGAAAGAGTACAGAGAAGAGCAACAAAGATGATTAGGGGACTGGAGACTAAAACATATAACGAATGGTTGCTGGAATTGGGTATGTGTAGTTTAACGAAGAGAAGGGTGAGGATGACATGATAGCAGTGTTCCAATATCTCAAGGGCAGCCACAAAGAGGATGGACTCAAGCTATTCTCCAAAACGCCCAAAGGCAGGACAAAGAAGCAATGGATGGAAACTAATCAAGGAGAGAAGCAACCTAGAACTAAGGAGAAACTTCCTGACAGTTAGAACAATTAATCAGTGGTGCAACCTGCCTCCAGAAGCTGTGAATGCTCCAACACTGGAAGTTTTTAAGAAGAGACTGGACAGCCATTTGTCCAAAATGGTATAGGGTTTCCTGCCTGAGCGGGGGGGTTGGACTAGATGACTTCCAAGGTCCCTTCCAACTTTATTATTGTTATTATTATAATTAAATGTAGTATAATTTGTCCAGAATTTCAACAGTACAGTTAGATACAGAGCAAAGAGAGAAAGAAGTAAGGATATGGGATAACATAAAGAAAGTGGTAATATAAAAGCCAAAAGTAAATGCAGGCCAAAGGTGAACACCTGCGTTTACATGGATTCTGCCTTCTCTTTGGATCAGGATTAAGAACTGATCAGTTAATCCAATAATTTTATATGGAACTAGTGATTTTACTGAAACAGTTGAAAAGCTGCTGTTTTATTTTCCTTTAGGCTTAACTAAACAATTATGCTGGTTCTTTTTCACTGGCCTTTTAGCATTCCAAAACTTGCATGTGGGCACACTCTGGCTGAGCCAGAAGGGGAAAAGAATCTGAGGTGAGCTCCCATTACTAATTTAGCAAAAATCCACCTGTGAAAACATACAAAAGTATCCAGGGGGCTGTCTTCAGTTGCACACTCAGGTGTGTCCATGGTCTAATCAGCTGCTTTGTCTCTGGGCCTTTGCCAAAAATCTAATGAGTTCTTCTACCATGCAAAATCAATGTCTGCTGAGCAAGCTAAATCTGGGGCTAGAGGAAAAAAAAATCTTAGTTAAAACTGGTGCAACATTATCTGTATACCATTGCACAACTGAAATGTGACTTCAAAAATACATTTCCCATAACTCATGATTGCATTCCCTATAATCAAATAGCTAACATTTGCAAAGAGGCCAGACAGATTCAACAAACATAGGGAGCAACTCATGCTTGTTTTGAACCTCAGCACGGGCACGGAAAGGCAATAATGTTTCTTTGGACCGTGACACTGAGGCATCCCTACCCACCAACTTGTAAATATAGGATGAACAATTGTTTCATATGTTCCAACATGTTCTTCTATCTTTAACTGTAAACATTAGTTGCCAGACTATAATTATAATCAGTCTTGCTCTTTTTTTTCTCAGTTAGCTGGGATTAAATTGCCAGATCAAAATGCTGCAGATCAACTAAACTTATCCCTGGTTTATGTCCCTAAAGTAAATGAAGTAAATGCTGGACCAAAGTAGACAACAGCCTACAATGAATCAGGCTGAGACAAACATATTCTGCTCACTCCCCACCCTTCACAATTGCTCAGCTGGCTATGGCAAACATTATATTAAAACTTGTTGGATCAAGGCAAGCTTTGTCACCTTTGTCATCTCATTGAGAACACTGTAACACTATAAGCCCTCTGCACAAAGAGATACACTTGAAAACCTGATGGAATCTATAGTTCCTCAAAAATATGGCAGTTGACATTCTAAGAAGTGTTAAGACATCAAAACTGTTCTAGGTGGATTGGTGCCACTTGGCTGCTGGGTACCACAAAGTACCAAAGCACTGGGAGTCAAGCAATGGAAGGAAGGAAGGAAGGAAGGAAGGAAGGAAGGAAGGAAGGAAGGAAGGAAGGAAGGAAGGAAGGAAGGACAGATAAGATAAGATAAGATAAGATGATAAGATAAGATAAGATAAGATAGGATAAGATAAGATAAGATAAGATAAGATAAGATAAGATAAGATAAGATAAGATAAGATAAGATAAGATAAGATAAGATGATAAGATAAGATAAGATAAGATAAGATAAGATAAGATAAGATAAGATAAGATAAGATAAGATTTATTGTCATTTTTTACTGTGGGCACAACGGCACACATCAAAAATGAAATTTAGTTGCCTGCTCTCAAAGTGAAACACATACATGACACACACCTAAAACATACTAAAAACAACATATGTATAGACCCACACCTCTACATATACATAACAAATAAATATTAAATACTGTTCATCTTGAATATATAATGGAAGGAGGAAGCCTGAGAACTCACAAGGTTAATGCTGTATGGAATGAAACTATGGCTGAATCTGGATGTTCTGCTATGGATACCACGAAGCCTCCTCCTCCCGGAAGGGAACAAAGAAAACAGGTTGTGAAGAAGATTGAATTGAATTTATTAAATTTATATGCTGCCCTTTTCCCCAAGGACTCAGGGAGGCTCACAACAATAAAAAAATTTAAAAAAAAACATAAAGTACAAAATTTTAAAAAGAATTAAATAATGGAAGTAATAAATAAATGACAATTTAACCCAATAAAAGCCAAATTTAAAACCATAGTCAGTCCAGGCCGGCTTGTTGGAACATCCATGTCTTCAGGTCACGGTGGAAGGACCGAAGGTCAGGGGCCGTCCGCAGCTCCGGAGGCAGTTCATTCCAGAAGGTCGGTGCACCCACAGAGAAGGCTCTCCCCCTGGGGGCCACCAGCCAGCATTGCCTAGGCAACGGAATCCTGAGGAGGCCGACTCTGTGGGAGCGAACCGGGCGATGGGAGGTTGACAATGGCAGCAGATGATTAATGTCCCAGATAATCTTATGGACCCTGTTCAAACAACGCTTTTGTGCTATGTCCTGGATGGGAGGGAGGGAACTGCCAATGATCTTTTTGGCCATCCTCACCACTCTCTATACCGCCTTCCTGTCTGAAGCAGTGATGCTTCCAAACCAGACTGTGATGCTCTATGACAGGATGCTCTCAATTGTCCCCCTGTAGAAAGTGGTCAGGAAGGAAGGAAGGAAGGAAGGAAGGAAGGAAGGAAGGAAGGAAGGAAGGAAGGAAGGAAGGAAGGAAGGAAGGAAGGAAGGATTAAATTCAAAACATTTGTTTAAGACTACATAACCTGAACATCTGGCTGCTTCTGTATAGATTCACTTAGACTGTAGGAATGCTTTCATTTGAGTCCCCATCCATATGAAGCTGGAATAGGATTTATACCACATTGGGCTTTCTCAGACACTGTTTTGTGTAATGGACTTAGGCTCATCTGGACCAGTTTTCATTTATAAAGTGAAGATTTGCCACCATTTTTTTACATTTGCTGCTTTAGTCGGTTCTTTTTGTTGGTTTTTTAATTGATACTGACCCTTCTAGATTGGTACTTTTTCATCTGGGTTTTAAAATCATGTTGTCATTTTGTTACCATATTTCAGAAATCTCCTTTCTACCTATTATAGTTAGACACTTTGAGGTAAATATTCCCTATTTGTGTTGTGATTCAGGGTCAGCCTGTGGGTTTGGCAGTTGGGTCGGACGACTCAGAGGAGGAGGGGGGTGTTGAAGACCTTGCTGAGGGGGTTGAAGATCTTGCTGATGAGAGCCCTCAGCCAGGCCCCTCCCACTTGGTCACCACGGAGACCCAGCTGTGTGAGCCTGACAGCGTGGATGAAGATGACCCACAGCTGGCCCTGTTCAAGGATGCCCGATGCAGGAGGCAGTTAATTAGGAGTAAACAGAGGAAGGCAATGGGGCTCCTCGGAAGGAGGCAGAGAGAAGCCACGCCCTGAACTCTATATAAGGGGAATGTGTGGGAGGGCTGGTTTGCTGAAGGCAACCGCTTGGATAGTTCCTGTTTCTTAAAGCTCCTGTTTCTTGGTTTGTCTTGTTCCGTTTGTTTTTGTAGCAATAAATTTGGCAGGCGTTATTCCAGCCTCTTGCCTTCTTGTAAAAGGGGTTGTCCCTGCCTTTTCTGCAGGGCCGGTAGCAGGCTAGTACAGAACAATTTGTGATATAACATTTTTTTTTAAACTTGTTGAAAATTGGGACAAGAAGCCCCCAGATTCAAAGCAGGAAAGTGACAGTTGGCAAAATTATATCCTAGTTGGGAAATTAGGGAGCTATTGCACCAGTCTTTCTCTCACACTAGCCTGAAGGGAGATGGAATTGAACAAAGCAGGGATAGGCAAGCTTTTATGGCTAGGGGGTCATGCTTTCATGTATGAATATTCAGTCCTTCAGAGCTATATTGATAGTATGGGCACGCTGACCTTTTTAAATTTGCTATCCTACATTTTTTGGGGGATTGGGGTAGGCTGGATTTATCTTAAAAGATAAAACAAGTGCAGTGAGACTAATAGAAAATGAGCACTCCCTTTTTGCATTTATCTGCCCCCAAATTACAGCAGCATGACCGCGGGGGGTGGGGGGTGGGGGTGGGAGGAATGTTGGAGGTGAAGTCTGCAGATTGCCAATACTCAAATACCCGTCCTTGCAAAAGAAATGATGAAATGATGACCAAAGTGACTATCTTGTAGTAAGGATGGCAACAGCAACACAATCTGCTGACATTTGTCATATTGTGCTAGGAAAATTTGAAAACAAATACAAACATACACATAAAACCAGTACACTTTGAGGCAAGTTGAATCTAACATTGCATATTAAGGCTACCTGCATTAAAAATATATATTAGGGGTTATTGCATAGTAAAAAAATACATTAGTAATAGTTGAGCTGAAAAAGCAAACAGAAGTTATAAATAAATTATAAACAAAACTGTATAAGTTAAGGAAAAAATCAAAATACATGTATGTTTCTAAAATTATCTTTGAGTGGGTAGGTGATTTTAAAAACACTCCTTCGCTATAAGAAATTGACAAATCAGGATAATGCAAGCATGTGCAGGAATAATATGTATTAGATATATAGAAATAGTGCTTTCTTTTCAGTCATTCTATTTTCGCTTCACTATCTTCATTACCCAAGATGAGTTTAAAATATAATCATCAGATATTTCCCTATTAGTGATTTCTAAAGACATTCAACAAATGTGCCAAAACAATAGTAATGAGGATTGCCTTCAAGAATGGCTATTTGATGCTATGAAGACAAAGAAAGCTAATTACTATGGGGAAATCACTATAGAATGGTTTCTCAAAACCTATGGCTAATGATTTTAGTTTTCTCTGTTTCAATGGGTAAAACAGACTTATGTGGGTATGAAGTTCAGAGAATACCTGAAGATGGTATTCTCTGTCTCAAATCTGTCACATTTTTTTATTCATCATATTTATGGTGGACAACAGAATGTCTCTAGATGAGGTGGGCAACACACAAATCAAATCAACCAATCATTACAATTACAATATTACAATGCTGTGTTTTGCATTGGAAGATGAATATCTGGGCACTTTGAGAATGCTTTATGAGAGTGAGAGTATTTTATTGACAGCCAATATAATATATTGGTTAAATAGTTGGGAGAGTCACAGTGGATTATTGAAATGTACGTTACAGGGGACTGCCCTTGAACACCATTTGGCAGCTACATCTGGTACAGAACACAAAGACATGCACAGTATTGGCTGTTCCTAGGTTTACCCACCTTATACCTTTTTCACATGAGTTGCACTGGCTCCCAGTTTCCTTCTGGGTGCAATTCATGGTGCTGATTATTGCTTTTAAATCCCTGTATGATAGCAGTTCACAACCTTTATGGCTCCATAGACCAGCAGTAGCAATGGTGGTGGTAATGGGGGGAAGGGATGGTTTTGTGTGTGCAACCTAGCTCCCACACATGCACAAATGAAGCTTCACACACTTGCCCACCACTTGCGTGCCCTGGTTCCCAAGAGACTATGGCTCAGTACTGGTCCATGGACAGGGAGTTGGGGACTCCTGCTGTATAGTACAGGAGCAGTTTATTTGTGGGACTGTCTCTCCTAAGGAGTATCTGCCCATTCTACCAGATTGGACAGGATAGGCATGGTCCTGGTCCTTTCCTGGAAATCTTGCCAGCTAATAGAATCTTGGAAACATATATTTTCTGTGGCTGATACTAACCTATAGTGACTTGACTGGCCTTCCACTGTTTTAGCCTTCCAGAAATAGCAATAACACTTAGACTTACATACTGCTTCATAGTGCTTACACCAGGGGTCTTCAAACTTGGCCCTTTTATGACTTGTGGACTTCAATTCCCAGAATTCCTCAGCCAGCAAAGCTGGCTTATGAATTCTGGGAGTTGAAGTCCACAAGTCATAAAAGGGCCAAGTTTGAAGACCCCTGGCTTACACGACACTGAGTCAAGGGTTGAACTCCTGATAGTGAAATGTAGAGGTAGCCTTCAATACTGCATTCCAGCTACAAGGGGATAACTGAGGTGTCTTGTTTTTGTTTTATGGTTCTATGGGATGATGGTTTATGATTGTATATGTTACTTGGGTTTCATTGTTGTCAAGAGCTGTCCAGAGTTGAGTTTAAATTTGGCAGCCATATAAATCTTTTAAATAAATGAATACATAAATGAATAAGTCTTTCCTCAGCATGAAAGCTCACCTAATGACTAAGCCAGTTACTCTTCCCAGTCCAATGTTCTTAAATGGGCTGTTATTAGGAAGATGAAATGAGGGAGATATTGTGTAAGCTGCCTTAACTCCTGAAGGAAAGCCAGGATGTAATTCAAATTAAAAGAATAACATGGACCAGAAACTTATACACTGACATGTATCAAAACTACTTTATACAATAGGCATGGATTTATATGCCTGACCTTGCCTAAAGCATATTCTAAAATGCTTTAATTTCTCCAAGCAAAATTTTATATACAAGGCTTGGATGAAAAATGTTGCTAATTTTCATGCAGCATTGCTACATTGATCCCTAATAGAAGGTAAAGCATACTTGCTTCCAATAGTGCTCTCTTTTATAATATCTTAAAACTGCAAGAAATTCACAAAAATAATAATGTCTTTCCTCAAAACGATTTTGAACTAGAGTACATGGGAAACAACCCCCCCAAAAAAACCTTATATTAGAAGAAGCCTGCTAGTCTCTTTTAATTACCATATGCAAGTCCTCTACCCCATTCTCCCATTTGAAGACACAGTTACAAATGCTCATCATTTAATTTATTATCTCCCAAATCAGTGCAGCATTAGGGTCAGCTCAAAATACTGATTCTTTTTGTGTTGTTTCCGGACAGAGAATCATGTTCTTTGTTGGCTGTTGAAGAGCCAAGCGTGTTTTGGCAATATGTAAGCCTGGATGGAAGCCATGTGAGCAACTCTTCTAGAGTCAGTAGGGCCCAAAGGATTAGAGATCAATGGATTTAGTTATTTGGTGAACTCCCTCTGCTTCTCTGGGCTGTTAATAGGCTTTTATAATTGTTAAAGACACCTGAACTCTCGATTAAATTCTAATTTGAGCAAAGGAAGGCTTACATTTGAATTGTACACTGCCAGGAAGCATTCCATTCTTTTCTAAAAAAAGTTTTCACATTGTGATCTTAAGTGTTAAAAAATCATTGCAGATGGAAGAATTATGAGTTGTTTTCTTACTGCTGACCCACTCCTTGGCTACTGAAAGCAGAATGTTTTATAAGCTGCCCCACCACTATTTTTCCATCTCAAATTAAAATTGCTGACATTCAGTTCTTGGCTGCCAAAATAGTTAGTTCACACTGGAGCCAAAGGGAGGAAAAATTAAGGAGGGCACAAGTTCTCTAGAGTTTTCAAATCTTTTACTATCCTTTACATAATTTTAGGGTGGTAGTTGACTACAATGTATTACAGGGAAATAAAAAAAAGAAAAATAATGCAACAGGAAAAAAATGAGAATAAAGGAAATCTGGTAGAGATCAACAGGCTTTTTAATTCAAAAGCTTCTCTAGTTTCAGTGAAGAATTGCACGGTAATTTTATTTGAGCCCTTGGACCAACTCAGAAAAAAAAAATAGGTTGAAATGATTGGAAAAGTAACAACAGTATTAAAGAATATAAGCAAAGAGGCATGGCTGATAAAACTATGGAATTTCTTCTGGAGTAGAAAAATTCCTTACAAATGAAATATTTTTTTTAAAAAAAAGCCTTGTTCATGTTAAGTGGGAAAGGTTTCAAAAACCTTATTTTATATAAAAAGAAGTGAACAATAAGAAAAACAGTAATCTTCTAGTTCAGTGGCCCCCAATCTTTTGAGCACCAGTTCTGCGGAGAGAGGCTTTTATGCAGACTGGAGGGACATGGTTTCACATACTGCCAGACATCCCATGAATGGGGCTTGGCTTTGCGTGGCCCGGTTTCTGGCATTGCCGGTACAAGGACTGGAAGTTGGGGATCCCTGTTCTAGTTCCCAAACCAATGGCAAGAAAATATATAGCACTGAATGAGGAACTCTGCTAAAATACATTTGTTCTAAGTATGGCACTATGGTGGCTTCCTGAAACTTCCTCGTTCTCCCTTTTGACGTAATGAAGAAAAAACCTGAAAGCTGTTTCTGTGACTTCACTTTTATTATCTAATTCCGATTCCTCTAAAAACTGCAATGTTTACCATGTTTTTGGTTAGGGGATAGTGCTATGAAAATGGAAGGGCCTTCTTCTCACAGCATTTTTACAAAATAAAAAGTGTCTCTGAAAACTGACGTCATATTTAAGTTTTGGTTCCCTTTTTTTAAAGTTGTTCTAACACGCCTTTACTAGTATCTGCGGCAGTTCAAATGCAATTTTGATTAGTATTCAAGCTCTTTTTCTCTAGACTAGTCTTAGCTGTCATAAAATAGACACTGCCAGGTCTCACAGTAGATACTTCTTTATACTAACATAAAACCATGACACTGCCTCTAACATTTCTTGAATTTTTTGGGAACTCTGAAGAAATCTTACAACTCATCTTAATCATGAGCCTTGGTGGAGCAGTGGGCTAATGCCTCCTTAAGTAACACCAGCTGCCTGCAATTAGTGCAGGTTCAAGTCCCACCAGGCTCAAGGTTGACTCAGCCTTCCATCCTTCCGAGGTAGGTAAAATGAGGACCCAGATTGTTGGGGGCAATAAGCTGACTTTGTAATAATGCCGCTTGGTGTGTGTGTGTGAAAGCCCTAACAAGCAGGCATATACATAGAATGAAGGCTACTGCTAAGCTTGTAAGCCGCCCTGAGTCTTCGGAGGGCGGGATATAAATGGAATTAAAATAAAATAAAAATAAAAAATAAATAAATCATGGGTCATACAAAAAAGAGTCCCAAACGAGTGAGTAGGGAGGCTTGACCTATATCCAAGTGCAAAATTGAGAATATAAAAGGGCCAAACTAAAGGTGCAGAACAGCATCATAATTCAGAAGTCCCCCTAAAAAAATCAAAAGGAATTAAGAGAAGGTGATTAAGTCACAGGTAATTAAGAAAATAATTTAGAATTCTATTTTTTGCAAGCCTGGAGCAACCACTTCAGATGGTGAAGAGGAATCTGTGCAAGGGAGAGATGAGAAAAATAGAAACTGAAAGGAAATTGTGATAACTGGCAATAGATATGTAATAATTTAGGTTTTTTTAATAGTTCTCTCTCTCAAGTTTAAGAAAGGGTAACCGAGAAAGGATTAAGGTTTCCTATCCTACTGATTGCATTGTCTAAATTATTTAACCCTTTAAGAAAGACTTTTTAATTTCGCTATCATATTCTTGGATAAAAGTAACTACTTAATCACTAATAGTTCTGCAAGTGAGGAAAAAATGTTAGGAATCCAGATTTCCTAATTTACTTCCCCATTTTCAACCTGTTACAATTTCAATGAAAAATAAAGATAAATATGATATTTTTACTTTATAAATGCATCTTAGAAAATAAAGGTAAAGATGGGTATAGTTTTCTGTTACGTTTCTCAAAAAAGAAGAAAAGAAATCAAGAAATCCCTCTGTGCTTAGTCTTATCTATTATGGGTTGATTGAAAACATCTGCAGTACCCTTTGTTTGTTTTATTCCTACCCCATGTAAGCATAAACTCTCCATTCCATATGGCAAGCATGATTAAATGGTTGGCTTTAATATTTACTGACTTCACACACACACACACACACACACACACAATCTTCATTCTCCATGTCACTGCATATTTAACCCAGTTTCTGCTAAGGAGAGAGTGGAAAACAAAGGAATTCTCAGGAACTTGTGACCAGGTAAGTCTCATCATAGAAATACAAGGCTATATCAGTTCTCTTACAAGGAATACAATTTTATTAAAAAAAGTATTTCTTCCCTTTCATCTTTGTTATGAAATTCTTCTCATGTTTCAGTGCAGTTCATATTGATTTATTAAAAGAATACAAGTGAGCAAATAATATCAAAATTCATCACTTTTCTTTCATAAAGTAATCCAGTACATGATATGCCAGTGTGAAAAACACTTCACATGACCTTGATACTATCCCTCTGTTGATGCAGCCTAGGACTGCATTGGCTTTATTGGCATCTGATCTTGAAACCATTATTTAGGCAAAAGGGGTTGAAACATTTTTCAGTCCAGAACCGAACTGAAAATGTAGTCTAGAACAATGAGATAACATGCAAAAGCAGGTCCGATAGATGCCATGCTGACTTAGTGAAGTTTAAGAAGGGGTAGAACATGACTGGACTCATGGGATTCTGTTATTACAGCCAATCTAAATAAACATAGTTTCAGCCTTCCTGTGATGTTGATTTTCTACTCTACCTAGTGGGATGGACAATTATGAACATGGCTATTAGGTAGGGTGATCAAGATGAGCTTCAGAATCAAAGATACAGTTAGTTGCCTTATATGATCATCCAGGTTTTTGCAGGTAAAATTTAATATCCTTGACAAACATGAGTTTTGCAATCTATATGACACAGTCTATACTTCTAATAATGCAGCAATATATATGACTGTATGGGGTGAGGTGAACCTTAACATGGTGACTCTGTTGCCAGGCGACATCTAGCATCCTATTGTTAGATGTCTGAAAGAAGCCTATCTACAGCATAGAGATCCAGTTCCATTTTAGACCTAGTAGGCAGATGGTTTGGAGTATTGTCTGTAACAGGAATGATCCCAAAAATATTGTGTGGGGGGGAGTCCAAGTATCCTGCACCATAGCTTAGCTTTGTCTAAAAGAGAAAATATAAACTCTAATGAATTGCTTGGCTAAGAATAGATCAAATGTGATACAGCTGCAGCTGATTAAATGTGAAAGGCTTCTTGTTTGGTGCACTAATAGATTACAGCAACTTTTCTGGGCATGTTTTTCTTTCCTGACTCTCTGTAATATGCAGAGCATTTAATTCTGAATATTTGTCAACAGCTCACTCAAACAACAAATATGGAAAACTTCTGTCCATACCTGTTTCCATTATGGTTCTGTTTCATTACTTCTGTTATTCAGAGGCCCAGGTTAATGCAGGCATAGGTGGGTCTTTCACCTCCTTCATTTCAAAGCATGTTTTCCTCCACTATTCTTTCTCGTAGTACTCCCCAAAGGATTGTCTGTATCTGTCCACAGTGACTGATTTACACACTATAGACTTGGGAAGCATAGAGATGCATCATGCGTAACACTGCTTTGACACAAAATAAGGATGTGCACAAATTAATCCCCATGATATTTATGGGAGACTTCACTTACACATAGAAAGGATAGATCATTGTTTCTCAATCTTGTCAACTTTAAGGCAGGGGGACTTTAATTCCCAGTATTCCCCAGCCAGCCATGACTGGCTGAGGAATTCTGGGAGTTGAAGTCCACCCGCCTTAAAGTTGCTACGATTGAGTAATACTGGGATAGATAGCCAGACAAATAGCCAGATACTGATACTAATCTCAGACTCTGCTGGCATAATGACTGGCTTAAAAATGTGTGAGGAGTTTAAAAATTCCTATGCCAAGCCCTCAATCTGATCCTTTGCTTTAAATTTGCCAGGCCAACCTCTGGCTATGCGTGACTCAGCCAGACCTCCCACAGCCAAGCCATTCTAGAAAATTCTGCCCTTGGATTCTTGGTTTAGCCTTCACTTTCTCTCCTGGTTCTTATTAACTCTGTGGCTTTTTTGGCTTTCCAGGCAGTCCTGTGACTGAAAATCACTGCTGTCCAAGGTGGCCTGACTTGCTATAAGGCTGCATTTGTTCAAAACAGTGGGGAGGGGATTCTTTTTAGTTACTTTGGTAGTGGGGGTAGTATGAAAGATAGCCTTGCTTCACTTTTCACAAAATGTGCAATTATGCTGCTGAAATAATATACTACTCATTCTCCTCCTCTGCAAGATGTTAGGAGAAAAGAGGCTAAATGATCGAATGCCACATGACTTTCCCTACACACATCTAAAGAAACCAAGGAATTTCACTAAGGCAATACACATTATTTGAAGGAGTAAGATGCTTGGCATGTCTTGTTTTGTGAGAATTAAGACCGATACTTAATACTAAGCTCCCAGCCCACAATTTCTATCCCCCCCCCAGTTGTCTCAATGATAGAAAGCAATAAAGGAAGAGTTTGCAGTAGGAGTGGGGAGCATCAGAAAGAAGTTTCTGCTGACTTTGTTTTTTATAGAACATTTTCAAGATGTGTCCACTGCCAACTTCCCATGTGTGGGTGGCACATTTTAGTTCCTGCTGCTCATTGTCATCACCAACTTCAATCAAGTTGCATCGACAAATTAACCCTAAGGAAGATTACCTCAGAAATTAAGATGTCCTTTTCTTTCTCCAAAAACCACACCCGTCACTCACTCCCTAATGGATTTCACAACAGTTTGGGCAGCCACTTCAATAAAAGGAAAGTAAATGTATTTATCTAGGACAGCAGTGAAGACTGCCAAATGCCAACAGAAGTGGGAGCTAGCTTATCTGTCGGGACGGCAGTCCTTAAAGCACCCACAAGACTTTTTACTTTTCTGCTAATAGCAAAAAATGTAGTTTTATTATGCTGTGATATACTACATGTTCAGTTTGTAGGGTGTGAATCCATTTTCCCAAGATTCAGACTGATAGTGATATAATGAATTTGGAGACATTTGACCAAGGGCCAGCAGTTCTATTAAGCAGAGTGAAGCAACTACCTCAGCTGGCACTTACAGGGAATACTGGTGAAACGAGGCAGTAGAGACACATGTTCCCAGATGTAATGGATGTTGAGGAAAAACATCATATTCCTAGCAATATAAAAATACATACACACACTGACACACAGACTTATATAGAAAGAAGGGAAATGGAATTATAGAAGTAAAGTTCTTTCCATCATTATTCAGCCAAAGACATATTCCAATATATGACAAAAGTATATAATAATAATAATAATAATAATAATAATAATAATAATAATAATGATGATGATGATGATGATGATGATGATGATGATGATGATGATGATGATGATGGAGGGGACCTTGGAGGTCATCTAGTCCAACCTCCTGCTCAGGCAGGAAATCCTACAACATTTCAGACAAATGGCTGTCCAGTCTCTTATTAAAAACTTCCAGTGTTGGAGCATTCATAGCTTCTGGAGTCAGGTTGTTCCACTGATTAATTGTTCTGACTGTGAGGAATTTTTTCCTTAGTTCTACGTTGCTTCTCTCTTTGGTTAGTTTCCATCCATTGCTTCTTGTCCTGCTTTCAGGTGCTTTGGAGAATAATGTAGCTTGACTCCCTCTTCTATGTGGCAACCCCTGAGATATTGGAACACTGCTATCAAGTCACCCCTCGTCCTTTCTTCATTAAACTAGACAATCCCAATTCCAGCAACCATTCCTTATACATTTTAGCCTCCAATCCCCTAATCTTCTTTGTTGCTCTTCTCTGTACTCTTTTTAGCGTCTCAACATCTTTTTTACATCATGGTGACCAAAACTGGATGCAGTATTCCAAGGCATTATAATGTGGTAGTAACACTTCACATGATCTTGATTCTGTCCCTCTGTTAATGCAGCCTAGCACTGTATTGTATTTTTTTGCCAGCTGCAGCACACTGCTGGCTCATATTTAAGTGATTTTCCACTAGGACTCCAGGATCCCTCTCACAGTTGCTACTATTGAGCAAGCTACCACCTATACTATACCTGTGCATTTGGTTTACCTGTGACACTTTCTTCCAAATAACTTTTCTTCTTTATGTGAATTTACCCAGTAATTTCTGTCATGTTTCAATATATTACCAGCCATCCCTTTAGGATGATTGGGAGTGAGGGGAAGAAGGTTGGTAGTGAATGAACTATTTGTCATTAGTTAACGCCCATGTTACTAATACTAATAGTTACTTTGGGCAGATTGATTTCAGAATGCATTGAATACAATTAATTATTCTCATGGTATAGCAATTTGTGTTTCTATATGATGGAGAAAAGATAGCCCTTATTCATTTCAGAAGCTATCATCTGGCACCACTTCAGAGTTTCCACCTGAAGTTAAAAGAGCTGGGGAAATGCTTGCCACACTCTGTAAATACTATTTTAATATATCAGAGAAAATGGTATTTTTCTGAAAGACTTAAGTGTACAATAGAACTCTACTGCATTTCAGGGTAAGGCTGGATAACCTTTTTGGTCCTGAGGGCCACAGATAGCACAGGACAGTGGGTTGGGGGTATGCATGCCAGAGACAGACTTTAAATTTTCTGTTTCCTTCTATCTCTCACACACAAAATTACAAATGTACAAAAATGGTACCAACAGAAAAGAATATTTGTAGCTCAGGGTTAGTTGTGGGGTTCTTGGTGTTCTCTGAGCTTGATTTTTTTGTTGTTGTTGCAAACGCTTCATTGCCTAACCAGATAACATCATCACTGCTAGAATTCCCTCTAGCACTGATGATGTTACTTAGCTTAGAATATGGACATATCCATATTCTAGAGGCAGAATATGGACTATGTTACCCTTAGGTTCTATAAAAAAAACTCCTTGTCTGATAGGTTATTGGTTATCTTCAGACAGCAGTTTGATTAAATTTATGTCAGCTATCAAGATGCACATTAAAATTATTTAGAAATGAGAGGGAAAGTACTGCTGCAGATTCCAGTGTTTCTTCCCATTGATATCTCTGAGAGAAACTCAACCACACTTTAACCATACAATCTTTTAATGTGCCCACAATGGCTATGAGACAATAGTTGGTGGGTAAAGAATGTGAAAGAGGCTTCTGAATTCCTTTTAGTAGAGACACACAGTAGAGATATGAGAAAATAACAGAAACAAAAATCAGAACAGTGCAAGTAGGAAAATGGTGTAATATATAGTAGAAAACAGCTGTAAAACTCAAACCCATGACCTTGTTAGCTTAGTTTGTAAAAGACATTGAAATATGATTCTGGTGTACTTCATCAGAAGTTATCTGAATGATCAATAGAGAACATAATTCTGAATGAGCGGAAAATCAGAATGGTGTAGTAATTTTTGTTTCCCCATCTGATGCTCAAATTTTACAAAGTCTTTCAAAGGAACTTTCAGACTTTCAGAGTTTGAAATTAACTTCTTAGAGGAAAGTTGTGATGATAAAATGTACCGGGTTGTCAGTACAAAATTGTCAATATACTGTATAAACTATTTTCAGGATGTAATAAGAGACTAAAGAACAAAATGTTTCTTTTAAACTTACTAATTTGAGCACAATCAATAATCATTTTATAAGATTCTTAGACATGCTTAAGCTTCTGATTATATCTAATAGAGTGACCTAGCATTTTGCAAGCAAAAATATGTATGTCTCATGTACGTGTGGCTTGTCCCATTTTCAGATTTGTATTAATGACTCTCCTACCAATCAAAAAGTCTGTTTTATGTCTCTCAAGAGAGAATTCACAATCCAATGTTTTTGCCGATGATCCCTTATTTGCTCTGAGCCAATGTCTAGCCATTTATTGAGCAAATTTATATTCATAATTAGAAAAATAAATAAAAATCATTTGATTTTTATATTTCAGGAAAAATAATCATGAAACATTTCATTATATATGTACCAAATTTTGACTTTGTTTGCTTATGAACATTCAGGTAATATTTCTCTTGTAACAAATGTATTATTAAAACACAAATAACCTGAAACAGAAAAGAATCGATACTACTGGGTGATGCTGCGGTTTTATCAGAAAGATCTGCCTCCAAAAATGAATCTTGCATAAGAACACATAATAACATTTTTACCTCAAAGTCATATTTAAAGATCAGAGATGAACTACTCACAAACATCATTGTGGGGAGCAACTGTCATATGATTTAAAATGTAGCAAGAAAAATCCTTTGTTTATGCTAAATACCTTCAGGGGAATGCCAAATAATTAGGAAAGGGTGCCATAGAGACTGATCTCTGTAATATAG
Organism: Vipera ursinii; assembly: GCF_947247035.1. Classification (NCBI taxonomy): domain Eukaryota; kingdom Metazoa; phylum Chordata; class Lepidosauria; order Squamata; family Viperidae; genus Vipera; species Vipera ursinii. The sequence continues at coordinate 38,200,380 of NC_139512.1, forward strand.
ATAAAGAGAGCATAATGAAAAGTTTGAGATGACTAATTCTGAAGTATCAAGAACATTCAAACATGGAAACTCAGAATGCTTATCAAGGTTTCACAAGCAGAATAAGTGTAACAAAAATGAATGGATCAGATTATTGCAGACCAATAACCATGTATATGGCTTTCTCAGCCTGTCTCAGTTTCTCTTACTTTTGTTTTCCTTTTTTTGAATCCAGTTTCAAATCTATGACTTAGAAGTCATTTCTGTAATAATACTCCAAAATCTAAATTCACAGTCATTTTTCACCCAGATAGTATTAACAATGACTTGATGGTTACCCTAGAGTGAGATTAAAAAATAAACTAAATTCTTCGCATAACCTAGATTTAGGATAGAATACAACACTTGTAAGCAGAACTTTGCTAATCTAAGACTTTTCCCCTCCCTTCTCTTTCCCTGTAACTTCTCCTGAGCGTAAAGGCACAAATAGAAGGAGAGCTCCCATTTTTAATCCCAGTTGCAGTCATGAGCTCTCTCTCTCTCTCTCTCTCTCTGTCTCTCTCTCTCTCCAATAGACTCTTGGCGGCTTATAAAATGTAATGCAATTCTAAGTTAAAACATATACAAAATTAGCAAAATAGCTTGAATTTAAAACAACCATTAAAACATAATGCAACAGCTCCTGCAACACATACTCCTTCTGCCATATATTGTATTTCCTAGGTGGAATCAAGTGTGTTACAGTCCCTTACTCTGCAATATGTGGATAATATTTTGGCAAACTTTTTTTTAAAGAAACAACATTGTCCTGAATATAGAGAAATAGTATGTAATTTCTTGGACTGTTGTAAACTAATTTCCAAAGTTTTGTTTCATTACTGTATTATTAAGGGATAAGTTAGCATGGCTGCCATTGGCCTCTATTAAGCTTGAAGGGTAAAGAGAAAGATCAAAAATAACAAAGATAAGGAGCAGGTCCATGTTCGAAACAGCCAATGTCATCTTGATTCTTTGCTTTTAACGAGATGGGTAGCATATAAATTTAATAAATAAAAATAAATAAATATACAGTTTAAGGGAGGGAAGGGGGACAAACACACCTATCTCTTTCTTTTAACTCCATCATCGTTATAAGTTGGTATGATTAAATGTTTTTTTAAGTTTTTTTGCACACATATAAATGTGATATATGTGGGCAACTGATTAATTTGCCTCTTTATTAACTTCTGTAAATTGCATTATAAAATCAGACATCTGGGGCTCCTTAAGAATGCCAAATCAACATATTGCTTCGAAACGTAATCAAGAAGCTCCTTTGCTTCTTGATGCCTATAGTTTTGATTGTTCCATTTTCATGCTGCAAACGATCAGATGTTCCAGTTGTTTTACCAGATCATTTATATAATACAGGTACTTTAGAAAATATTACCTGCAGCCTCAAATAGACTGCAAAGATTCGTCCAGGCGGTGGATGAGCAAATGGAGAGGGGGATCAAATGTGTTGAACTACTGCAATAAGAAGACTCACAGAAATGTATTGCTTTCATTCCTTTCCTTTTGATTACAAGGATATACATTTTAATCCATTCCAACAAAATTACCTAAAATGCATTTGATCTGATAGCTATATCATCACTACTTTTTTTTTACTGAGGACCAAGATTGAAGCATCAAGATTTAAAATTCTTTCTTGTGCCAAGAAAGATTGAATTTGCTAGATTAAAATTTATGAGTATCAGTAACATGTAGTAGGGGTCATCTGATATGGTGACTCCTATATTGTTCCTGGGAGGGAACACTGAAGTAGCTCAGAGGCAAAGAGATGGTAGATAGACAACATGCCACCATATCACTCACACACTTAGGGTTTTTATTATGAGATGCTAGTATTAGCATTTCATTAGGGAAAATATCCTCATCCAGTATCAAGCAGTCTATTACAAGGTTGCTGTTGTTTTTAATCCTCTGTATACCATGTCCAGAGAACAATGTAAAGCCAGCCAAATGACTCTTTCCACACTACAGACATGCAAAACTTGTAGTTTTGTACTTTTTTTGTTATACTAACAGAAACCGCTCAGAGGCAATAAGCAGTTGATTTGTTAAACATGAATGAATGAACCTTTATTGTCAAAGTACTACCATGTATACATTGAGATTGGCTGAACCTCCCTTCGTGCCCCCTTGCCCCAACTCACAGTGACATGAGTAGTCAATATGTTTTCCTCATTGGGAATGTGAACTAGCTAATTATTTTATTTTATTTTATTCAATTTATACAAATGCCCACTCAATGAGCAACATTTGGGATCTATCATGCTAAAAACATAAAAAATACACCAACTTTGCAAAACATATCTCATATCTAGGGATGACATGATAGTAGGGTTACAATATCCAAGGGACTGCTACAAAGAAGAAGGGGTCAACCTATTCTCCAAAGCACCTGAAGCCAGGACAAGAAGCCATGGATGGAAACTAATCAAGGAGAGAACCAACCCAGAACTAAGGAGAAATTTCCTGACAGTGAGAACAATTAATTAGTGTAATAACTTACCTCCAGAAGTTGTGGGTGTTCCAGCACTGGAGGTTTTTAAGAAGAGTTTGGACAACCATTTGTCTGAAATAGTATAGGAGAAGGAGATTGAACTAGAAGACCTTCGAGGTCTTTTCCAACTCTGTTATTCAGTTAAAGAAGACACTTGCAGAGATTCCAAAGTCATATTTAATTAGGGGCTTCAGCATTTTGCTTTTGTTTTTTTGACATAGGTATCAATTTTCAAAGACAAAAAAGGAAGCAACATTCTTCCCTTCTCTTTTTAAAAAATCTTATCTGATTATTTCTTTGTGGAACAAGACTGGAGAAAGCTATTTAAGGATATCTTTAATTTCTTATTATGGTGAGTAGGAAAACCCAACTTATGATTTTCACTGGATACTATTTTGAGGTCAGCCATGGAAAAATATATTGATTAGTAAAAAAAAAGTTTTTAAGGCTTACTCTTTTCCATTTTTTCTAATACAATTTTATCACAAGGAGGTTGAGGGGTTGGTGAACTGGTGTAAGGAAAATAGCCTAGTTTTAAATACTGGAAAAAACCAAAGAGATCATTGTTGATTTCAGAAAAGGCAGGCACAGCCACACTTCTCTGTGCATAAATGATTCACCTGTGGAGATGGTTACTAGCATCAAATTGCTGGGTCTGCAGCAAACAAGTAGGCTGGCTTGGTCGCTCAACAGTGAGAAACTGGTCAAGCGGGCACAGCAGCGCCTGCATTTTCTGCGTGGCATGAGAAAAAACACATCTTCCTTCCTCTGTCCTGACCACTTTGTACAGGGGAACGATTGAGAGCATCCTGTCATACAGCATCACAGTCTGGTTTGGAAGCATCACTGCTTCGGACAGGAAGGCGGTGCAGAGAGTGGTGAGGATGGCTGAAAAGATCATTGGCAGTTCCTTCCCCTCCATCCAGGACAGAGGACAGAAGCATTGCTTGAGCAGGGTTGGTAAGATTATTTGGGACACTACACATCCTCTTCACGACCTGTTTTCCTTGTTACCTTCTGGGAGGAGGCTTCGTGGCATCCGCAGCAGAACATCCAGATTCAGCCATAGTTTCATTCCATACAGCATTAACCTTATGAACTCTCAAGCTTCCTCATTCTGTTATGTATTCAAGATGGACAGTATTTAATATTTATTTGTTATGTATATGTAGGGGTGTGGGTCTATACATATGTGTATATAGTATGGTTAGGTGTGTGTCATGTACTTTGAGAGAGGGCAACTAAATTTCATTTTTGATGTGTGCCGTTGTGCCCACAGTAAAAAAATGACAATAAAGGTTATCTTTTATCTCTTATCTTTTATCTTATATCTAAAATATATTCTTTAATTAAAGAAGCATTTAATTATTTATGAGTGTATGTATGTTTATAGGTACAGTATATAATCAAGAACACCCAAAATCCCTGTCAATCAATATAATCTAATACAACATATATATAAGCCATAGTATGTATGACCTCTTAGGTAATCTAAAATCGGATTCTGAAAACTCGCTACAGAAGAAGAGTGTAATTTAGAGTAAAATCAATTAGATCGTATTTTCAGTTCAATCTGACGAAAATATCTATTATCCCCAATAATGTCCATTTTCTCAGCCTACAAGAACTTAATTGATCCCACAAACCTTATTAGGAAGTGTTCCCAAAATTAACTGATTATGTGGCATGTAACCTAAAATAAAAAGAACTGATTTTCCTCATAGTACTTTACAAATTTCTGCAGGAATCTTCATAGCCAGATGAATCTGCTATGTGTTTCTCAAAGGATAGTCTGAGGACCTCTGTGGATCTTCCAAGATCCTTTCAGGAGTCACAAACTCAAAATTATTTTCTAGTCTATGTTGAAAAATAACCCAATATTAAAATCCCATCAAACAATCATGAGAAGCATTAGTGGCTGCAAATGTGTCAATTTTAATTTTTAAATATGGTAAATATTGATAAATATGACCCATACAAAAAACAAAGCTCTACTGGGGTCCTGAATAATTTTTTATGATGGGAAGGGCTCCTAAGAGAGAAAAAAAGAAACACTGCTCTACATTACCCTAAGACAGTCCACAAATTTCCTGTTCTGAGCAGTTTATTGACAATGCAATAACAGTGGTAAAAGTAAATCCTTTCTGCCTCCTTCACTACTATAGTAGGCATAATTTATGTGAGATTTGTATCATCTAACAGTTTATTCATTCTCTAAAGCTTCTCAGAAAAACAAAACACAGCGAGACTTTTAGTAGCGCAATATTGGAAGAAGGAAGAACTGCCAACTATAGAAGAATGGACTTTAAAAGTTTCCAATTTGGCGGAAATGGCAAAGATTTCAGCGTACTTGAAAGACCAGTTGCAACAGAGATATATTGTGGAGTGGAGAAGATGGATTGATTACATCCAGAATAAATATGGGACTAAAAAGTTTCACCTAGCATTTGAATAAGTATTGATGTGATATATAAATTACTTGTAGTTTTTTTAATAAGAGTTAAAGTGCAATAGAATTTAATATTTTATTGTTGTTTGCATATGGTAGATTATGATTGTTTGTATTTTTATACCCTGTATTTAGCTCTGGGAAGTCGGGGAGGGGTGAGGGGGAGAGGAGGGAAGAGTTGGGGAGGTTTGGGGAGAGGGGAGGGGGTTGGGAGGGGTTTTGTCTTTTAAAAAATGTACTGTAAAACTTTTCAAAAAAAGAAAAAGAAAAACAAAACAAACAACAGCAACATTCTATGTCTCCCAAAGCCGAAGATTGTAGTTAAAAGTGATGGTTTCAGACCTTTCACATTTCACATTTCACAACTCTACACTGAGGTTAGTGCCTCAACAAGATTATGATTATATTGCTTGGATATTCCATCCAAGCATTCAAGAAAACCTTGTCTTCCATCTTGACTAGACCTGTCTTTGCATGGGAAGTCAGTCAGAGCCAGCTTGAATTATTCCAGGAAATGACCTATCCATGACAATAATGTTACTCTCGTTATGCTGGTGATAACAATGATGATGAATGCAACTTATTTTCAGGTAAACAATGGTCTAATTTATATTTCAGTTATTTTAATGAATCTACCAATGTATAGTAGGTCCAATTCTATCTGAATGAACAGTAGCTGATGACCAATGAAACATGCACTATCTGTAGAACCATAAAGTATGTTTATACTAATTGCAGTATTGGGGGCTTCTCCCCTTTTAGAATTTACCTTTAAGAAGTTTTGTTAGTTCCTATTATTATGTTTTTGTCATTCCTTGCATTTACTCAGAAGTTTTGCCTGAAAAGAAAGCCCCCAAATTTATTTTGGTATTTAGCATTAGATAATATTAACAGTCAAGTGGCCAAGGAATGATTTAATGGATGGAATTCAAAAGTAAATAAGCAATTCCATTGGTGTGGAACAATGTCCTAAAAAATAGAGGATCAACTAGCCAACTAGTAATCTAGCTGGCAGCTTAGTCCTCTGTCTACAGTTGGTGATGGTGAATAACAGAATAGCATCTACCATGAGTCTTCAACATTAATGTGTGTGATTTTACATTTGGTCTTGCCAAAGTGTCTTGCCAAGGTGTCTTTCCACTCTCTTAATGTAATATGAAATTTGAAGCAAATGTTGAGCTCCTTCTTACTTGAAACATCTGCACAAACATTAAGGGAAGCACACAAAATAGTTGCTATTACCACAAAATTCTTAACAAAATATGAAGGAAGAAGTGCATTGAATTCAGTCCAAAATGAAATGCATTTACTGGAAGCTTGAGGGAAGCCCAAAATACTTTGACAGAAGGGTGAAACACCTCATATATGTTTAACTTCAATAATACCAGTAATAACAGCAATTTAAGTAACTAATTAAGCATATTGTTTTGTGGATAGAATGGACAGAAGTACTGCTGCATTTAGACCTCCATATCAACTATTAGCTGAAACAAGAAAAAAAACCATATAAGTTAATGATTGACAAAATTGCTTGGTGCAGAAGAGATTTATAATCAGCTTCAAAATAACATTCAAATGTTCCCTTTCTACAGAAATGATTGAGGAACCTCCCATAATTTTTAAAAAATTCTTATGCATCACAATACAGGCTGAAGACTGGATCAGGATGTAGGATTATGACACTTAGCCATTACAATAGACAGTAAAATCTATAAAATAAACACAGATACCGCATAACACGTGGTTTTGTTTTAAAGCTTGCTGCTACTTTGCATGTGGAGCTATTGTGGTTTGCCACGCAAATACATCTTTTATTAAATGTTAATGCAGCCAATTTATATGACAGACCATAATGATAATGAAGGAGAATTAATACTAGGGATACAATGAAATCTATTCCTTCTGCAAGATTTTTTTTAAAGGTCATAATGAAAGTTGTGGTTAGTTTTGTTAAAATGCTGTATTTCTCCGTACTTGATGTGATCATATTGCAAGTGGCTGTATTAGAATCATATGCAAAGCTCCAAACAAGAACATATTGGAAATAAAAATGAAAGAATATCCATATGCTTGTACATACAATATATGAATATTTAAACACAAATTTTACCTGCACATGAAAAAATATATCTTAAAAATAGGACCCCTAATATTTTACTTTGATTGAAATATACATGCATGCACAGACTGATCCACTGTAAGGGTGTATAGTGAGGCATTTGGTTAATAAATAAAGACATTTATTCATCTCCATTTTAAGAAAATGTATAAATATGCAGTCATTTTCTTGGCCACAGCTACTGCATGCTTGACAGTTATGGTCACCTCATACCAGACCTCACCTAGACCTGGGGCAAAGGCAAATCCAGTTTGATTGATTGGGACATTGTGTATTCATCATTAGTCCAGGCTCTGGCAGACAAGACCTGGCAGGTATCTTCTTGTATGCAGACGGCTTTCCTGGTGTGGTCTTAGCTTTTCTGGCAGCTTAGCCGTGAAATTTTATACATTTCTGCAGCAGGGATTAAGGCTATCAAGCCTCCAAGATTTCTCATCTCTCTGTCAGCATATGGCAATTCAACCCTGCTTAATGCCCCCCTCCTTCCACCCCCCAGAAAGAAAGAAAAGGAATGCAAAAGAGCCCTTATTGTCAGGCTTCTCATATCACAGGGTGGGCCCTGAGTCTATCAAGTAGAGTTGTCTTCAAGACCAGAAGCAGCTGAAATAAACTGAGTATAATACAGATTTCTGCAGAACCCTAAACCAACACTGGGACCCTAGCTTCACTTTAGAAATAGGATAATGTTTCTTCTAGAAAGAAAGAAAAAACATAGACAGAGAATCACTTTTAGTGGGGTAAGCTTAAGATATATTAGGAAATAAGAACTTTTAGGCTTCAGGAGATCATATCAATAGTGCTATGGAGAAGGAAACTTTATTATCATAGGGACATAAGCCCAAATTTCTAATCAGTATGTTTCTATGTATCAACATCACAAAGAAGGATAGCTTGCATATCTTCATGATAAGGCAGATACAAAGACTACATAAAATATGGTGATTGAAATGGAACCAATGGTATCTTGTGTATTTTCTTCCTCTGAAGCACATCTAATGCCCAAGAAGATCTTTATTAACAGAGAGCTTTTGCCAAGGAAGAAAAAAATGAGTCATAAGAGGATGTAAGGATACAAAGGACTGTTACATGTGGGCTGCTTGGCTTTGTTTAGGGATGGTTGAGGAGGGATATGTGTCCTCTTTTACAGAGGACAGTCTTCTAGTGAGTCAAACATAGAATTACTTTCTTTATGCATCCTTTGAACTTCAGTTGAAATGAGAACACTGCATTCTTCCATTTCAGGACTTAGTTTATTCATTCCTTTGTTACTGTGGAAACTTACTTTAATTATAGTGCATTAGGCATTACATTAATGATAGTGCACTAAGCAACAATTGGGAATGATATACAGCATAAACATGAATAGTCTTGAAGTCCTTGAACCATTCAGTCAAAGGTGGGTAGCTTGTGATCCACAGGACATATGCAACCCCCAAACTGCTATTTTTGCAGTCCCTGGAATCTTTTGAAATGATACTACTAGGAAAAATGTGTGTGGTGCCCTGTCATTTTTTTTTATTTCAAAACACTAGCACTAGCATGAGCTATTAGGAAGGCTTAACAATTAAGAGTTTTCAAGATTCCAGCACTAACCTTTTGCATGACTTCATATTGTCATTGTCATGCCCTATGTCCTTCTGAAAAATAGTCTATTCCTGCTTTATACCATGCAAGCAGTTTTGAAGATATAGCATAAGAAGTAATTACTGTAGTCATGGAAAGCTACAACAATCATTTACATTACTTACTTAACTAACTAGTTAAGCCTAGAGAAAACAGAATTTTCAGAGTCTTCTCCCCAAAAGCTAGATTTTTAACAAATAAAAATGAAAAGTTAAAAGCTGTGGTCAGTGTGATGCAGATAGAAAGGTTTTTGTTTTAATATTTTAAATGTCCGCTGTCTGGAAGATCTAGAGAATAATACATGCTTCTGCCCATAAAACTAAACCTCAAAAGTGAGAAGTTCAACCATAGAGAAGAAACAACTATGTCACTCCAGATCTGTGCAAATTCAGTTTTACATCGTGACAAGGATATGATGCAAACCCCATTTTAATAATTAAGTAGTTTGCTAATACAGTTCTATTTAGGCTATGCCACTTCAGACTGTTAGAAAGATATTTGTATGTCAATGTTCTCAGTTTTCTTTCATGTTTAATTTCTATAGGGAACAATTTAAAAAGGTACAGATTATTCCTGCCCAGTTGTGTCTGACTCTAGAGGATGGTGCTTATCTCCTTTTCTTAGCTGAGGGAGCCAGCATTGTCCAAAGACACTTCTATGGCCATGTGGCCAGCATAACTACTGTATATGTTGAGGCACATAGAATACTGTTACCTTCTCACTGAAATGGTACCTGCTTATCTACTTACACTGGCATGCTTTCAAACTGATAGGTGGGCAGAAGCTGGGGCAAATAATCACCCCATTACACGCCACTTAGAGCTTGAACCTGGGCTGTCAGCTTTCCACCTGACAAGTTCAGCACCTTTAACTGCTGAGCCATTCTCCCTCTAGGGAACAATTTATTAGGACCTATTCATAAGAATTTTTTACATTGCCTTTTGAGTAAGGGAACAAGCAGCTAATATTTGCACTTTGCAAGTCGCATTATCTGAAATAAATAATCACATAACAGGGATCCAACTAGTTTTTTGGGGGTTTGTTTGTTCTTGGGGATATTAATACCCATCATTCCTTATATCCTCTGTAATAATCCATACACAGTGTTGGGAGACTAATAAAATAATTTCTGTCATGTTTTGATTTAGAAGAGGCTGTCTCATATTAGGGACTTTCTGGGAAGCTTCACTTTATCTTAGTAACCTATCTTTGTGTTAGCTATTGCCCAACACTAGACTATTATGTGCTCCTCATAAGAGTTACTTGACATTTCAAACATATTTTTCCCCTTCTCAGAAAAAGACAATTCAACCTGTTGTGAACTGAAAGATTTCCCACAGATTCCAGATGCACAGGAATCTCAAACTGGAAGTAACAAGACGCATCTACTTCGGAAATGGAAAGGGCTATTTTTGTAGTAATAAGAAAGTAACAAGTGTTTTTAGGATGCAACAATATATTCTAAATATTAATGTGTACAATACTTTGTCTTTGTGCAGTTTATAACTAGTTGGTGTTTTTTTAAAAAAAATCAAACAGCTTTACTGCTGTTTTAGTTTAGTTTAAATGGCTGGTTTATCCATTTGAATATTGTCAAGATTTGGTTACAATGTAGGATATTTTTCTGCTGGTACTGTCCAAAGACTGGTGCTTGCATTATTTTTGGACTACGGTGTCCCATAAGGCTCTATTATGTCCCCTATGCTGTTTAATAAAGTAGTTCTTAAAAGAAACTTTGAAGAAAAATATTGTCAATATGTGGAGCTGCACAAATCAAGGTCCTCACCCTATTGTACACAGCTTTAACAATTGCAAGACCCTTTTATCCATAGAGTTTACCTCACACTCTTTGGTCTTCAATAAAAAAAAAAACTTATTGCAGGTTCTACTCTAGATAAATCTAGCATAGATAGCAAACTATGCCTTTTCCATGGTAAGGTTTTCATTATGCAATAAATTACTGTTGCAGTTAAGATAGATTCCACCCTTTCTAGTAGTTTAGAAACAGTTTTAAAGGCTATCTTTACCTTTCTAAATCCCCTACTTACCACATCACTGTGCTACTGGACTTGTGCAGGTTTGTGAATGATATAAGCATTTTTTATTATTATTTTGCTTGCCACCTGCCTCCAGTTTCTCTTTGACTATTCCCCTTTTGTTGAATTTTAGATTATAAATCTTTTTATTTAGTGGCATATCATAGACACTCAAGATAATGAATGAATGAATGAATGAATGAATGAATGAATGAATGAATGAATGAACAAAAATAATTACAGTACCATCTACAAGAGCTTATATACAGACTCTTACCTTAGCCTAACAACAGCTGGTGCTGAATTTCTTTGATGAAGTATTAGCAAGGTGTTCACATGTCCATCAGCTCTATTCGAATCAGAACTTTTTTATAAAGATGTTAATAAATGATATTGTTCTAATTTTGTAAATTTGCAATGCAACAAGAGGGTCAAGAAAAGAAAGAACACCTGGAGTGTATTACAGATATGCACTTATTCCCTCTCCCTCTCCCTCCCTCCCTCCCTCCCTCTCTCTCTCTCCATGTAGTTTTCCTATATATTTTCCATTTATATTACCTTGATATTTGCTAAAGAATCAATTTAATTATAGATAAAACAATATTAGAAGATTAGAAAATAATTTTATGTGGGTTTTTAAAAACTGATTAAATATAAAAGATTGACACGTCTTCCCATTGATTAGATTATAGGTATTTTTTGCAAATAACTATTTGTGTGTGTATATATATACAAACTTATTTAGGAAAAATCCTTATAATACAGAGAGAGAGAGGGGGGGGGAGAGAGAGAGAGAGAGAGAGAGAGAGAGAGAGAGAGAGAGAGAGAGAGAGAGAGAGAGAGAGAGAGAGAGAGAGAGAGAGAGAGAGAGAAATGCACAAAGACACCCCCCCACACACACACACCCATCCACCTATTGTAACACCAACCACATAATACGGGGGGGGGAAGAATACTTCATGTCAGTTTTGGAAAACATATTAACTGCCTTCTAGCTTCCAATGAGAGATTAAAAAATAGCTCATGTCACATGTATTTTCTAAAACAGGCATGAAGTATTTTTGGTTCTTATTATAGAACAAATCATCGTAACCTTTATCTTCTTTTTTAACTTCTAGCAATTTTGCACCTTCAGCCTACCTTCATTTCTACAAATTGTTTACATTGCTATCCATAGATACTGTATGAGTTGCTGACCATGATGAAACCAAAATGATAAAATGTGCATCATGATGTCATGACATACATTTCACCTTTTTGTACTTGGATCATGACACTGCATACAACTAAGTAAAGGGCAGAGTCTGTGTGCAACATCAAAATCTTGTTATTTATCTCTCTCCTGCAGATGTCTGTGTTGCTATCTTACAAATTCATTATTATCTGTTTTTGTTCCTTTATCATGGTTCCGGTAGGTGAGACCAATTAAAAGAACTTCAAGGCAAGGAATTCTTCCTCAAAGAACATTTTTATTTGGCTACAAACTAATGGCACATACAAAGGTGAACCCAAGACTAAATTCCCCTCCCTTGGTCATAAAGGTACAAACTGCAATTCCCACCCCAATTAGGTATCATAAATCCAACTCAATTTTTCTCTGGTGGACGGCAAGCTTCCTTTTGGTTTTGCTGGTGTGGTCAAACCACCTTTTTGCTGAGGAAAAGGAACTGGTCAAATAGCTGCTTGGTGACCTGGCTGGCCACATCTAAAACATTTGATTGGTGATCCAACTGATGCCTTTGAAGCTCCAGTGGTCCCAGCCATTGGGGTTCTCTGGGGAAGTGACGCCTCACTGGATCTGGTCTCAGTCTAGGTCCAGGGGTCAGCGGTTTCCTGTAGCAGTTTAGCTCAGTGTCTAAATTCACAGCCATGAAATACCATTCATGGAGTAGATAAGGGATCTCCTGGTAGATACATGCCTGGAATAGATCTGGATCCAATCTGGACTTGAAATAATGAACTGGTGATTGCTCAGGGCACTGCACAATTCTGCTAGGCACTCTCCAGAATTCATGCATGTATTCCTTCGCTGGCCAACCCCTCTGTTTCACCTCATGAATATCTTTTTCAGCTTGCAGGGCTATGGATCCATTCTTGAACCTGGTCCTTAGGCCTTGGATAAACAAGTTGTAGTTCTATAGCTCAGGTGATTGCTTGTTGTACAAGCCATTCAACCACTCTGCTGCCTCCCCTTCCACGTTTGCCACTACCACATTGACCATATTGGCAGGGTCTTGATAGGCATGGGCACTCCTGTTCATATGGGAGTGCACTTGATTCAAGAAGAAAGTTAAATTTTCACGGTCGCCATCAAATATGGGCTTGAAAGGAGGGGCTTCCATGGGTCACTGCTGATCTATGAGAGCCTATAGCAACCCATAATGTTGCAATTTATCTTATGGGAGTCCCACTGCTTGTTCAGCTCTTGGCAAGGCCCTGTACCGGTGTGGTGCTGGTGACATTCAGGGCTAAGTTGCTGGGAGTGCTGGGGCTAAGTCTGTAACTATGATGGTCTGGACTAGCATGGTGCTGATATAAATCCAGATTGCCCCAACATTGATATCAATCAGGGCTATCCAGGTATCACCGACGATCGGGTCTTGCTCAGTCCCAATAACATTTAAGGCTGATCTGGCATGGATACTGGTCAGGGCTCGCATAGTAGTGGTACTGATCGGGGCTAACATACTATTGCCAATGGTCAGGACTGGCATAATGTTGATGGCGATCAGGGCTGGCATGCCGATGACGGCAGCCGGGGCTATTGCGATGCTGACGCTGGTCTGGGCTTTGCTTCCACACTGGGCTCGAAGTTAAAGCAAGTGGATTTGGTCATGGGGAGGCAGCCCAGGCCCCAACTATGGGACTGGGACTTGGCCTGGATTGGGGATGATCTTGGGGACATCTGTCATCCCATTCACTGGAAAATAAGTAACTGGTGACCTGCTTCTTTCCTCCCATCTCCAGTCCTTCAAACTTTTCTTAACTGCTCAATGGACTGGCTTCAGATTGTAGTCAGATATTTCCACTCACCCAACTCATCCCAGGGTGCTAGTCACTTGGCGCTTCTTCAATCAGGAGAGCGTGATTCATGAGAAGCAGTTAGCAGGAAATCGGCTTCAGCGGTCTTTTCTGAACTCTTTTTTTTTGGTTGGGTTGTCTCTGAATGCCAAGTATCTCTGATAGATAGGACTCCTTCCGACAGCAGTAATGGCTCCAACAGGATCTCCTGTTCCTTTGGTCTCGCGCACACTGCCGAAACCACCAAAGTCACACTCTCTATTGGGGCAATGGCCTGCACTCCATCCACTGATGTGGTTGCTGTAACTTTGATGCTAGTAACAGGCCATTTTTTTTCTTTCTTTTTCTCCATCATGGAATCACTCCTGAGTCATTGTTGTCTTCCTGAGGCTTTGGGTAGGCAACTGGAGCTCAGGCCCCCATGGTATTAAAATAGTTTTGAGTCTTGGGTTAATGTCATGGTTCCGGTAGATGAGACCAATTAAAAGAACTTCAAGGCAAGGAATTCTTCCTCAAAGAACATTTTTATTTGGCTACAAACTAACGGCACATGCAAAGGTAAACCCAAGACTAAATTTCCCTCCCCTTGATTTCAAAATTACAAGTTGCAACTCCCACCCCAATTAAGTGCCTTAAATCACATTCACCAATTATTAGAAAATGCAGGCACTGCTCCTAGCTCTCCAGCCCAACAAAATGTTATCAGTAATGACCTTGGTTCCCATACATGAGAATTGTTTCGGCTAACTCAGAACTACACAACCTCCCTCCTTCTTTCTAAATATGTGGCAACTGAAAACAAAGTGAAAATAGCTTCAGTTCAGGTTGTTGTAGTGTTGAAATCCTTATTTAGCAAATATTAACTTATTTCTTGAAGATATGCTGGTCAGTATTCAACATTGTTTTATATATATATAGGCTATATAGAGTTACTTCATATTTTAAAAAATGTTTTTGTAAATACCTATGTTGCATTGAGGTATATGCCAACTCTCTAGAAATGGATGGATAATGGAAATAGAAAATACATGCTTTTATGAGTTTTTTTAAAATAAAATAAAATACTACACTAAAGTTGGAGAGATGCCTATTCTTTATCAGTATTTTTTTTAAAAAAAAATTGTACTGATCACTGAATTTGATGAGAGCATGATTCAATTTGAGGCTATGGAACTTATATTTTTTTCAAGTTCTTCCAAATTGTTCCTAAGTTTTTTTTTCTTTTGCAAAGAAATCTAACACTAAAGCCTATTCCTGGTAGATTTTATTAGTATTATAAAAATGTGTCTCATGCAATATTATATGATGATAGGGCACAACTATTTTGTTTAATAAATATGAGGGATGTGCTTTTTTAGATTTATTTCATTGCAGAAATAAGTACCTACTTTCTCAAATTCTATATCTATGTTAGAAATACCATGCCAATCTAATTGTATTTAGGAACCGGGGGGGGGGGTTCTATCTATCTATCAATCAGCATCATTATCACCATCATCTCCATCATGCTGATCTCACTGTGTATGCAGGCCACTCTTCAAGAAAAGGATTAGACATCTTTAAATAGAGATAACGTCTCTGTTGTTATTGGGGGTTTTAAAGTCATATTTTGAGTTTAATTGACAATGTCTAGAAAGCTGATGCTAATATACTCAAAATATCACCATTTCAAATTAATGATCAACCAAAATCCATCTAATGCATAGAAGCTGAAATCAGACAACCTTAATATATAATCCACTGGAGAGTTTATTGGAGGCAATAAAGAGACAAATGGTTTCTTACTTGACCTACACAGGGCCTTAAAACACATACAATACAATGCAATGCAATGCAATGCAATGCAATGCAATGCAATGCAATGCAATGCAATGCAATGCAATGCAATGCAATGCAATGCAATGCAATGCAATGCAATGCAATGCAATACAATATAATAACAGAATTGGAAAGGACCTTGGAGGTCATCTAGTCCAACCCCCTGCTCAGGCAGGAAATCCTATAATACCATTTCAGACAAATGGATGCCCAGTCTCTTCTTAAAAACTTCCAATATTGGAGCATTCATAACTTCTGGAGGCAAGTTGTTCCACTGGTTAATTGTTCTAACTGTCAGGAAATTTCTTCTTAATTCTAGGTTGCTTCTCTCCTTGATTAGTTTCCATTCATTGCTTTTGTCCTGCCTTCAGGTGTTTTGGAGAATAGCTTGACTCCCTCTTCTTTGTGGCAACCCCTGAGAGATTCACATTATGTCTTTTTAAAAACAAATAAAAAAAACAAAAAACAAAATTCTACACATTCTTTCTGACTAAGAAGTTCAAAGATTGTCTTTGAAAGTTAATTTGGGCAAAATCTGGTGATCACATTCCTACAAATACTTTTAGTTGCACAGGTAAAGTTACACCCATATTTGCTCAAATAATCAACTATTTCAAGCAAGAGATAAACAGAGTTATACATTTGATTAATACGTTTTATGTGTCAGTTTGCTTGTGGGCTACATCATGTGCTATAAATTACCTAGAACGAACCATAATGAAATCAATACCCAAACCACTAAAAATATATGTAAAGGGCTTCAGTTGAAGTATAAAAAGTTCCATAAGAAACCAGCACTGGATATTTTATTAATTAACAGGAATTAGTAAATCTGTTTCAGGTTTTATACTACTTATATTTGTTTAAGTTCAATTCATTCTGTTCTAGTCCCATACAAAGCTTTTTTTAAAAGTCTTCTTGAAACTTTACTCAGTTTTACTACTCTATTTCCCTTAAATATGACTTTTTTTGCAAATAATTTTCCTTAACACACATCCTACATTCAGTTGTGCCCAAAATAAGCATTTTTAATACAGAGAACTAAAGCACAAAATATGTGGAGAAGTGAATGGGAATTCTTTTGAAGTATTATATCATTTTAGGAAGTGCTAATTAGATTAGTTTGCATTAAAAATTTAATTATCTTTCCCCCCCCCTTCACTTCCCCTGCCATTTTTCTCCATAGCTGAAAATAACTTATACTTGACACAGGGAATGGAGGGTTATGTTCCAACAGAATTAAGGATAATCAACGGGACTTAAGGCAGAGGAAGGACTAGATCATAGCAGGTAGAATTTAAAATGAGTATTAAAAATTCCACGTACAAACTCTAAAATTTTTATTTCAAGGAACCAAAGTGTGCATGTGTGGGTTGCTGTTGTTGTTGTGGTTTTTAATTTAAGAAACAGAAATCAAATACATTGGCACAAAATTGAGATCATGTTGGCAATTGTACTCCTAGGAAAAAAAATATTTTATGTAAAAATAGAGATTCCTAGAGTTTGAAGGGCTATTTAGGCTATCAAGTTCATCTTCTTCCTTGGGAGCCCTGATGCTGCAGTGATTAGAATGCAGTATTGCACGCTAACTCTGCCCAGAGTCTGCAGTTTGATCCTGATGGGCTCCAGGTTGACTCAGCCTTCTATCCTGATGGGTCAGTAAAATGAGGACCCAGATTGCTGGGGGCAATAGGCTGACATTGTAAACTGCCCAGAGAATGCAATAAAGTGCTATTGCAGCATCTCCAAATCTTTTCTACATCCCACATCCCTAGAACACTTCTGATATATTCTTGCACCCCTTACAAAAGTTCAAAATAATGGCAAAAAATATGCATATACAGTATAATTTTGAAAACCCAAGTTTTCGCACCCCATGGAATATTGTCTAGCACTCCTAGGGGGTGCGAGCACCCGTGGTTGGGAACACCTGTGTTATGGGGTGGTATATATGTCTAAGTGCTATTGCTATTAGTACAGAGATCTAATGTAAGCATCCTACATAGGAGGCTCCTTAAGTTTCACCTGAATGTATACAGCAAAGGGGACCCCAATCTTCTTTGCAATATTACCTGGAATGGTAGAAAGCAATGTGGTGGGGTTTGGGGGTTTTTTTTTGGAGGGGGGCTTTTTTCTCTGTAACATTCTTTCAAAATCTGAAGAGAGTTATTAAATTCATTTTGGGATTCTCTTTTCAAACCTAAACATATCTAGGACCTTCTGCCTCTCATTCTTTCTCTCTTCTTAAAACTTTGTTTCACTCTCCTGATCATCCTTTTTGTCCATCTCTGAATTTATTCCAGTTTGCTTGTAACCCTCTTAAACTGTGGTGAAAAAGGACTCAATATTGGAGTTCTTCTCCCTGATTATGTATTTTGAAGTATTTCTTATAGAAAGGTTTATTTATACATGTATAAATAATACTATTTGTTCTTTCAACAACTACCTCAAAACTACATCAAAAATTTTGGACAAGTGGGAATTAGGAAGGATAATTGCATTCTGATTTTCACATTAGCCTTGGAAATATAAATCACATTGATTTGCTTTGAAAATACCCCCACTCAAATCACACGACTGAGTAATTTTCCTGGAACAATTTCAAAGACGCTTCCCTTTGATATAAACAATATGCACTATAATTTATCTTAAACATCCCTAACTTTTCCTTTCCACAAATCATGCCCATAGCATCTACCAACTGTAATAAATGAGCAAAAAGAAAAAACAAATCAATAAAACAAGGAGCTCAAAATACCAGTAAAAGTTATCAAAGAAAGCCAAACAATCAAGTAGGATTAAAGCATAACAGGGGAGATGATAAAATATTAATTTGACAATATTAATAGTCACAAGAGCAATATGTCAGTAGAAGCTAATAATCTTCTAGGGCAAATGCCCACCAACAAAGCAAAACTACAGACAATGCTACAAAGTCATTAGTGCAGAAATGGGGAAGGGGGGAAGGTACCAAATCAATAGAAACAGACTCCCTGAGCAGATCAACAAAGAGAAAAGACAATATTATTTGTGTACTTCAACTTTCAAAAGCAAAGTACAACTATGAAGTTAGAATCTAAATTCCTTTGTTTTCCCTTTAAATTCCTTAGATATTTTCCCAAGTGAACAACATGTTGTATGTCTGAGGGGACTGTATGCTGGTGTTCAGATTTTAAAAGTTGAACATTCCTATTAGGTGTACACCAGCCCTTAGGATGGCTTTCTGGGTCCCACCCATTCTTCTTTTATAAAATGCAAGGTGTCCTATGAGTAATGCACGCCAGTTAAACATGGCTGCTTCTGTGAGAGGTGCAGCTGACAAAAGGAATAAAGTCTTGATGAAGGAGAAGTGAAGAGTGCATATGTCTTACTGCTGAACATGATTAATATAAAGCCTACAATTTTAATTTATGATGATGTTTGTATATAACGTATGGCTTTCTATAGACAAACCTAAGCATTACCTCTTTATCGGTATAAAGCAGGATTCTTGGCTATTTATTATAAGGAAGTAGCTTACTAATATACTGGCATTTTTATTGTTAAGGTCAGTACAATGATAGAACTTGTTTCTGCTTTTCTTATTGCTCATGGAAGAAAAAGTCAGATGCTCATCACTTTACACTTAGCTTCTGATATTAGCAGGGTACTTGTTTTAGAGTCCATTTCCCACTGGAGCTAAAACATCAAATTAATAAATGATAGGAAAAGGAAGAATCAGAATCTGGCTTCATGCAGATTTTGCTATGTATTTCCATTTGTAAAGCTAATCAAACACATTTACCAAAAGAGAAAGAGAGAACAAATCAGCTATGGTATTTCTTGACTGATAGACAGCATGCAACTCTAATTAGCACTACTATCTTTTGAAATGCTATACAGCACAAAGTTACTGAGAATAATTTCCTGAATGTTTGCACTGCTACATTTCATTGTAGTTTGATGTAAGATAGTATTTTAATACAATTGGGATATATGGAAGTAAAGCAACAATGCTCTCTTTATTGTAACAGTACCGATTATTTGTATTTCTGTTTATTGTTTATTGTTTCTGTCTAGTATATTTTTATTAGAGATTCTATTACATAAGTAAATTTATTCAGTTACAAAATAAACAGATACATTT